>NC_090731.1:159124281-159126781 GCF_036898095.1 Palaemon carinicauda
TCAAAGGTTTCAGTGGAAATTGTATCCAAATTACGATGAAATATTGAGTTACAAAAGATTTTTATCCAATTTATTTTCTTTGATCGATCATGTACAAAATTTCTTCAACCTTTGGCTGTTAGCGAGGTATGAAAATTTCTCTCTTTAAAGCTTGCATTGGAAATTGTATCCAAATTGCGATGAAATATTGAGTTAAAAAAAGTTTTTTAACACATTGATTTTTTTTTATTACTCGTGCAAAAAATTTCTTGAAATCTTTAGCTGCTACCATTAGAAGTGTGTTGAAGAAGGAAATAAGATTGTGGTAATTCATTCAATATTTATCTCCTGAATCGTGGATGAATACATTATACAAAACCCTTCTATAGCAATAGCCAATTCAAATGTTTCATAAACTTATCATCAGTATACCTTGAAACACATTACAACACTACACAATTAACGTCTCTTTATGAACTCTCATGTTTCCTTGATATTAAGGCCATTTCTTTCAAATACTTCTTCGCTTACTTAAGACTTTCTATGTCTAATCTTTACTTCCCTCCCCTAAATTGTATAACCAAAAACCCTTTCCGCTAGTGTGTTATCCTCTATTCTTTCCACATGACTGGACCATCTCAAGACGCTGATTCATCCGGCTATTTACACTAACCATTTTTGGTCCACCTTCTTAGTCTTGGTTACTTACAAGACTTTAAAATCTTTTAATGATTATTTTGATATTTCTGTTTTACTTTAAACTGGTGTGTAGTGTTTATCTATATCAGAGCTTCCTGTTTATCCAGGGATATATTTGACCTTAAAGAACTTTTTGGTATTTATGTTTATTTATTATGAATTATAATTCAAATTGTGAAAACCTTTTTTTTTTTTCTTTACAGGTAAGAGAACCCGAAGACGCCTGTGAGGAAAAGGTTAGTGAGTTATTAATTGAGCGAAATATATTTTATTTGTTGTTCGTGGGCAATATTATCCTTAATATATCCTCTAGCCAGGAAATTTTTTTTCAATCGATCAGGTATAATTTACGCCCAGCCTTTGAATTTAACTGTAATCCATAATTAATTATGATATGGGATTAACGTTTGTCAGCAGAGCCATATTGCTAGATTATAGCTTCATCATAGTTCACGATTTTTTTCTAAATGAAAACGGTATGTATTACTTAGCCTTGTCCATCTGTTGTCTGCCATTTTCATTATATGTCCTGCCCATGTCCATTTCTTTTTCTTTCATGTTGTTAGAATATCCTTTACTTTAGTTTGCTCTCGTATCCATTTTGCCCTTTTTCTGTCTTTTAGTGTTATTCCCATCATTATTCTCCATAGCTCTTCAAGTTGTAACTAGCTTATGTTCTAAAGCTTTAGAGAGGCTTCAAGTAAGTTAATACTGGTAGGACCGTCTCATTAAATATTTTTCTTTTTAGACTGAGTGGCATTTTACTTTTCATAATTTAATTTTGTTTTCCAAATGCTCTCCATCCCTTGCTTATCCTTCATTCATAATTTCTGTCTCGTATCTTACTATGTGTCCTAAGAACGTATATTCATTAATTCTGCACAATCGGGCACACAATTCTATCTTATTTGTCTTCTCTTCTTTTGTTAAAATTTATATAGTTTATATAGGAGATATTTGTTTTAATTTTGTTACTCTTCTTAAAATATTTTATTTTTCTTTGTTCCCTTTCCTTACTTGGCTATTTTCCCTGTTGGTGCCGTTGTAGCTTAGCAAGTTATAATAATAATAATAATAATAATAATAATAATCGAATTCCATGTCATGAAGACAAATTATTTATTTTTACTGAGATGATACCATATTCAGAAATATAATTGATTTGCTCATAATACAAAATAGAATTGAATTGAAGTCTTAAAATTCAATAGTTATTATTTTCAATGCACAAAACTTAATGTAGAGAACGATAATTATCATTGGAGTAACCCTATAAGCTATACAATGTTAAAAAAAAAAAAAAAAAAACGTAATTGTAATCGGAAATTCTTCGTAGAAATATACTATTCTTAGCCTTATTTCAGTAAAATACAGGCGATCGTAATTTTTACGCTAGTTTTTATTATCTTTTACGGAAGAAAGGAAAACTTTTCATATATCATAATGTCAATTTGCGTGAAAAGGTACATAAAGAGTTTTCTATAAACTTTCTATGAAGTTAAACAAGCCGTTGGTGACCGTAATATCACTCCTTAATGTCAATATATCCATTTTTAAAACGGTAGATGCAGGCGACATTTATCGTAGGGTTTTTACCGTTATTCTACTGCAAATTGTTTAACATGTAACATTGCATATTGATTTACTCTTCGAAAAAATGTCTCAACATTGACAAACTGATACCATGAAGTGCGGCATTTTCGTTATTATTATTATTATTATTTTATTATTATTATTATTATTATTATTATTATTATTATTATTATTATCATCATCATTAATATTATTATTATTATATTATTATTATTATCATTATTATTAT
>NC_090731.1:159136781-159149281 GCF_036898095.1 Palaemon carinicauda
AATGAGCGTTCTAAAATGGAGCATGATATGGTCTGATTAATCTCTTCTATGTACCTTATGTAATAAAGAGTAAGTGACTGGCAATGTATATATATATATATATATATATATATATATATATATATATATATATATAGATAGATAGATAGATACATAGATACATACATACATACATATATGTATATATATACACACACACACATATATATATATATATATATATATATATATATATATATATAAATAAGTATGTATGTTTATATATATATATATATATATATATATATATATATATATGAAAATATATATGTATGTATATATATATATATATTATATATATATATATATATATATATGCGTGTTCCTATGTATATGTATGTATGTCTAAATGTGCGTATGTCTATATGTATATATGTATATACATACGTATATGTGTGTGTGTGTGTTGGTGTGTGTACTTCTTTTCGGACACGTTCAATTCTCCGCGTCCCTTGGATATGGGGATGAGGAAGTATTCATACCCTGGCGAGAGGGGGGGTGGGGTTTGTTGCGTGTGTGTGCATATCTATCTAAATATCTAGCCGTCATTTTAGACGGGTTACGTACACTAGTTGACCTTATTTTTAAAGTTATTTGATATTTTTTATAGGCTGATATGATTTAACGTTTTCTTCTTTAATGGGCTGAAATTTCACATCCAATTTTTAACTAAGATTTATGAAAAATATTTTGTATATGCCTATACTTGGTTGTTAGAAATCAATTTCTTTTCTGCTGTTAATCCATAACAACAACAACAACAAAAACAACAACAAAAACAACAGCTGCAGCTATTTCTAGTCCACTACAATACAAAGATGCCAGACATGTCCTTATTCATATCTAGGGTTTGTCAAAATTCCATCACCACGCTGGCTACGGATGGTAGAAGGTGTTATTCTGATTCCTCACAGCAAACCAACCTAGTATGGGTGTACCTGACTAGTACAGACGATAAACAAATCATTTCACCTCGTTAAGGTATCCCCACTCAGATAGGGATTCCCATGCATCTACCAAACAGTAAAACTCGTGAAAGAAACAAAATCACCAAAGATGTTCATCAAAATAGCAAAGGTTTTCATCAAAATAGCAAAAGTACTCATCAATATACCAAAGGTATTCATCAAAATACCAAAGGTATTCATCAAAATACCAAAGTTATTCATCAAAATACCAAAGGTATTCATCAAAATACCAAAGTTATTCATCAAAATACCAAAGGTATTCATCAAAATACCAAAGTTATTCATCAAAATACCAAAGGTATTCATCAAAATAGCAAACATGCTCATCAAAATACCAAAGGTACTCATCAAAATACCAAAGATATTTATCAAAATAGCAAAAGTACTCATCAAAATACCAAAAGTACTCATCAAATTAGCAAAGCTACTCATCAAAATACCAAAGTTACTCATCAAAATCACCATCAAGATCAAAGACCACAAGGTTACAGTATCTAATGTTGTCCAAGTATTGTAGAAGGTCACTGATGATCTGATATTCAATCAAAATAGCGATGGATCAGCGTGAGTGAGGATTGATTAGTCAATCTAACTTTAATTAATGTCTGTTGCTTCGATTCTACAATTCATTGATAGAGATTAAGAAGACTGGGAAAGGTTTAGTCTAATCGAGATGAATTGGCTGTAGCATTAATTACAATAATCTCTCTCTCTCTCTCTCTCTCTCTCTCTCTCTCTCTCTCTCTCTCTCTCTCTCTCTCTCAATTGTGCAACCCATGTAATGTATGTGTATATATATATATATATATATATATATATATATATATATATATATATATATATATATATATATATATATATATATATATATATATCCTTGAGCAGATTTATTTTATTGTCATTTCCTTCTTAAAAGCAGACAAGAAATTATGAAGGGCAATGTAAGATAATAACCCAATTCCTTTACGAATTGAAAAATCCTTCTAAAAAGAAAAACGAAAAAAATATTGAGTTAGAAAATGTCAGTTAAATTTCAGAAATCATATAAAAGAAAGTAAATTATAAAGAAAACTAAAAGGAACTAAAAAAAAATT
The DNA here is from genome assembly GCF_036898095.1 of Palaemon carinicauda. Lineage (NCBI taxonomy): Eukaryota > Metazoa > Arthropoda > Malacostraca > Decapoda > Palaemonidae > Palaemon > Palaemon carinicauda. The sequence goes on from NC_090731.1 coordinate 159,138,883, forward strand.
TAAATATATATTAGATAAATTTCAAACAGCAAAACAAATTGATTTGAAGTAAGTTGATGAAAAAGTAAATATATTATCACATGCTGAGTAAAACATAAGAAAACTGTTCAAGTAATGGTACTAAATTGGCAAAATATTGACTGAATCATCAACGTTAGGGGAGAATAGGTAATTATTTAACAATAACAATAGTTGCTTCTTTGATATACCATGTAAGTTACCAGAAAGTACTTTTAGTTGAATTTAACAATTATGAACATCATCCAAAAAATAAAAACATCAACCACAGAATGAATATAGGAATGCGATTAAGTTCTTTTTAATTATTTAAAGAGATGTAAAATTCTTAACGAGCAATACGTAAAAAAATATTTGATAAATTCGTAGATTTATTTGTAACCCATGAAAAATTTTCACAGCCAATGAATGATAACAAGATGAGTTTAATTAGGCCAAATGTTTAAAGACTTGTAAAATAGTTATTAAAGAATAATACATAAACAAATTATATGATAAATTAACAGATTGATTATTAAACCAAGAAAAATTTTCACAGCCAATGAATGATAACAAGATGAGTTTAATTAGGCCAAATGTTTAAAGACTTGTAAAATAGTTATTAAAGAATAATACATAAACAAATTATATGATAAATTAACAGATTGATTATTAAACCAAGAAAAATTTTCACAGCCAATGAATGATAACAAGATGAGGTTAATTAGGCCAAATGTTTAAAGACTTGTAAAATAGTTATTAAAGAATAATACATAAACAAATTATATGATAAATTAACAGATTGATTATTAAACCAAGAAAAATTTTCACAGCCAATGAATGATAACAAGATGAGGTTAATTAGGTCGAATGATTAAAGAGATGTAAAATAGTTAAACGGAATAATACATAATAAATTGTATGAAAAATAACTAATAGATTATATGATAAATTCGCAGATTGATTAGTAAACCATGAAACCTTTTCACCACCAATAAAAGACAAGATGAGTAAAATATGGTGGAATGTTGCTCGTCCATCACATTTGCTACAAAGTGGCCTTCGATGAATATGGAAATTGCATTTAGGGTCTTAATGAAAGATTTCCACGACGAAGGGAAGCCTATGTTCTATGAATAATAGAATCAGAGAGTTGACTGTAAAGGGATCGGTGAAGAAAAAGTAATTAAATGTAATGGGTTGATAGATGAATATCATGGATAGCTACATAGAGAGACATACAAAGAACTATTGCAATTGTAAATAGAATTTTCTCGGGGGAACCGTCAGCCTTTCGTCATGTGCTATATGTTCACCAAATGTTTAAGTGGCTCCACAAGGCACTAGAAGAGTTGGAAGACCCAGGCCTACACGGCTGAGGGCTATGAAGTGTGAAGTAGGACATGATGAATGGAGAAGTATAGATTTAAAAGCACAAGATAGGAGACGTCTGGCGAAATCTAATCGAAGTCTAGAAGAGTAGGAAGACCCAGGCCTACATGGCTGAGAACTGTGAAGCATGAAGTAGATGATGGATGGAGAAGTATTGATTTAAAAGCACGAGATAAGAGACGACTGACAAAATCTAATCGAGGCGTAGGAGGAGATGATGATGATGATGATTACTTTAATACATCTTTTGAAACAATATGAAACATAATAATTTTCTCCACACATCGACAATGGTCTCAGAAATTCTAGGATGAGAGACCAAGGTGCTTCCTACCGAGTCAGAAAACTTATAGACAATAAAAATGAGAATCCGAGATATTAATCGTTACCGAAAAACAAATTGAAATCAATGCACCAAAGAGAAAGCACTACTTATTGGGATCAAAATTATTATTATTATTAGTAGTAGTAGTAGTAGTAGTAGTAGTAGTTGAGCTATACCCCTAATTGGAAAAACAGAATGCTACAAGACCAAGGGCTTTAACATGGAAAGCAGCCCAATGAGGAAAAGAAATAAAATAATAGCAAATGAATTACATGTAAGTGATGAATATGAAATATTTTAAGATTAGTAATAACGTTAAAATAGATAAGAAAGATGTAAACCGTAAAGCGAAACTTGTGTCAACCTGTTCAATAGGAAAGAATTAGCATAAAGCTTGCTTGATTTTTTTTTTTTTTTTTTTTTTTGTATCTAAAAACATTTTGATATCATTCTTTTTCTTGATTAGGCACAGACACTTACCCATTCTCTATGCATACTGGTTCAGTTGGTCTGTTTAAACAGGGTAGGGGGGGGGGGGGAGGTGCTAATGGAAATATGAGCCCCCCTTCATTGATAAGTAACACCATTATTCAAGTTGCATTTTTATAGTTTAGAAATGAATTTTTTGGTAATTAAGTTTATATGACTATAATTTATTTTCATCTCTGGCAGATAAATGGTGTAATGATTTTGAAATGACCGTGTTTTGTGTATGTAGACAAAGAGCATGCGTGTGTGCGTGTGTATATACATTCATACATACATGTTTTTACCAAACGTTCAGCCGTTTAGTCTCACAGAAATTCTGAGATAGTCGTGCAATATATTATCATTAATTTCCAACAAAATATGTCCTGTTAACTACCTGTGCAGTCTACTACATAATAGAAATACCAAATGTGAAAAATCATTTAAAAGATAAGAGAAAAAACAAATTTTATATTTTGAATATTTAGAGATTAAACGCATGAAAGAAACATCGATCCATTTGCACAATGTGCTTTAAAACGGATGAGAAGCTCTCTCTCTCTCTCTCTCACACACACACACACACACACACACATATATATATATATATATATATATATATATATATATATATATATATATATATATATATATATATATATGTGTGTGTGTATGTATATGTGTGTGTGTATGTGCGTGTGTGTGTGTATGTGCGTGTGTGTATAGAAATTTGTATGCGTATATATATGTAGAATAAAATCGATAATCATGTGCAACCTTAACATTGGTTTGAAAGATTTCGGGTGAATGTTGTGTGAATCATTTAGGTGGTCTCTGATACGAGAAAATTCTTGGTTAGATACTTTTAACACCCGTTATGTAACTCGCGCCCAAATGCGAGTCTATTCCCAAGGTCTATAGTATACCTTGATAAGGTATATAGTATACCTTGACCTGACCAGGATCCTGATCCTGACCTTCAGCAACGTACGGGTGGAGCCAACGTGCTTCCCAAGGTCACATAAAGCTGGCAAAGGACTTTAAAGATCATCGAAGGATTTAACTTCTTATGTTTAAAGGACCTACTAGTCATCGATAGCTGGTAGATGCTGGTGAATAATTTTACATAAATCCTGGTAAAAGCCTTTATTCTACTGTATGTACTATCCTGAGTTTTACTAGATATGCAGATGCCTTCTGTATCATAAGGCTCAACATTACACAGTGTTCTAGAAGTTTTATTCCAACTGTAATCGGGCGGTTGAATCGATGGAGCTTCAGAAGGTCAAACTTGCAGCAAATGTTTTTATGTTGAATAGGGCGACACGAGTCTCTTCTCTCTTCGTAATTTATATATGACAGTCGTGTTTTAAAGTTGTTACTAAGTTTAAGATATTTATCTATCTTTTTATTCATGACTTGTCATACATAATTTATTTATTTCCTGATTTCCTTTCCTCACTGGACTGTTATGCCTGTTGGAGCCTTTGGGCTAATACTATGCATCCTGCTTTTCCAGCTAGGCTTGCAACTTAGCTCATCATTATCTTTATCTCCTCCTACGCTTATTCTTTCAAAGGGCCTCAGCCATGTAGGGCTGGGTTTTCCAATTCTTCTAGTGCTTCGTGGAGCCCAGTTGAAAGTTTGGTGAACTAATCTCTCATGGGGAGTGCGAAGAGCATACCCAAACCATCTCCATCTACCCGTCACCATGATCTCATCCACATATGGCACTTGAGTAATCTCTCTTATAGATTTATTTCTAATTCTCCCCCGCCATTTATCTCCCAATATTTTTCTGAGGACTTTATCCTCAAATCTACAGAATCTGTTGGATATTGTTTCATTGTCACACCATGACTCATGTCCATACAGTAACACTGATCTCACTGAACTGATATATATTCAGATTTGTTTTTTATGGGATTTCAGGCCATTTGGTTTTCAAGTTTTTTTTTTTTAACGTAGCCATTGTCTGATTTGGTTTTTTCAATCTTTCACTAAACTCAAATTCTGATGACCGTGTATTAGAGATCACAGTTCCTAAATATTTAAATGGTTCCACCTGATTAATCCTTTTTCCGTCAAATGATATTTCATCTTCTATTGCATATTTCGTTCTTATCATCTCTGTCTTTCTATTTATCTTGAGCCTAACCCCATGTAATATTTCATGCATTCTGGTAAGCAAGCTTTGCAAATCCTGTGGTGTTCTGCTAATAAGGAGAGTGTCAACAGCATACACTAGGTCAGATAATTTCCTGTTATCAAACCAGTCCAATCCTTCTTCACCATCCCCAATTGTTCTATTCAGTACAAAATCCATGAGGGGCATAAACAACATAAGTGATAATACATTACCTTGGAGCACTCCACTGTTCTCTGGAAATTCATTTGATAGGACTCCACGTACATTAACTTTGCACTTGCTATGCTCATAAACAGACGATCAAATTCATATTCCACAAATGCCATCAAAAGTGGATTTCTATATTCTACACATTGCTGTATCACTTAGTCTTCAAATGAAAATTTTGTCAGTACAACTTTTACCTTTTCTGAATACTGCTTGTTCGTCTCTCATCTTTTCATCAATCTGTCTCTCTAGTCTCTTTAGAATGAAGATGCTATATATTTTCATGACAATGACGTGAGCGTGATGTCTCTGCAATTATTGCAGTCAGCAGATCTCCCTTTTTTGCCATTTTAACCAACACTCCCAGCTCCCATTCATGATAATAATAATAATAATAATAATAATAATAATAATAATAATAATAAAGCGAAATATTTTCATAAAATTATAAGCTAGGGACTATGGATGTTTTGATTTCAGTGAGATGGAGTGACAATGTTTATAAAAAAAGAAAAAAACTTGTATGGATAACAGTTGTTTTAAAGTAGTGTAAATGCTGGTCAGATTTTTTTACCACAAAATAAGGCAATAATACCAGTTATATACTAAAGCAAAAGACCCGTTGGAAGGAGTAAATTAATAATTTAAGTTAGAATAGATAGAGCTACGGGATCTCCACTAGGTCTAAACGTTTGTGTTTTCATGCGCTCCCCAGAAGTGAGCATGTAGAATAAATGGCCTTGGGTTGCCACCTCTTATTCCACAGGAATTGTTCGTTGATGGCTCTTTCCTAGTGTTCAGGAGTAGGGATCATGCCAATGTATTTCTTGAATATGCCATTTGAGAGGCATCCAAACATAAGATTTACCACCGAATGTGAAAGAAAGGAAAAAATAAACTGCCTTAGATTTATAGACTTTCAGATATGATGATCTTTTTAAAACTTCAGTCTTCATAAAAATTCTTATGTGGCGCAATTTTTTTTTCTTTTTTTTTTTAAGCTAAACATGCACAAGTATCTAATTGAACGACGGTGCCAAAGATTAATATCTAGATCAGGCACAATAAATTTAATAGACAGTAAGTTCTTGTCCGACAAATTAAGATGAGAATCAGCAGCTGAATACCAGATAGAACAATACAGTACTCGAAACAAGGTAGAATGGAAGAATTAAAGCACTTCTTCGGAATAGATTGATCACCGAAAATCTTAAAAGACTCTCTCAGACCTAATGTGTTTCTCAAAAGTAAATTTGCTTTCGAGAATCACACCTAAAATTTTAAGTTATACAAAGTTGAAGGAAAATTATCAATGCTGAGATCCGCATGTTGAGGAGCCACTGACCTTGAACTACTTACAATCATACTTTGAGTTTTATTAGGATTCAAATTCATACCCCATAATTTGCACCATGCACCAATTTTAGCTAGATCTCTATTAAGGGATTCAGCAACCCCAGATCTGCATTCAGGAGATAGAATTGATGCAAAGAGTAGCATTATCTGCATATGCAATACATGTTATGTGTATATAATATGAAAAGTAATAGGCCAAGAACACTACCCTGTGGAACATCAGATATTACATTCCTATAATCACTATGGTGCCCATCAACAACAACTCTTTGAGGTTTATTACTTAAAGATTCAATAATAATGCTAAGAAACGACCCACCCACTCCCAACAGTTGGAGTTTGAAAACAAGGGCCTCATGATTCACACGGTCAAAGGTAGCACTAAAATCAAGGCCAATCATATGAACTTCATGGCCATAATCAAAGGATTTCTGTACAGCATTGGAGATTGTAAGAAGGGCATCACATGCTCCAAGGCCTTTACGAAAACCAAATTGCAAACTAGGGAACAGATGATTACCTTCAGCAAACCTATTAAGACGTTTTGCCAGAAGACGTTCAAAAACTTTAGATAATGTGGGAGTTATGGAAATTGGGCAGTAATCAGTTGGATTTGAGCTACCACAAACATATTTACATAGTGGAGTAACATTACCAATTCTCAAACAAGTGCTAAAAGCTCCTCTTCTTGCTAACTTATGCAAAGTAACAAATAACTTTGGAGCTAAGAAATCTGCAGTCTTTTTAGAAAACAAATGAAAAATACCATTTGTGTCTACACCTCCATAAGCAACAAGATCCATCAAGAGAGTTTCGATTTCATGAGATCGAAAAGCTAAACTTGTTAGTTTAGCCTCAGGAAAACAGGAATGAGGAAGTTCAAGTTTTTCATTACTCTGTTTACTGTCAAAAGCATCAGCCAAAAGGGTTGCCTTTTCCTTTGGACAGTGAGTGACTGAGCCATCTGGTTTAAGTAAAGGAGGAACTGTTGCATCTACACCAAAGAGTGCAGATTTAAAGGTAGTCCACCACTCGTGTTCCTGGGTTGTGCCAGAAAGGGTTTCTTTTATGGTTAGATTGTATTCGTCTTCAGTTGAAGCTTAAACTCTCAGAGCAAAAGCTCTAAGCTGAGTATAGTTATTCCAGGTCAAATCTGATCTGTTACCCTTCCAAAGATGATAGGCCTCTTGCTTCTCCAAATAAGCACGTCTACAATCATCATTGAACCACGGGTTATCCTTCACTCAGTACCTTAGCACACGAGAAGGGATACGCCTATCAATTATGTGACTAGATTCTCATTCAAAGGGACAACAGGATCTACACTACTATATAATTGTGACCAATTCAAGCACGAAAGATCATGCAAAATCCCATTCCAGTCTGCTTGAGATTTCATACAAATCTTACATGAGTATGATACATCAGGTACAGGCTGCTAAGTCTTCACTACTTACGAAATCAAGGCTTGAACAGATGTCCCAACAGGAGAACCAACCTTACTTGTTATAACGCCAGGGGAGTCAGTGTATACGAGGTCCAAGCAGTTACCAGCCACCCGTAGAGATACTACGGCTAGAGAGGTGTGTTGTCCTTTTACTGGCCAGACAGTACTACATTGGATCCTTCTCTCTGGTTACAGTTCACTTTCCCTTTGCCTTCACATACACCGAATAGTCTGGCCTATTCCTTATAGATTCTCCTCTGTCCTCATACACCTGACAACACTGAGATTACCAAACAATTCTTCTTCACCCAAGGGGTTAACTACTGCACTGCAATTGTTCCGTGGCTACTTTCCTCCTGGTAAGGGTAGAAGGGACTCTTTAACTATGGCAAGCAGCTCTTCTAGAAGAAGAACACTCCAAAATCAAACCACTGTTCTTTAGCCTCCTGGTAAGGGTAGAAGGGACTCTTCAGCTATGGCAAGCAGCTCTTCTAGAAGAAGAACACTCCAAAATCAAACCACTGTTCTTTAGTCTTGGGTAATGCCATAACCTCTGTACCATAGCTTTCCACTGTCTTGGGTTAGAGTTTTCTTGCTTGAGGGTACACTCAGGCACACTATTCTATCTTATTTCTCTTCCCCTTTTTTTAAGTTTTTATAATTTACATAGGAGATATTTATTTTAATGTTACTGTTCTTAAAATATTTTATTTTTCCTTTTTTCCTTTCCTCGCTGGGCTATTTTCCCTGTTGGAGGCCTCGGGCTTATAGCATTCTGCTTTTCCAATTAGGGTTGTAGCTTAGCAATTAATAATAATAATAATAATAATAATAATAATAATAATAATAATAATAATAATAATAATAATGATAATAATAATGTGAGTAGCTTCTCTTATGATTTGCTCTTAAGCCAAGGCAATCAGTAGTAGAAGCAGAACTTAACCACTGCCTCTGGCGAGCAATGAAATCACCAACAAAGACAAAAGATGCCTTTCTATCATCTTCTTGTATCTTGGCCATAATGGTAAGAAGACAATCAAAGATAGCATCATCCATGTCTGGAATCCGGTAAGAGAAGTAATAGTTGTTCCAAATGTTTTTTTTTTCTTTTTTAATTAGTGTAGTATGTTTTGCTTCTCATAGATTTTTGCATTATCAGTTGCAACTCTCATTATTCTTGACATCCATACAAACGTCCGTGCCTGGCGATTTGCTTGACCGGGGTTCGAGTCCCGCTTAACCTCGAGAGTTTCTTGTGGTGTCTAAAACTTCACCATCTTCATGAGCTAAGGATGGGGGATTTGGGGGAGCCTATAAGTCTACCTGCTGAGTCATCAGCATCCATTGCCTGGCCCTCCCTGGTCCTAGCTTTGATGGAGACGGACTTGGGCGCTGATCATGGATATATGATCAGTCTCTAGGGCATTGTCCTGCCTGCTAGTTCGTTGTCACTGTCACTTGCCTTTGCCCTTCTTGAGTTACATTTAAACCTTAGATAATATTTCTAATCTAAATCAACCGTTTTAATAGTTTCCTTTCTGTAAGATGTAGTTTTCTTTCGAAGTTAAGTAAAAGTTTTCAATAGTAACCTACCTATTTTTTTTAGGTTCCCACACTCTTCACTTCTCGCCAAACAATCGAGCTTTCCATAGAAGTCTGTCTCTTGAAGGTGGAATTTTAGTATCTTTTTCATGTTAAATTTGAGGATTCCAGCATCGGATTAATGATGGGCATTAGTTCTTGTCGTTGCTGTCGTATCTCTTAATTATTCCCATTTAGCTGAATCTTTTAAGAATCAGCTACGTCTCGTCAGAACGTATTAAGATACACTTATGCCTAAAGTCACTGTTTCTCCAACATTTTTTTTTTAAACAATTTTTTTTTCATCTCATTTCTTTTAATGTTTTTGTAGACAAGGAGAAGAAGATTAGATACAATATTACACCCAAGAATGTTTTAACATTTCTTAGACATGTTTCGAAATATCATTGAGGTAAACAGCTCTGTTGTCTATCGTGGGAACCAGTGTGCAGACACTAAGATGATAACATCAATGTTTAACTAAGTAAAACTTCCTTAACAAGTTTCCGATATTTCTCAATAGTATTGCCATAGCCTCTATGTCTTCCACTGTCTTGGGTTAGAGTTCTCTTGCTTGAGGGTACACTCGGGCACACTGTTCCATCTAGTATCTCTTCCTCTTGTTTTGTTGTTTTTATAGTTTATATAGGAAATATTTATTTTGACGTTACTTTTCTTAAAATATTTTATTTTTCCTTATTTCCATTCCTCACTGGGCTATTTTCCCTGTTGGGGCCCCTGGGCTTATAGCATCATGCTTTTCAAACTATGGTTGTAGCTTAGCATTTAATAATAATAATAATGATAATATTGTTCTAATCAAGATCGAGTGCATTCTCTCGATCTTGGGTCTAGGCAAGGTATATATACCTTATTCTATATACCTTGGGTCTAGGGAGACGGAAAAGCAAGAAGCGGGGAGAGGATGTAGTCCTACCCTGGGGAGAGGGTGTTGGGTGTGTGTTCATACCTATCTAAATATTCATTCGTTATTTTGACGGGTCGTGTACACTAGTAGAAGAAAAAACTAATAATAATAAGCAGAAGAAGAATAAGACATCAGCATTAGCTGGCACAGTCACGTATCATACTTTTTTACCTCCATGGGGGGTTAGGTTAAAAATAGGCCAATCTAATTAACAGCTTCTCTTAATTATGAGAGACCAGTGAAATTAATGACGTCACAGCGCCATTTGACTGGCGAATAGGAAATGAAGAAACAAACCCTTTGAAATTCTGAAGCCTGCAGTGGTAAATGTCCTTTTTCTCGATGTTGTGGCCGATGTGGTAACGTCCCTGACTGGTGACCGCCAGACTGGGGTTCGAGAACCGCTCGAACTCGTTAGTTTCTTTGGTTGTTGCAACCTCACTATTCTTGTTAACTAAGGATTAGAGTTTGGGGGAGCCTGTAGGTCCATCTGCTGAGTCATCAGCAACCACTTACTGGCCCTCCTTGGTCCTAGCTTGGGTAGAG
>NC_090731.1:159151781-159166781 GCF_036898095.1 Palaemon carinicauda
ATCCTAAGGCCAGACATTTAAGCCATTCATCTTATGACCAAGCATTTAAGCCATTCATCCTAAATGCAGGCATTTAAGCCATTCATTATTAGGCCTGGCATTTAAGCCATTCATTATTAGGCTCTGCAGTTAAGCCAAACATCTTTCGGCTCTGCAAAGGCAAGCATAATTGTGCCAGGCATTTAAGCTAAGCATCCTTATGCCAGGCATTTAAGGCAAGCTTCTTTAAGCCAGGTATCCAAACCAAGTATTTTTATGCAATACAGTTAACTCAAGCATTATAAGGCCAGGCAGTTAAGACAAGCATCCCTATACCAGGTAGGGAAGCTGTCCCTCCTTAGGCCAGGTAGTTAAGCCAAACATTCTTAGGCCAGTTAGTTAAGCTAAACATCCTTAGCTGAGGCAGTTACGCAAAACTTCCTTAGGCATGGCCTCTAAGCCATAGTTCCTAAGGCAAGGCATTTAAGCCATACAACCTTAGCCCAGGTAGTTAAGCCTCGCACCCCTATACAAATTAGGTAAGCCAAACATCCCTAGTCCAGGCGTTCATGCCAAACTTTTGGTCCAGTCACCTAGGCCCTTCTTTTAAGGCCAGCCAGTTAAGCGTTTCGGTTTTTTCCGTACAGTTCAGCCACACACAGACCAGGTAGTTAAGCCAAACCTTTTTAGATAAGGCAGGTCAGCCAAACATCCCTAGTCCAGGCAGTTAAGCCATACACCCTCAGACAAAGTAGTTAAGCCCAACATCCTTAGTCCTGTCAGTTGAGCCAAACATCCTTAGCCAAGGCAGTTAAGCCAAACACCATTAGGCCAGGCAGTTAAGCCAAGCACCATTAGGCCAGGCAGTTAAGCCAAGCATCATTAGGCCAGGCAGTTAAGCTAAGCATCTTTAGGCCAGGCAGTTCAGCCAAAAATCACTAGGCCAGGCAGTTAAGCCAAGCATCATTTTGTCAGGCAGTTAAGCCAAACATTATTAGACCAGGCAGTTAAGCCAAGCATCATCAGGCTTGGCAGATAAGCCAAGCATCATTATGCCTTTCAGGTAAGCCAAACATCATTTTGTCAGGCAGTTAAGCCAAGCATCATTAGGCCAGGCAGTTAAGCCAAAAATCACTAGGCCAGGCAGTTGAGCCAAGCATCATTTTGTCAGGCAGTTAAGCCAAGCATCAATAGGCCTTGCAGTTAAGCTAAGCAACATTATGCCAGGCAGTTAAACCAAGCAATATTAGGCCAGGCAGTTAAGCCAAGCCTCGTTAGGCCAGGCAGTTAGACCCAGCATCATTAGGCCAGGCAGTTAAGCCAAGCATCATTAGGCCTTGCAGTTAAGCCAAGCATCATTAGGACAGGCAGTTAAGCCAAGCATTATTAGGCCAGGCAGTTAAGCCAAGCATCAATAGGCCTTGCAGTTAAGCTAAGCATCATTATGCCAGGCAGTTAAGCCAAGCATTATTAGGCCAGGCAGTTAAGCCAAGCCTCATTAGGCCAGGCAGTTAAGCCAAGCATCATTAGGCCAGGCAGTTAAGCCAAGCATCATTAGGCCTTGCAGTTAAGCCAAACAACATTAGGATAGGCAGTTATGCCAAGCATTATTAGGCCAGGCAGTTAAGCCAAGCATCATTAGGACAGGCATTAAAGCCAAGCATTATTAGGCCAGGCAGTTAAGCCAAGCATCATTAGGACAGGCATTAAAGTCAAGCATTATTAGGCCAGGCAGTTAAGCCAAGCATCATTATGCAAGGCAGGTAAGCCAAGCATCATCAGGCTAGCCATTTAAGCCTACCATCCTTAAACCGAAAAAAATATGCCAGGCAGTTAAGACAAGCATCTTTAGCCTAGGCAGTTAAGCCTGGCATCCTTAAACCTAAAAAATAAAAATAAAAATATGCCTGGCAGTTAAGACAAGCATCATTAACCTTGGCAGTTAAGCCTGGCATCCTTAAACCTAAAAAAAAATATGCCAGGTAGTTAAGACAAGCATCATTATCCTAGGCAGTTAAGCCTGGCATCCTTGAACCTAAAAAAAAAAAAAAAATAAAAAAATAATATTCCTTTCACAAAAATAATAATACCGGTATATTCCTTTTATAGAATAAGTGACGTCGCTATAAAATAAAAAATAGTTTTCCTTTCATAAAATAACATAAAAATATATTCCTTTCACAAAATAAAAATAAAATATTCCCTTAAAAAATAAAAAAATATTCTTAACTCTAATTTTTTTTTTTTCATTTATTTTTAAATTTTTTTTTTTGGTTTTTATTTTTTATTTTTTGTTTTGTTTTTTTTTATTATATATTTTTTTTGGTTTTTTTATTTTTTATTTGTTTTGTTTCTGACTTCTTAATTAATTTGGATAGTTTCCTCCTGAGTTCGTTCGTTATGAACCTTATTTTCGCCAGTTTCCAAAACCGGGACTAAGGATCCAAGGGGGGCCCAAGAGTAAGACCCCTTGTCCCGTTTTGGTTTCTTCTTCTTTGGTTTCTTCATCAAAGGTTTTCTTGAGGGTCCGTCTTCTCCTTCTGGTTTTTCTTCCTTCACAACGACTACTTTGTTGTCATCTTCTGCTGCAGTTTCACACCTTTCAACGTCACCCATTCCTTCTTCTTTTACAACGTTTTCCAAATCTCTCTTCTGAAGTTCCTTCTTCAGTGAAGAGATGACATCCTTCGCTGCGGACAATTCTTTTTTCATTTCGTCTTCTTTGTTGGTCATTCGAACAATATTACCGTTCAAATTTTGTTCTCGTTTATTTTTATCCTCCAGTTGTTCTCGAAGACCTTCGTTCTTCTTTGTAATTGTGAACACTGCCTCCTTTAGCTGATGATTTTGGACTAGTGCTTTAGAAATCTCCCCCTGCAGCTCTTCTATTAGACTTTGGTGTTCTTGTCTTCTTTTCTGATCATTAGCACGAGCCTCCATCAGGTCTTTTTCTAGTTTGATTTTCTCCAGAGCCAATTCTTTATTAAGGAAGCTTCGTTCCTCATTGGATTTTTTGAGATCTTCATTCTCTGCTTGAAGGATTGATTTCAGCTCCTCATGAGCCTCGATTTCCTTCTCAGCTTTTTCCAGTTCCTCGTTCAACTGAACTATTTTCATTGTGTTTTCTTCATCCACAGTCACTTTATCTTCAAGCTCTTGTTTCAGAGCTTCCTTGTCTCTCACAAGTGCTGATTGCATCTGATTTTGGACATAAATTTTCTGCTGAGCCATTTTCAGCTCCGCTTTCAACTCTTGAATTGATTGATAGTAATCAGCAATTTGATTTTCATGGCCTTGAATCACAGCCTGTTTATTGGCAAGTTCGTTAGCCAAGTTTTCATTCTTTCGCCTGAGATCTTCAATCTCAGTGTCTCCGTCCGTCTGAACTGTTATATCTATGTTAGAGAGTGGTCCAGTCTCTGCCTGAACTTCTACGTCTCTGTTAGAGATATGTTCAGTCTATACTTGAACGTCTATATCTGTGTTGGAGATAAGATGTTCAGTCTGTACTTGAACTTGTACATCTCTATTAGAGACAACACTCCCTGTGCCTGCTAGCAGCAGCAGCTGTTCCTCCTCGCCGGAATCCAAAGGATCCTTCCCACTGATGACAGCTTCCGTCTCAGAAACTCCGTCGAGTTCCTCCTGGGCCAAGACAGGCTTGAGTGCCGCACTCTGTTCCTCCTTGGCCCAGAATTTCCTCTTCAGAAGACCACCTCCCAAAATGAGGCATAGTCCTTCCAGTTCCATCAACCGGGGTTGCTGGTCCTGAAACCCGTCTTCGGAAGATTGACCTCCAAGTAGATATTTCTTCCCGCACTGGCTGATAACTCTGAATGCGTTGTTTGTGAACATCTTTGTTGTAAAACTCAGAATGCAGATCACTTGACTTTGATCAGGTGTGATTTGAAAAAATCGAGATAGGTCCTCGCAGAAATATCAACTCCGAGATTGAAGGAATTTTGAAGACTTGGAGACGTCTTCGTTGGCTTCGAGATACTCTCCTGAAACTGATTCCGATTATAATTCGAATGAGAGCGAGACTTTGAAGACGTCTTCGTTCGCTTTGGGAAAAATCTTCACTCGGTCTTCACCGAAACTAACTAACTTTTTGTCTATATTCTCATTTCTTTCCAAAACACAAATCTTATTCCGCCATTGAATATTCTTTTAGTAATTTGTTTTCCCCGATGGAAATATATAGAAAGATAGATAGATAGATAGATAGAATTGTATTTATAAGAAAAAGTTAAAATTCTTATGAAGTGTGAATGAAGACTCGAATGAGAACGGGATGGTGTGAAGCCCTCTGAAGACATCGTTGGGTCGAAGATTCTTCTGCAAGTCTTCACCGAAGATTTCTATCTGCTCCAGTAGAAGACTTGCGTTTTTCTCCCCAAAGGAAATCTTTAAAAAAAAAAAATCAATTTAGCATAACACTTAATCTCGTATCGAGTTCCGCCATTTTGTTTTAGTCTGAAAAATTTTAAAGATTTAAGAACTGAAAAAAAAAAATTACTAATTTATATTCTTATTTACTTTCCTTTCTCTCTATCGAAAGATTTTTTTGTTATTTTTTTTATTTCATATGAAAATTAAAAGTCATTCCATTATTATTATTATTATTATTATTATTATTATTATTATTATTATATTTGTTATTATTATTTTTATTATTATTATTATTATTATTATTATTATTTTCAATTATATTGACGTTTATTAGGCTTATATATATATATATATATATATATATATATATATATATATATATATATATATATATATATATATTATCATCATCATCATCATCATCAGCCGTTACTAGTTCATTTCATGATAAAGGCTTCAGACATGTCTCCATTCTCGTCTGTTTATGGTCATTCTATGTCAATATATACCTGCTGGTTTTCATATTTCGTCAATCCTTGGTCTTCTATTCGTTTCGGTGATTCTTTAGCAATTACTAGGAACCTAATCTTATATTCCTAATGTCCATCTAATCAAAGCCTAGAAGAGTAGGAAGACCCAGGCCTACATGGCCGAGGACTATGAAGGGTGAAATAGGAGATGATGAATGGAGAAGTATAGATTTAAAAGCACAAGATAGGAGACGTCTGGCGAAATCTAATCGAAGCCTAGAAGAGTAGGAAGACCCAGGCCTACATGGCTGAGAACTGTGAAGCATGAAGTAGATGATGGATGGAGAAGTATTGATTTAAAAGCACGAGATTAGAGACGACTGACAAAATCTGATCGAGGCGTAGGAGGAGATGATGATGATGATGATTACTTTAATACATCTTTTGAAACAATATGAAACATGATAATTTTCTCCTCACATCAACAATGGTCTCAGAAATTCTAGGATGAGAGACCAAGGTGCTTTTTACCGTGTCAGAAAACTTATAGACAATAAAAATGAGAATCCGAGATATTAATCGTTACCGAAAAACAAATTGAAATCAATGCACCAACGGGAAAGCACTACTTATTGGGATCAAAATTATTATTATTATTATTATTAGTAGTAGTAGTAGTAGTAGTAGTGGTAGTGGTAGTGGTAGTAGTAGTAGTAGTAGTAGTAGTAGTAGTAGTAGTAGTAGTAGTTAATCTATACCCTTAGTTGGAAAAGCAGGATACTACAAGCCCGAAGGCTCCAGTTGGGAAAATAGCCAACGAAAAAGCACTACTTATTGGGATCAAAATTATTATTTTTATTATTATTATTATTATTATTAGTAGTAGTAGTAGTAGTAGTAGTAGTAGTAGTAGTAGTAGTAGTTAAGCTTTACCCTTAGTTGGAAAAGCAGGATACTACAAGCCAGAAGGCTCCAGTTGGGAAAGTAGCCAGGTAGCTATACTGGTTCTCACTTCAAAGGTCCTGGGTTCACTACACCAGTCTGATTGAAATTCAAAACTTATATTTTAGGATATACTTTAGGAAAGGTTTATTATTCTATAACATTCTTCATATTTTCTTTTACTTCTTCACTTAACTCATTGTTCTTCAGAATATCTATCTATCTATCTATCTGTCTATCTATTTATTCATGGTGAAATGAGAACCAATTGGCAATTTCAACCTCTTCCTACCCTAATTAGAACCATCCTTGACCTGGAATTTTCATTAAAGACTTCGCATTTGGAAACTTCTTCATTGTTGGATTCACTTCTTGTAATCAGCTTTTTCATTACTTCCTTGATTTTTTTTTTATTCAACTATTGATTGTTGTTTTCGTCCGTTCACTTTAGAATGTGTATATATGTGTGTATATATACATACATATATATATATATATATATATATATATATATATATTTATATTTATATTTATATAAGTATGTATATATATATACATCGGTATATATATATATATATATATATATATATATATATATATATAATATATATATGTATATATATATGTAATATATATATATAATATATATATATATATATATATATATATATATATATATATATATATATAATGTATATATATATATATATATATTTATATATACACATATATTTACCGGTGTGTGTGTGTATATATATATATATATATATATATATATATATATATATAAAAACACACACACCGGTATATGTATATACCGATATATGTACTGTATGTTCCTTT
The DNA here is from genome assembly GCF_036898095.1 of Palaemon carinicauda. Taxonomy (NCBI): domain Eukaryota; kingdom Metazoa; phylum Arthropoda; class Malacostraca; order Decapoda; family Palaemonidae; genus Palaemon; species Palaemon carinicauda. The sequence goes on from NC_090731.1 coordinate 159,158,408, forward strand.
CTGTGTATCGTAGTGAAAGGGTTTGTTTGAGTATCGCCATTAACAGCAAAGCGGTAATTGTCGGGGCTACCCGTACTAGAGGGTTTATAAAAAGGGCAAATGGGGATGTAGTCAATAAATGTACCTTCTGGGAGTATTGTAAACATGAAATATTCTCAAGGTAAAAATCTATTGACGCTCGGACTGATAGTTAATACACTTAAGCCCCGTATATTTTTTCAAATAGCTTTCTAAGATAAAAAAAGAAAAAAAAAACCTTTTTTGCTTATTTTATTGTAAAAGTGAAATACTTCAAACTTGCGGGATGGATATTATTATTATTATTATTATTATTATTATTATTATTATTATTATCATTATTATTATTATGTAAGCTGCATCATTATTAATATTATTAGTATTAGTATTATTATCATCATCATCATCATTATTATTATTATTATTATTATTATTATTATTATTATTATTTCTACATGCTAAGCTACAATCCTAGTTGAATAAGCCGGAGGCTATAAGCCCAAGGGCTCCATAAGGGAAAATAGCCCAGTGAAGAAAGGAAATAGGGAACTAAACTAAAAGAGAAGTTTAAGAACAATAACAACATTAAGATAAATCTGACATATATAAACTTTTAAAAAAACTTAAAAATAACAAGAAACAAGGAGAAGAGAAATAAGATGGAATAGCGTGGCCAAGTGTACCGTCAAGTAACTCTAGTTGGAAAGGTAAGATGCTATAAGTCCAAGGGCTCCAACAGGAAAAAAATAGCCCATTGAGGAAAGGAAACAAGGAAATAAATAAACAAAAAAAGAAGTAATAAGCAATGAAAATAGAATATTTTAAGAACAGTAACAACGTTAAATTAGACCTTTCATGTCTAAACTATAAAAACCTCAAAAAAAAAAAAATGAAGAGAAATAACATAGAACAGAGAGAACTACGCTTTCGTTCCTCTAATGAAAATATCACCAGCTACGGCTTCAGTATAGGAAGAGGGGAAGGGGGGAATTAGAATCTTTGGTAGGATTGGAGGAAAAAACTTTAAACTGGAGTACATTTGGGAGGTGAAAAGATTGGGGCAGACCCTTTTTTTTTTTTTTTTTTTTTTTTTTTTCCAACGTGGACTTCCAGGAGGTGTTATCTCTTGCCCGGGGGACTTGAGTTTTCATAATTATTCTTTTTCTGGGGCTCGTTAATTTATTTGTTTGTTTACTTTTAGTTTAATTTTAATACTCTTGATTTGGTTCGTCCTGAGCAATGAATGGAGCTATCTTTTTCCACCAGGAATGCTCGTTTTGTGTGTCTGTTATTTCCTCACTTGTTGCAAGTTCTGGGCAAATGAAAATATCTACGATGGAGAGTAGCTTTTCCTAATGTAGTTTGTAGTAACACACAAAAAGTCACTCGCATTTACGATCTAAGGTTACTTCAATCTAGATAATTGGTTGTCAGAAAAACACTTCAATCGTATAAAGTGGAAAGACAATTTTAAAGAAAATTGGAAAGATTGATCATTCTGGTGGTAAACTGCTCAAAAACCCGTAATTTTAATCGGAAATTTTCCGTAAAAATATACTGTTCTCAGCCGTATTTCAGTAAAATACAGGCGACCTTAATTTTACTATTTTTTGTTATTATATTTTACGGGTTGGTGACCGTAATATCACTCCTTTGCGCCAACATATCCGTTTTTTGAAACCATAAAATCCTGGAATAAGTGTTGCCAGGCATTTGCCGTTTTTTTTTTTAATACAAAATATTAAGTGTACAAAAAAATTGGGTTATTATTATTATTATTATTATTATTATTATTATTATTAATTGCCAAGCTACAACCCTAGTTGGATAAGCAGAATGCTATAAGCCCAGGGGCTCCAACAGGGAAAATAGCCCAGTGAGGAAAGGAAACAAGGAAAAAATAAATATTTTAAGAATAATATTAAAATAAGTATGGGGTGTATAGAGCTCTACGAAACCTTTAAGAATAGAATTACTCGTGAGTAGAATTATTTTTTGTTACAAAGAATTCCGAACTTTTGTGTTATTTGGTTCTAATGATGAAAGGGTTTGTAACATTGTTTTTGCAATCTCCCTTATATATTAAAGGACAAGTGTCTGGTTGTATATATATATATATATATATATATATATATATATATATATATATATTTATATATTTATATGTATATATATATATATATATATATATATATCTTCTATTCAATTATATTTGTCATAGTTTTCTTTGGTTTGTTTTCTTACTCTTGTTGCCATACAGATTCTAACTACGCTTCTGCGAGGTTGGTTCCACTACTTTGTCTGAGATAGATATATATATATATATATATATATATATATATATATATATATATATATATATATATATATATATATATTTCTTTTTTTTCTTTTAATTTTCATTTAAATTTTAACTGATTTTTATAGTTTTGAATGAATTTGTAAAAAAATTTAACTGTTTCTTAATTCCTTTGTATGTTTTATTTTTAGCCCTGGACAATGTGATTAAGAATCACGAAACGTTGGGAATAAAAAAAAGCACATTTTTTAACTACTCTTTCCCTATCCATACTTTGAAATTTATATATATATATATATATATATATATATCTATATATATATATATATAGATATATATATATATATATATATATATATATATATATATATATATATAGATATATATAGATATAGATATATGTATGTATATATATATATATATATATATATATATATATATATATATATATATTAGTGTGTAAAGCGTTTTTAAAGGAGAGTAACGTGAATTATTTATAAAATCTCACCAAGAAGTGGTGGAAATTAAACGAGGGTTTCCCCTACATGTAAATGACCAAAATTGAGTTCTTGAGTTTGGAGCTTCCACTAATAAAATTACGTCTCTTTTAGTAATTACTTTCTATTAAAAGATAATTATTCACAAAGGTTCAAAGAAGTGGTTCTATATTGGTCTCATTTGAATCTCTGATTCATTTAAATGAATTCTTGGCAAGTCTCTTTTTGACTGTTGAATTTTATTATCAGAGACAAGTGTGGGTATTATTATTATTATTATTATTATTATTATTATTATTATTATTATAATGATGATGATTGTTATTATTATTATTATTATTATTATTATTGTTGTTGTTGTTGTTGTTGTTGTTGTTGTTGTTATTATTATTATTATTACAAGGTAAACTATAACCCTAGTTGGAAAAGCTAGATGCTATAAACCAAGCGGCTCCAATAGGAAAACAGCCCAACGAGGAAAGGAAACAGGGAAATAGATAAACTACAAGAGAAGTTACAAACAATGAAAATAAAATATTTCAAGAACAATAACAACATTAGGTTAGATCTTTCATGTATAAACTATAAGAAATCTAAAGAAATAAAAACCTGAAGAGAAATAAGATAGAACAGATAGAAATAGTATCAAAATATGAACATTTAAAAAGATTCAAAGAACTGGTTCTATATTGGTCCCATTTGAATCTGTGGTTCATTTAAGTGGATTTTTTGACAATTCTCTTCTTGGCTGTTGAATTTTAGTATCAGAGACAATTCTTGGATTAATGGTGACTGTAGAGAAACTGCAGACATTTTTGTGGAAGAGCAACAGATTTGATCCAACGTGAAATAATGGTCCACTACTAAAAATTGTCTCAGAGAATTTATTATTTAAAAGAAAATTAGTATTTTGTTGCTATAAAAGCAATTTATCCCATGCAAGTCATGAAACGAAGGACTTTTCTTCCTGAAGCTAAACTGACTAGCACAGGCCGTAATTCTTATGGGCCACAGACCCAGTTTTTTGTTGGTGAAGATTACTAAATATATAGATCTTTGTGAGCTAAGGTTGGGGGGTTTGGGGGAGCCTATAGGTCTATCTGCTGAGTCATCAGCAGCCACTGCCTGGCCCTCCCTGGTCCTAGCTTGGGTGGAGAGGAAGCTTGGGTGCTGATCATGTAATATATGGTCAGTCTCTAGGGCATTGTCCTGATTGCTAGGTCAATGTCACTGTCCCTTGCCTCTGTCATTCATGAGCGACCTTTAAACCTTTAAGACCAAAATAAGAAAAATGTACCTTTTCATAGATAAGATTGTGGTTAAGCCACACTTTCCTCAACTATTACTAATACCGTGCACTTGACTGTCCAAACTATACCCTGTCATGATTAGTTAACTAACTGCTTTCATTCTTCTTTCACCCTATCTTTCTTATCAGCTAAAAAATACTTTGATGCACGTGGTGGAGAATTGGTCATATTTAGTTCCCTCTGCAAGCGGTCAACATTTGGTTCTGATATGGGAGATTCCTAGTCTCAGACATGGATGAATAATGATTTTTGGCCTTTGATGGATTTTATAAAATCAAAAACTTGAGGCTAATGCTCCCATTTGAATTTACAGTAAATACCTTAGATCTTCTTCTTCCCCACCGTTAATCCTACCTTAAGGGGTCGGTTGTCTGATGCACCCTCTCCAATGCCTTCGATCAAAGGTATCCTCTTCCAACAAACATCATCTCTCCATATCATCCTTCACCTTATCTCGTCATCTGATTCTCTGCCTCCCTCTTAATCTTCTCTCCCTTACAGGTTCCTCCCAAGCCCCCCTCATTCCTTTAGATCAGTGTTTCCCAAGTGGGGTAATGGACCCGTATTTTGGGGGTAATCAAGATGTTCTGAAATTGAGTTATTTATCACACTCAGGACAAATAATGCATGGAAACTAATGTTTGAGGCCAAAGCTGGTCTAGACACCTTTTGGATTTCTCGTTTGCAGGATATACCAACACTAGCCTCTCGAGCAGTACAAATTCTCATAGGATTTTCTACCACTTATCTCTGCGAGCAAGCTTTATCTACTGTTCTTGTAATGAAGACCAAGAAACGTAACAGACTCAACGTGTCATCTGATGCCCGTGTAGCCCTTTCTGTAACCAAGCCCAGAATAGAGAAAATTGCACTGGCAAAACAAGCTCAACCCTCACACTGAAAACTCAGAGCAAACATAAAGTGATTACTAAATAATATTTATTAATATTGTTACATTGAATATTCTGCACTGATGATGGTTCATTTTGATATCCATTAAAATGGAAAAGTTTGCATTTGTTTTGGATCCTTAACTATAAGAAGCCAATAGCGGGCTACATGATCCATATAGCTCATCAGGTGGCTGCAAAAAAACATCCGATGATACCGGGTACATGTTCAATGGGATAATTGATTAGTTGGAAATAAAATTTTGGGAAACACTGCTTTAGATCATTATCCTAGATGAGAGAGCAACCGGAAACTCACTGATCTTGCTATCAAGGTGTGTTCATCGCTGGACTGGAGTTTGAGTCCCGCTGAAGCTCGATAGTTTCTTGCAGTGTCCGCAACCTCACCATCCGTGTTAGCTAAGGGTGGGGGATTTGGGGAGCCTATTGGGTCTACCTGCTGAGTCATCAGCAGTCATTGCTTGGCACTCCCTGGTACTACCTTGGGTGGAGAGGTGCCTTGGGCGCTAATCATAAATATAGATGGTCAGTCTCTAGGGCATTGTAAATGTCCCTTGCCTCTGTCATTCATGAGCGCCCTTTAAACCTTTAAGCAACTAATAGAGAAATTTCAACTTTTCATGCAATGGAAGGTAATCCTATAGGAAGCTTGTATTGCCAAACTTTTATTGCAACAAAATAACATTTATCCAGCAGGTGAGTTTTTTTTTCGAAAAATTTACGACAGACACTACGTATGTGTCATATGCTTGTAAGAGTACAGACAAACACAAGATATATGACATAATTTCCAGGAGATCAAGATAGCAGCATTAAACGAGTTTATTATTTACGAGAATTTAACTTAACCATATGGTAGTAGGTTGGCCAGGGCACCAGCCACCCGTTGAGATACTACCACTAGAGAGTTATTGGGTCTTTTGACTGACCAGACAGTACTTCATTGGATCCTTCTCTCTGGTTACGGTTAACTTTCCCTTTGCCCACACATACACCGAATATTCTGGCCTATTCTTTACAGATTCTCCTCTGTCCTCATACACTGACAACACTGAGAAAAAAAAACAATTCTTCTTCACCCAAGGGGTTAACTACTGCACTGTAATTGTTCAGTGGCTACTCTCCTTTAGGTAAGGGTAGAAGAGGCTCTTTAGCTATGGTAAGCAGCTCTTCTAGGAAAAGGACACTCCAAAATCAAACCATTGTTCTCTAGTCTTGGGTAGTGCCATAACTTCTGTACCATGGTCTTACACTGTCTTGGGTTAAAGTTCTCTTGCTTGAGGGTGCACTCGGGCACACTATTCTATCTAATTTCTCTTCTTGTTTTGTTAAAGTGTTAATAGTTTATATAGGAAATATTTATTTTAATGTTGTTACTGTTCGTAAAATGCTTTATTTTTCCTTGATTCCTTTCCTCACAGGGCAATTTTCCCTATTGGGGACCCTGGGCTTATAGCATTCTGCTTTTCCAACTAGGGTTGTAGCTTGGCAAGTAATAATAATAATAATAATAATATGAATATTGAGTTATGTAGGATACATATTCCGACCAACTTTGGTCACTTTGAAAAGTAATGTTATTTTTATATTCAGGGCAAATAATTATTGAAGAGAAATTAGTATAAATACACATAATTGTGCACAACATTTACATATGTGTAATATTCATACATACTGAGAGAGAGAGAGAGAGAGAGAGAGAGAGAGAGAGAGAGAGAGAGAGAGAGAGAGAGAGAGAGAGAGAGAGAGTTCTGAAATCTCGTTCAAGTCTAAGGCGTATCCTATTACCTTTGAAAGGAATCTGTATTCAATCTCCTGGTTCCTATGCATAGCTTTAATAGGCTGCGGTGAAGTAAACAAGAGGACCGCGCATGCGTAGAAGCTGGTGTGGGGTCGATTCTTCAGTTATCTATACAATAATTCGATACATAAAGATCGTTCTCTGTGACCTGGTAAAAGAGCGGCATTTTTAATAGAGGTGATTTTGTGCATTGAGAACAAAGCCCTCGGAAGGATATTTGGAGTTAAATGTCAGGACATGATTAGAAATGAAACTATAAGAGAGATTACCCGAGTTCCATTTTTGGATGAGATCATAGTGAGGGGTAGATGGAGATGGTTTGGCATGCTCTTCGCACTCCCCAAGAGAGATTAGTTCACCAAACGTGTAGCTAGGCTCAACAAGGCACTAGAAGAATTGGAAGATTCAGCCCGACATGGCTGAGGACTATGAAGCGTGAAGTAGGAGATGATGAATGGAGAAGTATTGATTTAAAAGCTCAAGATAGAGACGACTGGCGAAATGTAACCGAGGCCCTTTGCATCAATAGGCGTAGGAGGAGATGATGATGATGATGAATTTTGTGCATAGGTGAAAGTAGACCCAAAACGAAGAGTAAAGAGAACTGACAGGAAAGATAGAAGGAAGATACGAAAATAATGAAGAAAATTTGACATTGGCCCAGACAGTTTACGTTAGTGCTCCAAACTCATTTTATCAGTTTTTTTTTTTTTTTATGATGATGATGATGATGATGAGCTATAGGCCTTATCAGGAAGAATGTAATAACATCATTAGAGGTTGCTCAGATCTTTAATTTAATTGATTTTATGCGTAGGTCAGTGACAAGAAAACAAAAACTAAGAAAAGGGGAAAATGAGCAACTAATTTCTTTATTATATCAAAGTCATAAGCTCCTCTTTCACTAATGTTATATTAGGATGCCAGAAAACTCAATCAATCAATCAATCAATCATGTTATATAGGGTGGTTCAAAAGTATAGTTACAGTTAACACTTATACATTTTATATTTAGTAGACATCTAGACATTTACATATATTATATTTACGTACATTAGACATTTAACAGTTTATATTTAATCTCTCAAGTGCTCGAAATGTATTTACGTACATAAGACATTTTACTATAAACATTTAGTCTCTTAGGTGTTCAGAATGTGTTTACATACATATGTATAGGTCTAGATACATTAGACATTTAGCAATGAACATTTATTCTCTCAAATGCTCAAAATGCATTTCATCATGATCATCATCATCATCTCCTCTGCCTATTGACACTTCATATTCCTCAGCCATATAGTCCTGGGCCTTCCAACACTTCTAGTGCCTTGTAGAGCCCAGTTGAAAGTTTGGTGAACTAATCTCTCTTGGGGAGTGCGAAAAGCATGCCCAAACCATCTTCATCTACCCCTAATCGTGATCTCATCCACATATGGTACTTGAGTAATCTCTCTTATATTTTCATTTCTAAAGCTGTCCTGCCGTTTGACTCCCAATATTCTTCTGTTTGATATTGTTTCATTGTCATACCACGA
>NC_090731.1:159171781-159176781 GCF_036898095.1 Palaemon carinicauda
CCTGACTGGTGAACGCGAGACTGGTGTTCGAGTCCCGCTCAAACTGGTTAGTTCCTTTAGTTGCTGCAACCTCACCACCCTTGTGTGCTACGGATAGTGGGGGTTGGGGAGAGCCTATAGGTCTATCTGCTGAGTCATCAGCAGCCATTGCCTGGCCCTCCCTGGTCTTAGCTTGGATGGAGAGGGGGCGTGGGCGCTGATCAAAGCCTATATATATATGGCCAGAGCATTGTCCTGTTCGATAGGGCAATGTCACTGTCCCTTGCCTCTGCCATTCATGAGTGGCCTTTAAACCTTAAATCTTTTGGTGCATTTTCCAAATATAAACATAAATGTTATTTCAAATCTAATTTATCTTTATTCTTCCCTTACTGTCTTTGGTTGTTCTTGGAGCCTAAGTAGCTTGCTTGAGGGTACACTCGGGCACACTGTTCTATCTAGTTTGTCTTCCTCTCGTTAAAGTTTTTATAGTTTATATAGAAAATATTTATTTTAATGTTATCACTATTCTTAAAATATTCTATTTTTCCTTGTTTCCTTTCCGCACTGGGCTATTTCCCTGTTGGGGCCCCTGGGCTTATAGCATCCTGCTTTTCCAACTAGGGTTGTAGCTTAGCATTTAATAATAATAATAATAATAATAATAATAATAATAATAATAATAATAATTAATGATCCCAATTTCGTGACTGAATGTCAAAATGTATGTTGAAATTACAACTGACAGCACCAAGAGTAGGCTACATTTCACTTTACCCATCTTTAGTTCATTTATTTTTACTTCCATTACTTACTTGACATAGGTCGCCTCTATTAAAATTATCATTATTATTAGAATTATTATTATTATTATTATTATTATTATTATTATTAAATTTCATATCCTGATGAAACCTTTTACAAAGCCCTTAAAGAGATTACAGATGCATTTGCCTAAAATAATTTCCTAAGTGATGATATTTTTCATATCAGAAAAAAAATTATACTCAATACAGCTTACAAAAAATTGATCAAAGACCACTAATGTTTTGTTACTTCTAAGTCAAAACTTTCCTTTTATCCTATACATAATATATAAGCATGTTACCTGTTCCGTATGATGAATGTCACATTAGGTAATTAAACCAGAAGATAATTTTATTATTATTAAATAATCTCTTATGAATTCTAGTTTGAAATGCCAGGAGCGATACGATCATTTGTTTATAATATCATTTAAAAAATGAAAAGGAAATTTAATTAGAAGATTGCAACCGAAAAACAACAGAATAAACATTATATATGATGGTTTGAAGGAAATGGATGATGGCTGTAAGCTATGTAACTAAAGAGGAATTTAGTTTATGCTGTTACTGTTCTTAGATTACTTATTTTAATTGTTCATTACAACTCTTGTAGTTTATTTAGTTCCTTATTCCCTTTCCTTACTGGGATATTTTTTTCATGTTGGAGCCCTTTGGCTTTTAACATCCTGCTTTTTATAACTAGGGTTAAAGCTTAGCTAGCAATAATAGTAATAGTAATAATAATAATGATAATAATAATAGTTGAGATACTACCGCCAGAGAGTTATTGGGTCCTTTAACTGGTCAGACAGTACTACATTGGATCCCTTTCTGGTTACGGCTCAATTCATCTTTGCCGACACCTAAACAGAACAATCTGACCTATTCGTTACACATTTTCCTTTTTCCTCATACACTTGGCAACACTGAAATTACTAAACAATTCTTCTTCTCTAAAGGGCTTAGCCACTGCCCTGTAATTGATCAGTAGCTACTTTCCTCTTGGTGAGGGTAGAAGAGACGCTTTAGCTATGGTAGGCAGCTCTTCTATAAGGACACTCCAAAGTCAAACCATTGTTCTCTAGTCTTGGGTAGTGCCATAGCCTCTGTACCATGGTATTCCACAGTCTTGGGTTAGAGATCTCTTGCTTGAGGGTACACTCAGGCACACTATTCTATCTTATTTCTCTTCCTTTCGTTATCTAGAAATTTGTATCCTCTGGTTATTTTCAAGTTTTTATATTTTGTATATGAAAGATTTGGTTTAATGTTGTTATTGTTCTTAAACTATTGTAGTTTTTCCTTATTTCCTTTCCTCACTGGGCTATTTTCCCTGTTGAAGCCCTTGGGCTTATAGCATCCTGCTTTTGTAACTAAGGTTATAGCTTAGCTAGCAATAATAATAATGATAATAATAATAATAATGATGATGATGATCATGATGATGATCATGATGATGATGATATTAATTAAATGAGTTTTTGAACCCAATTGTAACTGAAGATGCTGACTGCTTCTCAGAATCCTTTATTCTCTGAATAAGACACATGAAACATGCAAACGTTTCTAAATACTTCGCTCCATAAGGATGTTTTCTGAAGACTTAAGCTTTCGTTATTGTTTACTCACCTTCACAGAGGGTAATATGCTGTGAAAATGTCAGTTCTATGAAACACCTTAACAGTAAACAAAGCTCTTTTGTATATGTTTATGAGTATTTACATTAGGATGCGTCTAGGTAAGTGGAAGTCATTTGTCTCCAACGAACTCTCAAGAAGAAATGTCAATAAACAAGGGAAGAGGAGTCGGTCATCTTTTCCAGGACGAAGAATATATATCTTCATATGTATAATAATGACTTATTCCTTTATTTCTTTTCCTCGCGGCTATTTTCTCTGTTGGAGCCCTTGGGCTTATAGCATCCTGTTTTTTCAACTAGGATTAGTATTGTAACTTAGCAAGCAATACTAATAATAATAATAATAATAACTAAGGCTTCGTCACTGAAAAACTTGGTTTTAGATTCTTTTAGCGATTTCAGTGATGATTATTCAGTTTGATGTATATGAAACTTAAGGTTTAAAGGCCGCTCATGAATGGCAGAGGCAAGGGACAGTGACATTTCCCTATCAAGCTGGACAATACCCTAGACACTGACCATATTACTTATGATCAGCGCCCAAACCTCTTCTCCATCCAAGCTAGAACCAAGGAGAGCCAGGCAATGGCTTCTGATGACTCAGCAGATAGACCTATAGGCTCCCCCAAACCCCCATCTTTAGTTCACAAGGATGGTGAGGTTACAGAGACCAAAGGAACTAACGAGTTTGAGTGGGACTCGAAACACCCGTCTGGCAATCACCAGGCCACCACAACCCATTTGATATACGATCCACACTTGAATTTGTAGAAAAGACTGGTAATAACTGGTATGTTCTTTTAGAGTTATTAATCCAAAGGACTGAAAACACATTGGTATCCTTATCAGAAACAGCAGGATTTGTAAAAGAAATTTTATTCATAATTACGAATAAATTTTGTCACAATTTAACATTGGCAGTATCAAGAGCATGTACCACAACAACTGGAAATCATATCGCTTTTATTTTAATTTTTTTATTATTTCACACAAGAAATCTCTCTTCATACTACGTTCTAAATTATAATACTTTTATATGATATGTTTCCAAGAACCAACTTTTTTCTTTTATCAAGAAATATACATTTACAATTCTTATAATTCATATTGCATATAGATCATAATATATTTGCACGAACAAATGTTGTAATTAACATGCATTCACAATTGCATCTTCTATGCATCTAACATCACAGACTGAACCTTTCTTTTAGAAGTGCATTGTATCTGTTCCTTTGTCGTATGTCCATTCATGAGCAACAATCATGAATGGGTCATTGAACATTGCACTCTGATGATATCTTACAGCGTGATGAATACACTATTCGATCATGCCAATTAATTATCCCTTTAACAACTCAGCTGCTATTGTTGCATAAATGATGGATAAATACTTAGATGTGCATCACAGTTCACTTGCTTAAGGGTACACCTGGGCACACTAATTTATCTTATTTCTCTTCTTTTTTTAAGTTTTTTATAGTTCATTATGAAAGGTATATTTTAATGATGTTGCTCTTACAGTTTTTTATATTTTTCATTACTTCTCATGTAGTTTATTTATTTCATTATTTCCTTTCCTCACTGGGCTATTTAACTCTGTTGGAGCCCTTGGCCTTGTAGCATCCTACTTTTCCAACTAGGGGTGTAGCTAATAATAATAATAATAATAATGATAATAATGATAATAATAATAATAATTTATTCGACAAAAACTTGCTGTCTATTACATTTCTTATTACTTATCCATAATCTTTGACGCCGTCGTTCAATTAGTTCGTTATACATGTTGCATAAGATTTTTCATAATTCTTACCATCCAATGTATTTAGATCTTTCCAGACTGTACCATCCTGTAAGTAATACTTGGCATGCAGTTAATTCTAACAGTCTTACCTTCATCATAAGGCTCAATACTACACAATATTCTTGAAGTTTTATTCCAGTTGTAACCAGATTGTGGAATGATCTTCCTTAGCTGGCGTTTGAATCAATGGAACTTCAGAAGTTCAAATTTGCTGCAAATACTTTAATGTTTATTAGGTTGACATAAGTCTCCCTTCTTAGTTTATATATGAAAGGTCTATTTTAACGTTGTTATTAGTCTTGAAATATATATCCTTTATTCATTACATCTCACATCCAGTTTATTTATTTCCTTACCCCCTTTCCTCTCTGGACTATATTCTCTGTTGGAGCCCTACGGCTTATGTCATCCTGCTTTTCATACTAGGGTTGTAGCTTAGCCAATTATGATATTATTATTAATAATAATAATAATAATAATAATAATGATAATAAAATTGTCCATGTTATCATTGATTAATACTTTCGATTAATCTTACAGCATTTTGAAAAAGCTTGCCAAAAAATGTACTCGTGTTTTTGTTTTTATTCTCCACTGTGGTATTGTTCTTGAAAATCATTCTCTTATTTATACATTTTTTTTTCATCAATACTTACTTCCTCAAAACCTTTTCTGGTCATTCTAGATCAAATATGTCTAAGATTTGATAAAGGAATTCATTTTGTTCAGTTTTATACCACGATAATGTGATTATGAAGTAGAGATGCTT
>NC_090731.1:159181781-159186781 GCF_036898095.1 Palaemon carinicauda
GAAAATAGCCCATTGAGGCAAGGAAACAAGGAAAAATAAAATATTTTAAGAACAGTAATAACATTTAAATATATATTTCCTTTATAAACTGTAAACATTTTAACAAAACAAGAGGAAGAGAAATTAGATAGAGTAGTGTGCCAGAGTGTACCCTCAAGCAAAAGAACTCTAACCCAAGGCAGTGGAAAACTATGGTAGAGGCTATGGCACTACCCAAAACTAGAGAACAATAGTTTGATTTTGGAGTGTCCCGCTAGAAGAGCTGCTTGCCATAGCTGAAGAGTCTCTTCTACCCATACCAAGAGGAAAGTACTGTATTCTATAGTCCATTTCTTTTAGTGAGGCAGATTTGCACCAACTCGTATGGGTGCCCTTTTAGGTCGGAAAAGTTGACTGATCCCTGATGGGTTGGACAAGATAATTTTAACCAATCAGCGATCAGGAAACTTTTCCAATCAATTTCTTAGTGAAAAACGATATTTGTTTGCTAAATTATTACTAAAAAAAATCATTTACAATACAGTATATGAAAATACGAAACCTTTAACAGTAAATTCCAAATTCCGGACAACTTCACTGGCCATGAACTCTAGACTTTCTGGTTGTTATTCGGGAAACGTTTCTTCTGGAGATTTCTCGAGTTCGTTGCGATTGAAGAGTTTGGAACTCTCTCTCTCTCTCTCTCTCTCTCTCTCTCTCTCTCTCTCTCTCTCTCTCTCTCTCTCTCTCTCTCTCTCTCAAGATACAAAAATAAAACGCGCGCAAATACATGAATATTGATATACAACAACAACAAATACAGCCGTTTCTAGTCCATTCATGTCAATTCATGTTTTGGGGTTTGGCCAGTTTTCACATACATATACATATATATATATATATATATATATGTATATATGTATATATGTATATATGTATATATGTATATATGTATATATGTATATATATATATATATATATATATATATATATATATATATATATATATATATATTATCGCTGCAATAGGGATTTTTTTTAGAAAAATTTCTTTTATATTATAATAATAATAACAATAATAATAATAATAATAATGTGGATGAAAAGTTATTTTTCAATGTTTAGAAAAGGGCCTCATTGCTGCAAATAGGCAGGTCTCAATGTAGAATATTAAAAGGCATTCATGGCAGCGAGATAATTCTGAGTAAGTGTTTTGATGCATCTCACGCTAGTATGGAGTAGATGATAGAGCAAGATTATGAACAGAGAGAGAGAGAGAGAGAGAGAGAGAGAGAGAGAGAGAGAGAGAGAGAGAGAGAGAGAGAGAGAGAGGAGTAACTGTATTGTTGTTTGGCATACCTCAGCACTTTTGGTTAAGCATCTATAAAAGGTAGATGGGACTGAGCGCTAATGACATAAAGATGTAAGGTGCTGATGAGACACTAAAATTACACGATAGGGGAAAGGAACTATCGAGCTCGAAGGGGTCTCGAACTCCCGTTGAATAGATTGCCAGGCACGGGCGTTTTCAATGTTACCATACACTATAAAAAAAAAAAAAAAAAAAAAAAAATTATCGGAAATTCTCCGTAAAAATATACTGTTCTCGGCTGTATTTTAGTAAATTACAGGCGACCGTAATTTTACCATACTATGTTATTATATTTTACGAGTTGGTGGCCGTAATAACACTCCTTTATGTCAATTTATCCGTTTTTAAAACTTTCATTCCAGGATTTTTGTCATTTTTTACTTGTTTTACTTGTTTTGGGTTTAAATCCAACCCTCCACTTAAGTCGAGTGAACTACTTCTCGGGCGGGTCCATATCAATCATCTAACGAAACATTTAATTATAACTTATACAATTCTTTGATTGTAGCATCTTCCAAATCATGTGATCTTGTGAAAAGTAATGTCTTTAGTTTCTTCTTAAATTCAATTGCTCCCTTTAGGTCCTTCATTTCAGTTGGCAGCTTATTATAATGTCTAGGCGCACAGTAGCTAAAAGCCATTTCACCAAATTTACTATTTGTTCTTGGTTCAGATAGCCTATGTTTGTCACTCATGTGTCTTATGGTAACATTTGTTTCTAGTTCTAGTTTGTTCAGGAATTCTTTTAGATATTTTGTTTCAGTATCTTAAACGTTAGTAAGAGTAGCTTGTATTCAGTTCTCGCCTTTACCGGCAGCCAGTGTAATTTAATTAGTGCAGGGGCAACTCTTTCCCTATTGTGTAGTCCTTTTATTAATCTAGCGGCTCTGTTTTGTACTCTCTGAATTTTCTTCAGCTGATAATTTGGTAAGCCATAGAACAGTGAGTTGCAGTAATCAATTCTTGAAAATATGTGGTGATTAATGAGTATGGCTATAGATTTTTCATTTAGGTATTTACTAATAAATGCTATGTTCCTAATATGATAGTTACAATTTCTTACCATATTTTTAACGGAAATTTTTTGACATTGTATCCCTGTTGGTATTGTAATGGACGACTTAGGAGCCAACCCTTACTTGTTCAACTACTCTTTTTATCTGTAGTATTAAGACGAAATAATCTCGCCCTAATCAACTTTCCTCTACAGACAAACAAATCTTTTATTCATTTAAAAGCACAGATTGATACACCAAGACGAAGTAGAATGAAGCTATGTAATTTTATATATAAAAGCAATCTAATACTCTTATTGAAATCCTAATTTTTTCTCTTCTTTCCCTCGCTCAATCTCTCGTCTCTCCCTCAGCTCGCAAAGTTATGCACTGAGACAACTGCAATTCCATTCTGTAACTGCTTAATTGGAAAACTGAGAAATCTCATTCGGACTTTTCATCGTGAGTCCAATTAGCAGAGGGTTCGATTCGCTTAATCCGAATACTATTATTTTCTCTTTTACCTGTGATATCAAGTTTTCCCTATTGTGAATCTGAGGTGATCTCATTTCGATTGGTTTGTGTCTTTACTGTTTGAATAAAGGTTTAAATGCCACTCGTGCATGGCGGGGGCAAGGGAGAGAGGCAGTGCCTTATAGAATGACTATATATATATATATATATATATATATATATATATATATATATATATATATATATATATATATATATAGATGTGTGTATATATATGTATATATATATATGATATATATACATATACATGTGTATAACTATATATATGTATATGTATATATATATATATATATTATACATGTTTATATATATATAATACATATATATATATATATATGCATATATTATACATATATATATATATATATATATATATACACATACATACATACATACAATACATATGATCAGCGCCCAAGCCCCTCTCCATCCAAGCTAGGACTAGGGAGGACCAGGCAATGACTACTGATAATTCAGCAGGTAGACCTATAGGTTACCCCAAACAAACCCCCCCCCCTTAAATCCTTTGCTCACAAGGATGGTGAGGTTGCAGACACTAAAGAAACAATCGAGCTTTAGCTGGTCTCGAACCCGAGTCTGGCAGAACGCCTGTCAGGAACATTTCCAATAGGCCATCACAACCCTAAATAGCCTTTCTGTCGTTGTGGTGGCCGATGTAGTAACGTCCCTGACTGGTGAACGCCAGACTGGGGTTAGAGTACCGCGCAAACTCGTTAGTTTTTTTGATCGCTGAAACCTCACCATCCATATGAGCTAAGGATGGGGGCTCGGGGGGAGCCCATAGGTCTATCTACTGAGTGATCAGCAGCCATTGCCTGGCCCTCCTTGGTCCTAGCTTGGGCGCTGATCATATGCATATATGATCAGTCTCTAGGGCATTGTCCTGCTGCTTGATAGGGCGATGTCACTGTCCCATGCCTCTACCATTCATGACGGTCTTTAAATCTTTAATATATAAATAAACATACACAGGGTTTATTCTAACATCAGTTTTGCCTCTTTTGTTCATTTGTAAATTTTAAATCTGCAATTGAAAATTGTAATTTGTTTTAATTTGCATGGCTAAGATGCCATAGACTATGAAGGAAACACGGCTGGGATCACTTATATCAACAAAACGTATGGGAGCATGTACGGTGAGGTGTAATTATAGAAGGCGAATAGTTATGGGCAACTGTTATTTTTTTATTTGTGGATATGTATCACGCGATGATTATTCATAACATAGTTACTGTAGCCTTAAATGTGTGTGTAATTATTCATATACTAGTGATGCAACCCATGAAGATGGCGACTGAATATTTAGATAGATATGCAATCGCACACATTATTATTATCATTATTATTATTATTATTATTATTATTATTATTATTATTATTATTATTATTACTTGTTAAGCTACAACCCTAGTTGGAAAAGCAGGATGCTATAAGCCCAGGGCCTCCAACAGGGAAACTAGCCCAGTGAGGAAAGGAAAGAAGGAAAAATAAAACATCTCCTATATAAACTATACAAAACCTTTAACAAAACAAGAGGAAGATAAATAAGATAGAATAGTGTTCCTGAATGTACCCTAAAGCTAGAGAACTCTAACCCAAGACAGTGGAAGACCATGGTACAGAGGCTATGCACTACCCAAGACTAAACAACAATGGTTTTATTTTGGAGTGTCTTTCTAGAAGAGTTGCTTAACATAGCTAAAGAGTCTCTTCTACCCTTACCAAGAGGAACGTAGCCACTGAACAATTACAGTACAGTAACCCCTTGGGTGAAGAAGGCTTGTTTAGTAATCTGTGCTGTCACGTGTATGAGGACAGAGGAGAATATGTAAAGAATATGTTCCAATTTAGTACTGTCTGGGCAGTCAAATGAGCCAATAATTTTCTATCAGTATATATATATATATATATATATATATATATATATATATATATTGTGTATATATATATATATATGTATATATATATATATATATATATATATATATATATATATATATATATATATATAAGCAGACACTTGTTCTATTAAATAGGGAAGATAGTTTTTTTGAAAAATAACTATATAGAAGATGGCCTCCCCGCCCCCAGCAAGAAAA
>NC_090731.1:159191781-159196781 GCF_036898095.1 Palaemon carinicauda
TGTTCCCGGTATGTTATATTTGTTTCATTTGAACAAAAGCTGGTCCTGGTATGTTACATCAGTTTCATTTGAACAGAAGCTGTTCCTGGTATGTTACATTAGTTTTATTTGAACAGAAGCTGGTCGTGGTATGTTTTTTAGTTCCATTTGAATAGAAGCTGGTTCTAATATGTTATTTTGGTCCCATTTGATTTGAAGCTGGTCTTGGTATGTTATTTTGGTCCCATTTGAACAGAAGCTGGTCCTGGTATGCTATTTTAGTTCCATTTGAATAGAAGCTGGTCCTGGTATGTTATTTTAGTTTCATTTGAACAGAAGCTGGTCCTGGTATGTTATTTTAGTTTCATTTGAACAGAAGCTGGTCCTGGTATGCTATTTTAGTTCCATTTGAATAGAAGCTGGTACTGGTATGTTATTTTAGTTTGATTTGAACAGAAGCTGGTCCTGGTATGTTATTTTAGTTTGATTTGAACAGAAGCTGGTCCTGGTATGCTATTTTAGTTCCATTTGAATAGAAGCTGGTACTGGTATGTTATTTTAGTTTGATTTGAACAGAAGCTGGTCCTGGTATGTTATTTTAGTTTCATTTGAACAGAAGCTGGTCCTGGTATGTTATTTTTGTTCCATTTGAATAGAAGCTGGTACTGGTATGTTATTTTAGTTCCATTTGAATAGAAGCTGGTCCTGATATGGTATTTTAGTTCCATTTGAATAGAAGCTTGTCTTGGTATGTTATTTTTGTTCCATTTGAATAGAAGCTGGTCTTGATATTGTATTTCAGTTAATTTGAATAGAAGCTGGTTCTAATATGTTATTTTAGTTCCATTTCAATAGAAGCTTGTCCTGGTATGTTATATTAGTTCCATTTGAATAGAAGCTGGTCCTGATATGTTATTTTAGTTTCATTTGAATAGAAGCTGGTCCTGGTATGATATTTTAGTTCCATTTGAATAAAAGCTGGTCCTGATATGGTATTTTAGTTCCATTTGAATAGAAGCTGGTCCTGGTATGTTATATTAGTTTCATTTGAGCAGAAGCTGTTCCCGGTATGTTATATTTGTTTCATTTGAACAAAAGCTGGTCCTGGTATGTTACATCAGTTTCATTTGAACAGAAGCTGGTCCTGGTATGTTACATTAGTTTCATTTGAACAGAAGCTGTTCCCGGTATGTTATATTTGTTTCATTTGAACAGAAGCTGTTCCCGGTATGTTATATTTGTTTCATTTGAACAAAAGCTGGTCCTGGTATGTTACATCAGTTTCATTTGAACAGAAGCTGGTCCTGGTATGTTACATTAGTTTTATTTGAACAGAAGCTGGTCGTGGTATGTTTTTTAGTTCCATTTGAATAGAAGCTGGTCCTGATATGGTATTTTAGTTCCATTTGAATAGAAGCTTGTCCTGGTATGTTACATCAGTTTCATTTGAACAGAAGCTGTTCCCGGTATGTTATATTTGTTTCATTTGAACAAAAGCTGGTCCTGGTATGTTACATCAGTTTCATTTGAACAGAAGCTGTTCCCGGTATGTTATATTTGTTTCATTTGAACAAAAGCTGGTCCTGGTATGTTACATCAGTTTCATTTGAACAGAAGCTGTTCCCGGTATGTTATATTTGTTTCATTTGAACAAAAGCTGGTCCTGGTATGTTACATCAGTTTCATTTGAACAGAAGCTGTTCCCGGTATGTTATATTTGTTTCATTTGAACAAAAGCTGGTCCTGGTATGTTACATCAGTTTCATTTGAACAGAAGCTGGTCCTGGTATGTTACATTAGTTTTATTTGAACAGAAGCTGGTCGTGGTATGTTTTTTAGTTCCATTTGAATAGAAGCTGGTCCTGATATGGTATTTTAGTTCCATTTGAATAGAAGCTGGTCCTGGTATGTTATTTTTGTTCCATTTGAATAGAAGCTGGTACTGGTATGTTATTTTAGTTCCATTTGAGTAGAAGCTGGTCCTGATATGGTATTTTAGTTCCATTTGAATAGAAGCTTGTCCTGGTATGTTATTTTTGTTCCATTTGAATAGAAGCTGGTACTGGTATGTTATTTTAGTTCCATTTGAATAGAAGATGGTCCTGATATGGTATTTTAGTTCCATTTGAATAGAAGCTGGTTCTAATATGTTATTATAGTTCCATTTGAATAGAAGCTGGTCCTGATATGGTATTTTAGTTCCATTTGAATAGAAGCTGGCCCTGGTATGTTATTTTAGTTTCATTTGAACAGAACCTGGTCCTGGTATGTTATTTTAGTTTTATTTGAACAGAAGCTGGTCGTGGTATGTTATTTTAGTTTCATTTGAACAGAAGCTGGTCCTGGTGTGTTATTTTGGTCCTATTTGATTAGAAGCTGTTCTTGGTATGTTATTTTGGTCCCATTTGAATAGAAACTGGTTCTGTTTTGTTTGTGTGTCTGAGCACACAACCCAGTCATCGAAAATACCGGGTTTTACAGTTGCACATTAATCAGTTCAAGAGGCACCATTATCATATTTCCTGGGCTGCGACTTATCACACTTGTCCCACAGTACAGGAGACCTTTCTTTCTCCGTAATCTTGAAACCCATTAAACAATTTATTACCTATTTCAGAGCATTGCTAAATTCGAAACAGTGTCTCAGATCACTTTCTTAAATATTGAAGTCAAATTCTGTTTTCATGATTTCCTCACACTTCATTGCTAGCCAACAGTATCCCGATACTGTATTGTGAATGGAGAGCTATATTGGCCAAGTTATTACTTCGCCAATTGTTCGATTCCTAGAAAGTCAACATTGGCACAGACCAATAACGGTAACAAGGTGTTTGTTCAATGTACCTAGGCTGTGTTCATTGACCTGCATCAGTTGTTTGTGTATGTGTGTGTTTTTTTTTTTTTTTTTTTTTTTTTTTTTTTTTTTTTTTTTTTTTTTTTTTCCCTCAAGGGGAGGGGGTTCCGGAAGGGTTTAAAATAAATAGAGGGATATCGGAATATGAACAGGTTAATATGTTGGAGTTGGGGTAATAGATGATTCAACTCCACCACAATGGACTCGACACTTTATCTGTTACAGTATCTATCCAGCACTCTGTTGCCAAGGAAGCACAAAGCACATGAATCGTGTTTGATTGAATTGCCTGTTATTTAATTGGTACAAACACAGTGACAATTTATATTTCCACTCATTGTGGCTATGATAATTCTACTCCCTCTCCCTTGGAATCAATGACTGGTTGTAAACATTGTTATGTAGCTTACACTGTTAAAAATTTGCCGTAATTAAAAAAGGTCAAAATCGTGGAATAAATTCTGCCAGGCATTTACAATTTTAAAAACGGATATATTGACGTAAAGGGGTGATATTACGGTCACTAACCCGTAAAAGATAATAATAGAGTTAGGTAAAATTATGGTCGCCTGTATTTTACTGAAATACAGCGATAAAACAGTATATTTTTACGGAGAATTTCCGATTGAAATTACTGTTTTTTTTACGAGTGTAACATTTCTAATTATAATAAATGCAATATTGCATCAAGGCTATATTCCTCCCCTTATAGTCTGATGACAAGACAAGAACGTGATAACTGAATATCTAAAAGTGTAATTCACATTGTGATGTAGACACTGAAGGGAGATTTGATATATAAATTTGTTTTTATATTATTATTATTATTATTATTATTATTATTATTATTATTATTATTATTACTATTATTATTTGCTAAGCTAAACCCCTAGTTGGAAAAGCTGAATATTATGAGCCCGAGGCCTCCAACAAGGAAAATAGCCCAGTGAGGAAAGGAAATAAGGAAACTACAAGAAAAGTAATTAACTGTTAAGATAAAATATTTTAAGAATGATTACAACATTGATATAAATATTTCATATTAACTATATACACTTTAAAAAAGAGGAATAGAAATAAGATAGACTATGTACCCGAGTCTACCCTCAAGCAAGAGAACTCTTCCCCAAGATAGTAAAAGACCGTGGTACAGAAGCTATGGCACTATCCAAGACCAGAGAACAATGGTTTTATTTTCGAGTGTCTTTCTCTTAGAAGAGCTGTTTACCATTGCTAAAGAATCTCCTCTACCCTTGCCAAGGGGAAAGTAGCCACTGAACAATTACATTGAAGTAATTAACCCCTTGAACGATGGAGAATTGTTTGGTAATCTCAGTGTACGAGTACAGAGGCAAATATGCAAAGAATAGGCCAGACTTATTATTATTATTATTATTATTATTATTATTATTATTATTATTAGCCAAGCTACAACCCTAGTTGAAAAAGCAAGATGCTATTAGCCCAATGGCTTCAACAAGGAAAATTATCCCAGTGAGGAAAGGAAACAAGGAAATAAATAAACGGTATAAGAAGTAATGAAAAATTGATATAAAATGTTTTTAAAAACATTAACAACGTTAAAACAGATAATTAATATATAACTATAAAAAGACTAATGCCAGCCTGTTCAAAATAAAAGCATTTGCTGCAAATTTTGAATTTTTGAAGTTCTACTGGTTCAATTACCCGATTAGGGAGATCATTCTACAACTTGGTCACAGCTGGAATAAAACTTCTAGAATACTGTGTAGTAATGAGCTTCATAATGGAGAAGGCCTGACTATTAGAATTAACTGCATGCCCAGTATTACGAACAGGGTGGAACTGTCCAGGAAGATCTGAATGTAAAGGATGGTCAGAATTATGAAAAAAACTTATGCAAAATGCATAATGAACTAATTGAACGACGGTGCCAAAGATTAATATCTAGATCAGGAATAAGAAATTTAATAGACCGTAAGTTCCTGTCCAACAAATTAAGATGAGAATAGGAAGCTGAAGACCAGACAGGGGAACAACGCACGAAACAAGGTAGAACGAAAGAATCAAAACACTTCTTCAGAATAGATTGATCACCGAAAATATTGTAAGACTTTCTCAATAAGCCAATCTTTTGTGCAATTGAAGAAGACACAGACCTAATGTGTTTCTCAAAAGTAAATTT
>NC_090731.1:159206331-159208831 GCF_036898095.1 Palaemon carinicauda
TGTAAATAGGACCAGCAAAAAACAGCCCTGAAAGTAAAGTAATAAACAGTTTCTCTGTGATTCAAACTATCGACGTTTTCTAATTACTAAAGAGAAAACAATCTTCTACCTAGAGTAATAACTCGTATGCACAAGCTATATAAGCAAGCAAATAGATCCTCATTTTAATTCCTTTTTTTTTTTTTTATAAAAGTCGAACTGATTCTGTGCTCGAGAGAATTGACTTTTGAGAGTCTGTTTATAAGGTTGCATTTCCCATTAGCAATTTGTTATTGGAATTCATCCCATCCCGACGATATTACATCCGAGAGCTAAATTCCACAGGGGCCATAATTCGCCATCTCTCTCTCTCTCTCTCTCTCTCTCTCTCTCTCTCTCTCTCTCCTCTCTCTCTCTCTCTCTCTCTCTCTCTCTCTCTCTCTTCATACATGCACGTTATGAATGTGGAAAATGAAGCTCTTCGTTTTCTATTAGATTAAAAGATTTATTCGAAATTCTGGCGTTCATAAAATCAAATGAAACTAATATTAATAGATTTTTAGACACTTAAAACTGTATAATTGCCTTCGCCAAAATCGGAGAGTAATATTTCGGTCACCAACCGGTAAAAGATTGCATCAAGGTATGATAAAATTACGGTCGCCTGTATTTTACTGAAATAGGTCTGAGAACAGTATATTTTTACGAAGAATTTCCGATTAAAATTATGGTTTTTTTTCAACAGTGGTTAAAACAAACTGTTCTCAAGATTGATTAATAAAAATAACAATTAACAATTAACAAATTAATTCTGCAACTAGATTTTAATTCACTTACGTTATTTTACTTTAAGAGCTGCTTTCCTGGTCCTATCACGAAGAAACCTTCTCTCTACAGGACCTTTAAAGTCAGTTTATCGTATACATTCTTAGGTGTTTTGCATAACTTGTATTTATTGTCCAATTCACGTTATCGAAACACATAGAACAAGCAAGTCATCAGTTTCTTCTTAGACGAAATATTTCTCATTTATCATTTCTCGAATTTGGATCATTTTGTCACCAACAGATTGAATATTTACATGTTCGCTATTTATGACATCCTTAGTATCCATGGTCAGTATTTTCTGCTAGTCTCGTCTATTATTATTATTATTAATATTATTATTGTTATTATTATTATTATTACTTGCTAAGCTACAACCCCAATTGCAAAAGCAGGATCTATAAGCCCAGGGACTCCAACAGGGAAAATAGCTCAGTGAGGAAAGGAAACAAGGAAATATAAAATATTTTAAGAAGAGTAACATTAAAATATGATGTCTCCTATATAAACTATAAAAACTTTAACAAAACAAGAAAAAGAAAAATAAGATAGAATAGTGTGCCCGAGTGTACCCTCAAGCAAGAGAACTCCAACCCAAGACAGTGGAAGACCATGGGACAGAGGCTGTGGCACTACCCAAGACTAGAGAACGATGGTTTGATTTTGGAGTGTCCTTCTCCTAGAGGAGCTGCTTACCATAGCTAAAGAGTCTCTTCTACCCTTACCAAGAAAGTGGCCACTGAAAAATTACAGTGCAGTATTGAACCCCTTGGGTGAAGAAGAATTGTTTGATAATCTCAGTGTTGTTAGGTGCATGAGGACAGAGGAGAATATGTAAAGAATAGGCCAGACTATTCAGTGTGTGTGTGTAGGCAAAGGGAAAATTAACCGTAACGAAAGAGAGAGAGAGAGAAAGGATCCAATATAGTAATGTCTGGCCAGTCAAAAGACCCCATACCTCTCTAGCGGTAGTATCTCAACGAGTGGCAGGTGCCCCGACCAACCTGCTACCTAAAAAAATCCGAATATAAAACCTTTGCAATTGCTTGAATTTGCATATGATTTCTGGTTTGTTCAACGTAGTGCAGTTTCTTCCTTAATCGTAAGATCACGGTAAAAAAAAAAATGCTTAGGTTTGCTCCTTTTTATTTCTAAGAAAACTGCTATTTAAAAAAAAAAAAAAAAAAAAAAAAACCGCAAGTTATAAAGAAGCTGATGCAGATGAAAGGATATGAGACGTTGCCGTTTAATTTCCCTTTCCTTGGAAAAGATTCTTTTGGGAGGGAGAGATATCTGCTGAAATGTTATTTCCTGATCACTTCAGGATTTTCCTCTCTCGGCTATAGAGATTAGATAACGCATCGATGGCTAGAACGGATTATGCTCGCTCGTGCATTCGCCAGAGTATGTTTCCACCTGTTGTTTGTTTGTTTGTTTGTGAGCAACTTTACACAAAAACTAATGCACCGATTCTGACCAAACTTGGTAGTCATGTTGGGTATTACCATAGATTAAGGGAGCCGTGTTAAAAAACTTGACAGCATAAAATATTCTCATTTTCATAAATAAATACACCAGGGTACTGATACGATGTGAGCATTTATCAGCAGTGAACCAGCTGATGAATGCATATTTACCAAGTCACCGCAACTAAAACCAGATGGCGCTGCTGTGTATGGTGTGACAAAAACGCCAT
>NC_090731.1:159211331-159218831 GCF_036898095.1 Palaemon carinicauda
TGCTATCTGAATTATACCTTTAAAAAAGCGAGAACAATTTAATTCATGAATCAACATTGAGAACCATGATTTTTATACTGTATGAAATCAATATGTCATTTTAATTTACTTTTACGGGTTTATTTCTCGCCCTCCGTCAGACACTAAAAGTTCTTTCCAGTTAATATTTTGCTCTGTATCGTTATCAGTTATTTCGCTAGCATTTGTATTCAGGCTTAATAGTTTTCAGGTCACTATTATAACACTTTCTAAAAAAATAAGTCTTCAGGTTTTTCTTGAAAGCTGCCACATTTTTGCTATTCTTGACATCGAGTGGAAGGTCGTTAAAGAGTCTCGGTGCAGCATAACTGAACGTTCTTCCTCCTATTGCATGATTCACACTAATTTCGAATAGTCTATGTGGGTCATCAGCATGTCTAACTCTTACAGCGGCGTTGGTAGCTTGAGGGTAGGGGACCAAGCAATCACGAAGATATTTAGGCTTATCACTTGTAAGTGCTTTGTGGGTCAACAAGCAAATCTTAAATTCAATTCTAGCCTTAACAGGTAACCAATGTAGATCGATCAACGCAGGAGTTATTCTCTCCCGTAGTTTAATGCCTTTTATCAGTAATCTAAAAGTCGAACGTTAGTTATTCTCGTTTTTCCTTCTAGTCTTTTTTTTTCTATTTTCAACATCATTTTTTTTTTCAAATAAGGGCAACAGTTTCCTTTTTATATCAGTTGGATTTTCCACTACGTTTCATAGCATAAAGTGAAGAATAAACTTTTTTTGCCCATGCAAGCCCGTGTGTCATTCTTTACTTTACGCAACAATAACTTATTTAATATTAAAGTTCTTATGCAATAAAAGCTTGCAATGAAATTCTTTCGCAATATTACGTAAGTTTCCGCTTCCTGCAATAGATTATAAGACTTGGTATTGCAACAGTTACACGTGCTCTTCTTTGCAGAATGTCAAGGAAAGCAAGCATGATTTGAATTAAATGGCTACAGCTAGAGTTCGTCCACTTATTCAATAGCAAGATGCCTTTTCTCTCGGGGAAAACAATGGCTCCAGCTAGAGTTCCTCCACTTAATTCAATAGCAAGATGCATTTTCTCTCGGGGAAAACAATGGCTCCAGCTAGAGTTCCTCCACTTAATTCAATAGCAAGATCCCTTTTCTCTCTGGGAAAACAATGGCTTTAAAACTGATGCGTAAAGGGTCTTTGTATGCAAGTCTATACACTCATGTTATTATTATTATTATTATTATTATTAATTGCTAAGCTATAACCCTAGTTGGAAAAGCAGGATGCTATAAGCCCAGGGGCCCCAATAGAGAAAAATAGCCCAGTGAGGAAACGAAATAAGGAAATAGATAAATGATACAAAAAGTAATGATAATGAAAGTAAAATATTTAAAAAAAAAACATTAATTACATTAAAACAGATATTTGATATATAAACTATAAAAAGACTTATGTAAGGGTCTTTCTATGGAAGTCTACTCTCTTGTTATGCCGCAATGTCTGTTACACAGGATTTGGTCTCTTGCTGTGTTCTCAACACAGCAAATAATATTTTTGTTACATTTCGTTACATCGGGCAACAGAAGACATCATATATGAAAAATCTCGTACAAGGGAAATGTAGGCCTATAGGAAATTGGTGTGCCTTAATGTGAATTTCAATTGTATACCTTAGTCGAAGGCATATTTGTGGACACTAGTGTTATTGAATTCAAATGTACAGTACACGTAAAAACTGGTGATTCCATACCTGAAGGCCATATATATATATATATATATATATATATATATATATATATATGTGTGTGTGTGTGTGTGTATGTGTATATATATGTATATAAATATATATTTGTATATATATAGATATATGTATGTATATACATACATATATATATATATATATATATATATATATATGTGTGTGTGTGTATATATATATATATATATATATATATATATATATATTTATGTATATTTATGCATATATACTGTACATACATATATATATATACCTGTATTTGTATGTATGTATGTATATGTATGTATAAACATGTGCAGTATATATATATATATATATATATATATATATATACACATATACATATATATGTATATATATATCCAGTATATATATATATATATATATATATATATATATATATATATATATATATATATATCATCTAGGTTAATGTGGGTAAGGGTTAGGTTGGGTAGGGAATGTTGGGCGTTTGTCAGTGCGTATGGGCCAGGTAGTGAGAAAAGTGAAGAAGAGCGGAATGAGTTCTGGAATGAATTAACTAGGTGTGTAGAAGGACTGGGTAGAAGGAATTATGTAGTTGTTATGGGTGACTTAAATGCTAGAGTGGGTGCTGGAGAGGTAGAAGGTGTCATTGGGAAATATGGCGTACCAGGTGAAAATGAGAGTGGTGAGAGACTGGTAGATATGTGTGTTGAACAAGAGATGGTAATAAGTGCTAGCTTTTTTAAAAAGAAAGATAAAAATAAGTATACATGGGTAAGAGTGGCAAATGGAAGAGTAGTAGAAAGGGCATTAATGGATTATGTGTTGATAACTAAAAGAATGTTTGGAAGATTGAAAGACGTGCACGTGTTTAGGGGTATGGCTAACGGTATGTCTGATCATTTTTTGGTGGAAGGAAAATTAGTTGTAGCAAAAGAGTGGGGGAATAGAGTAGGTGGATGTAAAAGGGAGCTAGTGAGGGTTGAAGAGCTAATAAAACCGGGGGTAAAAAGTAAATACCAGGAAAGGTTGAAAATGGCATATGACGAGGTGAGAGTAAGAGAAACTGGTAATTTAGAGGAGGAGTGGAAGTTAGCAAAAAAAATTTTGTTGGGATTGCAAGTGATGTATGTGGCAAGAAGGTGGTTGGAGGCAGCATGAGGAAGGGCAGTGAATGGTGGAATGAAGGAGTGAAGGTAAAAGTGGAAGAGAAAAAGAGGGCTTTTGAAGAATGGCTGCAGAGTAATAGTATAGAGAAGTATGAAAAATATAGAGAGCAAAAGGTGGAAGTAAAGCGCAAGGTACGTGAGGCAAAGAGGGCAGCTGACCTGAGGTGGGGTCAGGGACTGGGTCAGTCATATGAAGAGAATAAGAAGAAGTTTTGGAAAGAAGTGAAGAGAGTAAGGAAGGCCGGCGCAAGAATTGAAGAGACAGTGAAAGATGGAAATGGAAGGTTGTTAAAAGGAGAGGAGGCAAGGAAAAGGTGGGCGGAATATTTTGAAAGTTTGCTGAATGTTGAGGATGATAGGGAGGCAGATATAATTGCGGTTCCAGGTGTTGAGGTGCCAGTGATGGGAGATGAGAATGAGAGAGAGATTACAATAGAGGAAGTGAGGAGAGCACTAGATGAAACGAGAGTAGGAAAAGCATCAGGTATGGATGGTGTGAAAGCTGAGATGTTGAAGGAAGGGGGTGTGACTGTACTTGAATGGTTGGTGAGATTGTTTAATGTGTGTTTTGTGTTGTCAATGGTACCAGTAGATTGGGTCTGTGCATGTATTGTGCCACTATATAAGGGTAAGGGAGATGTGCATGAGTGTTGTAATTCAAGAGGTATTAGTTTGTTGAGTGTAGTTGGAAAAGTGTATGGTAGAATACTGATTAATAGGATTAAGGATAAAACAGAGAATGCAATCTTGGAAGTACAGGGTGGTTTTAGAAGAGGTAGGGGTTGTATGAATCAGATTTTTACAGTTAGGCAGATATGCGAGAAATATTTAGCAAAAGGTAAGGAGGTGTATGTTGCGTTTATGGATCTGGAGAAAGCATATGATAGAGTTGATAGGGAAGCAATGTGGAATGTGATGAGGTTATATGGAGTTGGTGGAAGGTTGTTGCAAGCAGTGAAAAGTTTCTACACAGGTAGTAAAGCATGTGTTAGAATAGGAAATGAGGTGAGCGATTGGTTTCCGGTGAGAGTGGGGCTGAGACAGGGATGTGTGATGTCGCCGTGGTTGTTTAACTTGTATGTTGATGGAGTGGTGAGAGAGGTGAATGCTAGAGTGCTTGGACGAGGATTAAAACTGGTAGGCGAGAATGATCATGAATGGGAGGTAAATCAGTTGTTGTTTGCGGATGATACTGTACTGGTAGCAGACACAGAAGAGAAGCTTGACCGACTAGTGACAGAATTTGGAAGGGTGTGTGAGAGAAGGAAGTTGAGAGTTAATGTGGGTAAGAGTAAGGTTATGAGATGTACGAGAAGGGAAGGTGGTGCAAGGTTGAATGTCATGTTGAATGGAGAGTTACTTGAGGAGGTGGATCAGTTTAAGTACTTGGGGTCTGTTGTTGCAGCAAATGGAGGAGTGGAAGCAGATGTACGTCAGAGAGTGAATGAAGGTTGCAAAGTGTTGGGGGCAGTTAAGGGAGTAGTAAAAAATAGAGGGTTGGGCATGAATGTAAAGAGAGTTCTATATGAGAAAGTGATTGTACCAACTGTGATGTATGGATCGGAGTTGTGGGGAATGAAAGTGATGGAGAGACAGAAATTGAATGTGTTTGAGATGAAGTGTCTGAGGAGTATGGCTGGTGTATCTCGAGTAGATAGGGTTAGGAACGAAGTGGTGAGGGTGAGAACGGGTGTAAGAAATGAGTTAGCGGCTAGAGTGGATATGAATGTGTTGAGGTGGTTTGGCCATGTTGAGAGAATGGAAAATGGCTGTCTGCTAAAGAAGGTGATGAATGCAAGAGTTGATGGGAGAAGTACAAGAGGAAGGCCAAGGTTTGGGTGGATGGATGGTGTGAAGAAAGCTCTGGGTGATAGGAGGATAGATGTGGGAGAGGCAAGAGAGCGTGCTAGAAATAGGAATGAATGGCGAGCGATTGTGACGCAGTTCCGGTAGGCCCTGCTGCTTCCTCCGGTGCCTTAGATGACCGCGGAGGTAGCAGCAGTAGGGGACTCAGCAGTATGAAGCTTCATCTGTGGTGGAAATGTGGGAGGTTGGGCTGTGGCACCCTAGCAGTACCAGCTGAACTCTGCTGAGTCCCTGGTTAGGCTGGAGGAACGTAGAGAGTAGAGGTCCCCTTTTTGTTTTGTTTCTTGTTGTTGTCGGCTACCCCCCAGAATTGGGGGAGGTGCCTTTGGTATATGTATGTATGTATATATATATATATATATATATATATATATATATATATATATATATATATATATATATATATATATTGCTTAATTCTGAAGAAAAAAAATTCGCCTATACTGTCAATTTTTTCTTTTTATTTACACTCATATACACTCACACATTCCCTCACATCCCATTAAACTCTCATAAACACATCTTTTTTTTTAATTCACGAGTGGAATATTCCCAGATAATCCTATCAGTGACCAGCATTTCCCTCGCCATATCATATTACTATTTTCCGACGTGAAATTCGTTATTGAAATAATGATTTTCCCTTTTCTTATCTATTTTGCATTTCTTCATTTTTTTTTTTGGGGGGGGGGGGCTTTACTAATGGGGTTTCGTATTCCGAATCTGAGATATTAGAAATGAGTAATTTGCTATTTTATGATATTTGAACTCCAACTTTTTGTTTATAAAATCCATAGCGAAATATTCCTCTTCCATTAGTATGTTTCATGTTCAGTTTTATTCAAATGAATTTTTCAACTTTAATTCCTTCATGTATTCTGACTTTGAATTTCAAAGAAATTACAATTCTCTTCATAGTCTTCATAAATCATTTAATCCGTCACGTTTTGTATATGTTTATTTCATTTTATCTCATATCTTTTCTCTTCCAATAATACATTATTCTCCCAATGTATAAGCATATCATCCTGTTTCTTCCCTCATAATCCATATTGCATTCATTGATCTATTTTCTTGGCTTTCATTTAAAAAAAATTTCATTAATTTCCGCTCTTCCTCTCCCCTACGTCAATCATTATAGTATCATGTTAACTTCTACTTTACTCTGTATTCACAGCTCTTTACTATTCTGAATTTATTTTTATATTCTTAAAATTTTTTATTTTAATTTTCCATTACTTATATCGTTGATTTATTTCCTTATTTCCTTTCCTCACTGGGCTGTTTTCCCCGGTTGGAGCCCTTGGGCTTTTAGCATCTTGCTTTTCCAACTAGGGTTGTAGCTTAGCTAATAATAATAATAATAATAATAATAATAATAATAATAATAATAATAATATTCTTGTTCAACTGAAGTTCGTTGACAGCTCATATCATGACATCATAGGAATATTGAACAACCAAGCAGACAATACATCATTATTTCAAAACTAATTACAATGAACCAATCATTCTCACGTCTAAATGTTGCAATATATTCTTCACCTTCATCATGAAGTATTTTAATTGGTTTTAAAAATATAAAAAAAAAAAATTCCAAATAGCACCTTTTTCAGTTCCATCATTAGAAAATTTTTCCTAGGCTCTTGTATTTTCCAAAGAACATTTTCCTTTTTTTCTGTCAAACTTTTAAAAGTGTGATATGAAAAACATTTAATTCATAATCTTTTTTTCTTTCTGAGCCAACAGTGTTTTTTCCTTATCCGTCCTCTTGTTATTTGTCTTACTCTCATAATAAGAATTCTATTGTAAACCTTCCTGATATGCAAAGTAATTTTTTTAATTATAGTTTTTACTATACCTGTATCACCTTAATCTTTATATATATATATATATATATATATATATATATATAATATATATATATATATATATATATATATATATATATATATGTGTGTGTATATATATATATATATATATATATATATATATATATATATATATATATATATATATATATTATGCATTCCGTTTGAATCTTTCCTTTATCCTGACCTACCTTACATATATTGGTCAGCACAAAGTCATATTGCGTATATTTAATCATTTCATGATTGCTAGCTACGAGCCCTTGATGTACATAGATAAGTTCAATGAGGTAAGTATGCATAGTTTGAATGTAAGGACTTAGATCCAATTTTCAATGTAGAATTATTGAGAACTTTATCATGTTTCAATTTTTAAATTTAATATGCAATCCTATTAACTCCTATTACCTATCATTCCTGACAATGCTAGATTATCATTTTGAGAAGTATTAACAACTTCAAAGTAATCTATCACTTTATAATCTGGCATCCTTCTAATATTATCCTCCACATTGCCTCACAACTGTACTCTCTTCAGGTATACAGTACAGTTGCATCTTTTATGCTACATTGTCTTATTTCAATCTTCTTACTGCACTGTAATTGCTCAGTGGCCACTTTCCTCTTTGTTAGGGTAGAAGAGACTCTTACGTCTCTGCCTGGTGTTTGCCAGTCGGGGGTTCGAGTCCCACTCAGACTCGTTAGTGCCATTAGTGTCTGCAACCTTACCATCCTTGTGAGCTAAGGTTGGGGGATTTTGGGGGAGCCCATAGGTCTATCTGCTGAGTCATCAGCAGCCACTGCCTGGCCCTCCCTGGTCCTAGCTTGGATGGAGAG
>NC_090731.1:159221331-159371331 GCF_036898095.1 Palaemon carinicauda
TGTTGCAAAATAAGTTTTCGGCCACTCTATGAATTAATACAAGAGTTGCAAAGCTTCTTTAGCTTACACTCCATATTGTAATTGATTTTTTTCCCTGACCATAAACAACAGTGTTTATAAATATCTTGAGTTTATTATCCCATTCTACCATGAAATCTGTTTCGGTATGACCATCTTATCAGTTTTTGTAATCTATTGTGATTTTTCTAAACTTCTTCAGATTCATTGCCTCAGTATATCACCAGCTCTCTGCTAGGATTTTGCAACAGACCCACTCTTAACTTTCCTAATTTTGGGCATTAAAATGAATGTTCTGTATTGTTTTCTCACAAACATCATCTATGTAATTTTCCCTAAAATTTGCTTTTATTTTCCGCATGGTTAAATTTGCTTTTGATATCAGGATTGCCATATCCATAATAAATTCCCTGATGTAAGGCTGTGGACCCTTCCCATGGATCTCAATTTTATTTCCCTAGCAATACCAGCCGAACTCGGTTGAGTTCCTCGTCAGGCTGGGAGGTGCGTAGTGAGGAAAAGTCCCCTATTTTTTCATTTGTTTGATGTCGTCTTCCACCCAAAATTGGGGAAAATGCCATGGTATATGGATCTTCTCCATAATTATATTCTAATTTTTTTTTTTCGGGGTTCTTGCCCCCAACTTCATATTTCTCTTATTTTCATTTTATAATTTCATCAAATTACTTCATTGGTGCTGCACCAGAAATTTCCACAGGGATTTTGCAATTTATCTTCAATTATCTCGTATTAATATCTCTTCATCAGCGCTTATGGTGTTATGAAACAGCGCGTTATTAAGGTGAAAAATCATGGAAGTGTGTAATGAAAGAGGCTGTCGTAACATACTACTCATTTTTTTTTCTTTTTTTAATGAGACGCATTTTCACTGACTCGCAGCGGTGCCCTTTTAGCTCGGAAAAGTTTCCTGCTCTCTGATTGGTAACAATTATCTTGTCCAACCAATCAACGAACAGGAAACTTTTCCGAGCTAAAGGGGCACCCCTGCGAGTCGGTGCAAATCTGCCTCGCTAAAAAGAATTGACTTTTTTATAGTTCACTTAATTTGGCCTTAGCCAACACATTCAATATTGGAAACTTTCGCAATCACAGACCACCTAGGCTAAGTAATATTGCTTTTCGCTTCCACTGTGTGTGTGTGTGTAAAGTTACAAATACTATTTGAATAACTGTAGTTGTCTCATGCAACCTTGGAAGCTGTGTATTGGAATGCTATGGTACGCGACCCGACAAAATTTACAGTTAAATATTTAGATAGATATGCATACACAGTAACTCAAACCTTCTCACTTCACCCCCCCCCCCCCCTACCCGAGTTACGGGGGGGAAACCGAGTAGTTATACGTCTGGCGTTGCCGCTGAGCGTGACCGGAAAATTATATATATTTTATATATATATATATATATACATACAGTATATATATATACATATATATATACATATATATATACATATATATATACATATTTGCGAAGTGACATGGACATTTTCCGAGTTAACGACAAGAATCATCAAATGACCGTAAAAAACAAATATGTTTATTTCGTCCTCTTTTCTCTGCTCTTTCTTCAAAAATCATTCACACAAACTCATTATTTCTTTTTGCCTCGAAGTCACCTTTTCCAGGAATATGGCGTTTTCTTTGTCCAGTATCATCACACAAACCTGCTCAGGCTTTTCTCATGCTCCCAAACTTTCCTGTTTCATCATTCTTATTAGCTTGTTACCAAACTTCTTCCTTTTCATTTATGACCTTCAATCTTCACTCCAAAGCTTCGAAATAGATTCTCTGCCTCATGTTTCATTTTCCTGATGCTATTTTCATTTCATGAAAACTTTCGAGATGCGAGTTGTCCAGTGCATGATTAACCTACTTCAGTCGGTTTTTCCTCTGGGATCATTTTCCTTTTTTCCCTTTTTTCCTTAGCTTTGAGGGCATCGACCCCTTCTGCCGGTAAATTCTTGGAAACAATCGTTTTCAACCATCTTAATCACTACACTGTTTTGAAAAAAACGCAATTTCAATCAAAATTTCTCCGTAAAAATACACTGTTCTCATTCGTATTTCAGTAAAGTATTATTATTATTATTATTATTATTATTATTATTATTATTATTATTATTAATTGCTGAGCTGCAGCACTAGTTGGAAAAGATGGATGATATAGGCCCAAGGGCCCCAGCAGCGAAAATAGTCCATAGTCCAACGACGTGATCCTTCCATCTGGGTCTGTATTTTATCCAATAATGCAACCTTGTACTTCTATATCAGAGGATATTTCCCACTAAAAAAAGGTCCTTTTTCTCTCCATCTTTCATAATTCAAACGCTTGATCCTCCCAACTGATACCGTACTTTATCCAATGATACAGGGTTGTACCTCTGCATCTAGATATTTCCTCCTGAAAAAAAAAGTCCTATTTCTCTTCATCCTCCTTAGTCCAACCACTCGATCTCTCCAACTGATATTACACTTTATCCAATGATGCAGGCTTGTACCTCTGCATCTGAGGATATTTCCTTCTCAAAAAAAAGGTCCTATTTCTCTCGATCCTCCTCAGTCCAACCACTCGATCTCTCCAACTGAGATTGCACTTTATCCAATGATGCAGGCTTGTACCTCTGCATCTAAGGATATTTCCTTCTCAAAAAAATGGTCCTATTTCTCTCCATCCTCCTTAGTCCAACCACTCGATCTCTCCAACTGAGATTGCACTTTATCCAATGATGCAGGCTTGTACCTCTGCATCTAAGGATATTTCCTTCTCAAAAAAATGGTCCTATTTCTCTCCATCCTCCTTAGTCCAACCACTCGATCTCTCCAACTGAGACCGTACTTTATCCAATGATGCAGGCTTGTACCTCTGCATCTAAGGATATTTCCTTCTCAAAAGAAAGATCCTATTTCTCTCCATCCTCCTTAGTCCAACCACTCGATCTTTCCAACTGAGATTACACTTTATCCAATGATGCAGGCTTGTACCTCTGCATCTGAGGATATTTCCTTCTCAAAAAAAGGGTCCTATTTCTCTCCATCCTCCTTAGTCCAACCACTCGATCTCTCCAACTGAGATTACACTTTATCCAATGATGCAGGCTTGTACCTCTGCATCTAAAAATATTTCCTTCTAAAAAAAAAAGGTCCTATTTCTCTCCATCCTCCTTAGTCCAACCACTCAATCTCTCCAACTGAGATTGAACTTTATCCAATGATGCAGGCTTTTACCTCTGCATCTAAGGATATTTCCTTCTCAAAAAAAAGGTCCTATTTCTCTCCATCCTCCTTAGTCCAACCACTCGATCTCTCCAACTGAGATTGCACTTTATCCAATGATGCAGGCTTGTACCTCTGCATCTAAGGATATTTCCTTCTCAAAAAAAAAAAGGTCCTATTTCTCTCCATCCTCCTTAGTCGCACCACTAGATCTCTCCAACTGAGATTGCACTTTATCCAATGATGCAGGCTTTTACCTCTGCATCTGAGGATATTTCCTTCTCAAAAAAAAGGTCCTATTTCTCTCCATCCTCCTTAGTCGCACCACTCGATCTCTCCAACTGAGATTACACTTTATCCAATGATGCAGGCTTGTACCTCTGCATCGGAGGATATTTCCTTCTCAAAAAAATGGTCCTATTTCTCCATCCTCCTTAGTCCAACCATTCGATCTCTCCAACTGAGATTACACTTTATCTAATGATGCAGGCTTGTACCTCTGCATCTAAGGATATTTCCTTCTCAAAAAAAGGTCCTATTTCTCTCCATCCTCCTTAGTCCAACCACTCGATCTCTCCAACTGAGATTGCACTTTATCCAATGATGCAGGCTTGTACCTCTGCATCTGAGGATATTTCCTTCTCAAAAAAAGGTCCTATTTCTCTCCATCCTCCTTAGTCCAACCACTCGATCTCTCCAACTGAGATTACACTTTATCTAATGATGCAGGCTTGTACCTCTGCATCTAAGGATATTTCCTTCTCAAAAAAGGTCCTATTTCTCTCCATCCTCCTTAGTCCAACCACTCGATCTCTCCAACTGAGATTGCACTTTATCCAATGATGCAGGATTGTACCTCTGCATCTGAGGATATTTCCTTCTAAAAAAAAAGGTCCTATTTCTCTCCATCCTCCTTAGTCCAACCACTCGATCTCTCCAACTGAGATTGCACTTTATCCAATGATGCAGGCTTGTACCTCTGCATCTGAGGATATTTCCTTCTCAAAAAAAAGGTCCTATTTCTCTCCATCCTCCTTAGTCCAACCACTCGATCTCTCCAACTGAGATTGCACTTTATCCAATGATGCAGGCTTGTACCTCTGCATCTAAGAATATTTCCTTCTCAAAAAAAAGGTCCTATTTCTCTCCATCCTCCTTAGTCCAACCACTCGATCTCTCCAACTGAGATTGCACTTTATCCAATGATGCAGGCTTGTACCTCTGCATCTGAGGATATTTCCTTCTCAAAAAAAAGGTCCTATTTCTCTCCATCCTCCTTAGTCCAACCACTCGATCTCTCCAACTGAGATTGCACTTTATCCAATGATGCAGGCTTGTACCTCTGCATCTGAGGATATTTCCTTCTCAAAAAAAAGGTCCTATTTCTCTCCATCCTCCTTAGTCCAACCACTCGATCTCTCCAACTGAGATTGCACTTTATCCAATGATGCAGGCTTGTACCTCTGCATCTAAGAATATTTCCTTCTCAAAAAAAAGGTCCTATTTCTCTCCATCCTCCTTAGTCCAACCACTCGATCTCTCCAACTGAGATTGCACTTTATCCAATGATGCAGGCTTGTACCTCTGCATCTGAGGATATTTCCTTCTCAAAAAAAAGGTCCTATTTCTCTCCATCCTCCTTAGTCCAACCACTCGATCTCTCCAACTGAGATTACACTTTATCCAATGATGCAGGCTTGTACCTCTGCATCTGAGGATATTTCCTTCTCAAAAAAAAGGTCCTATTTCTCTCCATCCTCCTTAGTCCAACCACTCGATCTCTCCAACTGAGATTGCTCTTTATCCAATGATGCAAGCTTGTACCTCTGCATCTAAGAATATTTCCTTCTCAAAAAAAAGGTCCTATTTCTCTCCATCCTCCTTAGTCCAACCACTCGATCTCTCCAACTGAGATTACACTTTATCCAATGATGCAGGCTTGTACCTCTGCATCTAAAAATATTTCCTTCTCAAAAAAAAGGTCCTATTTCTCTCCATCCTCCTTAGTCCAACCACTCGATCTCTCCAACTGAGATTGCACTTTATCCAATGATGCAGGCTTGTACCTCTGCATCTAAGAATATTTCCTTCTCAAAAAAAAGGTCCTATTTCTCTCCATCCTCCTTAGTCCAACCACTCGATCTCTCCAACTGAGATTGCACTTTATCCAATGATGCAGGCTTGTACCTCTGCATCTGAGGATATTTCCTTCTCAAAAAAAAGGTCCTATTTCTCTCCATCCTCCTTAGTCCAACCACTCGATCTCTCCAACTGAGATTACACTTTATCCAATGATGCAGGCTTGTACCTCTGCATCTGAGGATATTTCCTTCTCAAAAAAAGGTCCTATTTCTCTCCATCATCCTTAGTCCAACCACTCGATCTCTCCAACTGAGATTGCACTTTATCCAATGATGCAGGCTTGTACCTCTGCATCTGAGGATATTTCCTTCTCAAAAAAAAGGTCCTATTTCTCTCCATCCTCCTTAGTCCAACCACTCGATCTCTCCAACTGAGATTACACTTTATCCAATGATACAGGGTTGTACCTCTGCATCTAAGGATATTCCCTTCTAAAAAAAAAAGTCCTATTTCTCTCCATCCTCCTTAGTCGCACCACTCGATCTCTCCAACTGAGATTGCACGTTATCCAATGATGCAGGCTTGTACCTCTGCATCTAAGGATATTTTCTTCTAAAAAAAAAGGTCCTATTTCTCTCCATCCTCCATAGTCCAACCACTCGATCTCTCCAACTGAGATTACACTTTATCTAATGATGCAGGCTTGTACCTCTGCATCTAAGAATATTTCCTTCTCAAAAAAAAAGGTCCTATTTCTCTCCATCCTCCATAGTCGAACCATTCGATCTCTCCAACTGAGATTACACTTAATCTAATGATGCAGGCTTGTACCTCTGCATCTAAGGATATTTCCTTCTCAAAAAAAGGTCCTATTTCTCTCCATCCTAATTAGTCCAACCACTCGATCTCTCCAACTGAGATTACACTTTATCCAATGATGCAGGCTTGTACCTCTTCATATGAGGATATTTCCTTCTCAAAAAAAAGGTCCTATTTCTCTCCATCCTCCTTAGTCCAACCACTCGATCTCTCCAACTGAGATTACACTTTATCTAATGATGCAGGCTTGTACCTCTGCATCTAAGAATATTTCCTTCTCAAAAAAAAAGGTCCTATTTCTCTCCATCCTCCATAGTCCAACCATTCGATCTCTCCAACTGAGATTACACTTTATCCAATGATGCATGCTTGTACCTCTGCATCTGAGGATATTTCCTTCTCAAAAAAATGGTCCTATTTCTCTCCATCCTCCTTAGTCGCACCACTCGATCTCTCCAACTGAGATTACACTTTATCCAATGATGCATGCTTGTACCTCTGCATCTGAGGATATTTCCTTCTCAAAAAAATGGTCCTATTTCTCTCCATCCTCCTTAGTCCAACCATTCGATCTCTCCAACTGAGATTACACTTTATCCAATGATGCAGGCTTGTACCTCTGCATCTAAGGATATTTCCTTCTCAAAAAAAGGTCCTATTTCTCTCCATCCTCCTTAGTCCAACCACTCGATCTCTCCAACTGAGATTGCACTTTATCCAATGATGCAGGCTTTTACCTCTGCATCTAAGGATATTTCCTTCTCAAAAAAAAGGTCCTATTTCTCTCCATCCTCCTTAGTCCAACCACTCGATCTCTCCAACTGAGATTACACTTTATCCAATTATGCAGGCTTGTACCTCTGCATCTGAGGATATTTCCTTCTCAAAAAAAAGGTCCTATTTCTCTCCATCATCCTTAGTCCAACCACTCGATCTCTCCAACTGAGATTACACTTTATCCAATGATACAGGGTTGTACCTCTGCATCTAAGGATATTTCCTTCTAAAAAAAAAAAGTCCTATTTCTCTCCATCCTCCTTAGTCGCACCACTCGATCTCTCCAACTGAGATTGCACGTTATCCAATGATGCAGGCTTGTACCTCTGCATCTAAGTATATTTCCTTCTAAAAAAAAAGGTCCTATTTCTCTCCATCCTCCATAGTCCAACCACTCGATCTCTCCAACTGAGATTACACTTTATCCAATGAGGCAGGCTTGTACCTCTGCATCTAAGAATATTTCCTTCTCAAAAAAAAGGTCCTATTTCTCTCCATCCTCCTTAGTCCAACCACTCGATCTCTCCAACTGAGATTACACTTTATCCAATGATGCAGGCTTGTACCTCTGCATCTAAAAATATTTCCTTCTCAAAAAAAAGGTCCTATTTCTCTCCATCTCCTTAGTCCAACCACTCGATCTCTCCAACTGAGATTGCACTTTATCCAATGATGCAGGCTTGTACCTCTGCATCTGAGGATATTTCCTTCTCAAAAAAAAGGTCTTATTTCTCTCCATCCTCCTTAGTCCAACCACTCGATCTCTCCAACTGAGATTGCACTTTATCCAATGATGCAGGCTTGTACCTCTGCATCTGAGGATATTTCCTTCTCAAAAAAAAGGTCCTATTTCTCTCCATCCTCCTTAGTCCAACCACTCGATCTCTCCAACTGAGATTACACTTTATCCAATGATACAGGGTTGTACCTCTGCATCTAAGGATATTTCCTTCTCAAAAAAAAGGTCCTATTTCTCTCCATCCTCCTTAGTCCAACCACTCGATCTCTCCAACTGAGATTACACTTTATCCAATGATACAGGCTTGTACCTCTGCATCTAAAAATATTTCCTTCTCAAAAAAAAGGTCCTATTTCTCTCCATCCTCCTTAGTCCAACCACTCGATCTCTCCAACTGAGATTGCACTTTATCCAATGATGCAGGCTTGTACCTCTGCATCTAAGAATATTTCCTTCTCAAAAAAAAGGTCCTATTTCTCTCCATCCTCCTTAGTCCAACCACTCGATCTCTCCAACTGAGATTGCACTTTATCCAATGATGCAGGCTTGTACCTCTGCATCTGAGGATATTTCCTTCTCAAAAAAAAAGGTCCTATTTCTCTCCATCCTCCTTAGTCCAACCACTCGATCTCTCCAACTGAGATTACACTTTATCCAATGATGCAGGCTTGTACCTCTGCATCTGAGGATATTTCCTTCTCAAAAAAAAGGTCCTATTTCTCTCCATCATCCTTAGTCCAACCACTCGATCTCTCCAACTGAGATTGCACTTTATCCAATGATGCAGGCTTGTACCTCTGCATCTGAGGATATTTCCTTCTCAAAAAAAGGTCCTATTTCTCTCCATCCTCCTTAGTCCAACCACTCGATCTCTCCAACTGAGATTACACTTTATCCAATGATACAGGGTTGTACCTCTGCATCTAAGAATATTTCCTTCTAAAAAAAAAAGTCCTATTTCTCTCCATCCTCCTTAGTTGCACCACTCGATCTCTCCAACTGAGATTGCACGTTATCCAATGATGCAGGCTTGTACCTCTGCATCTAAGGATATTTCCTTCTAAAAAAAAAGGTCCTATTTCTCTCCATCCTCCATAGTCCAACCACTCAATCTCTCCAACTGAGATTACACTTTATCTAATGATGCAGGCTTGTACCTCTGCATCTAAGAATATTTCCTTCTCAAAAAAAGGTCCTATTTCTCTCCATCCTCCATAGTCCAACCATTCGATCTCTCCAACTGAGATAACACTTAATCTAATGATGCAGGCTTGTACCTCTGCATCTAAGGATATTTCCTTTTCAAAAAAAAGGTCCTATTTCTCTCCATCCTAATTAGTCCAACCACTCGATCTCTCCAACTGAGATTACACTTTATCCAATGATGCAGGCTTGTACCTCTTCATATGAGGATATTTCCTTCTCAAAAAAAAAGGTCCTATTTCTCTCCATCCTCCTTAGTCCAACCACTCGATCTCTCCAACTGAGATTACACTTTATCTAATGATGCAGGCTTGTACCTCTGCATCTAAGAATATTTCCTTCTCAAAAAAAAGGTCCTATTTTTCTCCATCCTCCATAGTCCAACCATTCGATCTCTCCAACTGAGATTACACTTTATCCAATGATGCATGCTTGTACCTCTGCATCTGAGGATATTTCCTTCTCAAAAAAATGGTCCTATTTCTCTCCATCCTCCTTAGTCGCACCACTCGATCTCTCCAACTGAGATTACACTTTATCCAATGATGCATGCTTGTACCTCTGCATCTGAGGATATTTCCTTCTCAAAAAAAAGGTCCTATTTCTCTCCATCCTCCTTAGTCCAACCATTTGATCTCTCCCACTGAGATTACACTTTATCCAATGATGCAGGCTTGTACCTCTGCATCTAAGGATATTTCCTTCTCAAAAAAAGGTCCTATTTCTCTCCATCCTCCTTAGTCCAACCACTCGATCTCTCCAACTGAGATTGCACTTTATCCAATGATGCAGGCTTTTACCTCTGCATCTAAGGATATTTCCTTCTCAACAAAAAGGTCCTATTTCTCTCCATCCTCCTTAGTCCAACCACTCGATCTCTCCAACTGAGATTACACTTTATCCAATGATACAGGGTTGTACCTCTGCATCTAAGGATATTTCCTTCTAAAAAAAAAAAGTCCTATTTCTCTCCATCCTCCTTAGTCGCACCACTCGATCTCTCCAACTATGATTACACTTTATCCAATGATACAGGGTTGTACCTCTGCATCTAAGGATATTTCCTTCTAAAAAAAAAGGTCCTATTTCTCTCCATCCTCCTTAGTCCAACCACTCGATCTCTCCAACTGAGATTACACTTTATCCAATGATGCAGGCTTGTACCTCTGCATCTGAGGATATTTCCTTCTCAAAAAAAAGGTCCTATTTCTCTCCATCATCCTTAGTCCAACTACTCGATCTCTCCAACTGAGATTACACTTTATCCAATGATGCAGGCTTGTACCTCTGCATCTGAGGATATTTCCTTCTAAAAAAAAAAAGTCCTATTTCTCTCCATCCTCCTTAGTCGCACCACTCGATCTCTCCAACTGAGATTGCACGTTATCCAATGATGCAGGCTTGTACCTCTGCATCTAAGTATATTTCCTTCTAAAAAAAAAGGTCCTATTTCTCTCCATCCTCCATAGTCCAACCACTCGATCTCTCCAACTGAGATTACACTTTATCCAATGAGGCAGGCTTGTACCTCTGCATCTAAGAATATTTCCTTCTCAAAAAAAAGGTCCTATTTCTCTCCATCCTCCTTAGTCCAACCACTCGATCTCTCCAACTGAGATTACACTTTATCCAATGATGCAGGCTTGTACCTCTGCATCTAAGTATATTTCCTTCTAAAAAAAAAGGTCCTATTTCTCTCCATCATCCTTAGTCCAACCACTCGATCTCTCCAACTGAGATTACACTTTATCCAATGATACAGGGTTGTACCTCTGCATCTAAGGATATTTCCTTCTAAAAAAAAAAAGTCCTATTTCTCTCCATCCTCCTTAGTCGCACCACTCGATCTCTCCAACTGAGATTGCACGTTATCCAATGATGCAGGCTTGTACCTCTGCATCTAAGTATATTTCCTTCTAAAAAAAAAGGTCCTATTTCTCTCCATCCTCCATAGTCCAACCACTCGATCTCTCCAACTGAGATTACACTTTATCCAATGAGGCAGGCTTGTACCTCTGCATCTAAGAATATTTCCTTCTCAAAAAAAAGGTCCT
This sequence comes from Palaemon carinicauda, assembly GCF_036898095.1. Classification (NCBI taxonomy): domain Eukaryota; kingdom Metazoa; phylum Arthropoda; class Malacostraca; order Decapoda; family Palaemonidae; genus Palaemon; species Palaemon carinicauda. Next base: position 159,232,260 of record NC_090731.1, read on the forward strand.
ATTTCTCTCCATCCTCCTTAGTCCAACCACTCGATCTCTCCTACTGAGATTACACTTTATCCAATGATGCAGGCTTGTACCTCTGCATCTAAAAATATTTCCTTCTCAAAAAAAAGGTCCTATTTCTCTCCATCCTCCTTAGTCCAACCACTCGATCTCTCCAACTGAGATTGCACTTTATCCAATGATGCAGGCTTGTACCTCTGCATCTGAGGATATTTCCTTCTCAAAAAAAAGGTCCTATTTCTCTCCATCCTCCTTAGTCCAACCACTCGATCTCTCCAACTGAGATTGCACTTTATCCAATGATGCAGGCTTGTACCTCTGCATCTGAGGATATTTCCTTCTCAAAAAAAAGGTCCTATTTCTCTCCATCCTCCTTAGTCCAACCACTCGATCTCTCCAACTGAGATTACACTTTATCCAATGATGCAGGCTTGTACCTCTGCATCTGAGGATATTTCCTTCTCAAAAAAAAGGTCCTATTTCTCTCCATCATCCTTAGTTCAACTACTCGATCTCTCCAACTGAGATTACACTTTATCCAATGATGCAGGCTTGTACCTCTGCATCTGAGGATATTTCCTTCTCAAAAAAAAGGTCCTATTTCTCTCCATCCTCCTTAGTCCAACCACTCGATCTCTCCAACTGAGATTACACTTTATCCAATGATGCAGGCTTGTACCTCTGCATCTGAGGATATTTCCTTTTCAAAAAAAAGGTCCTATTTCTCTCCATCCTCCTTAGTCCAACCACTCGATCTCTCCAACTGAGATTACACTTTATCCAATGATACAGGGTTGTACCTCTGCATCTAAGGATATTTCCTTCTAAAAAAAAAGTCCTATTTCTCTCCATCCTCCTTAGTCGCACCACTCGATCTCTCCAACTGAGATTGCACGTTATCCAATGATGCAGGCTTGTACCTCTGCATCTAAGGATATTTCCTTCTAAAAAAAAAGGTCCTATTTCTCTCCATCCTCCTTAGTCCAACCATTCGATCTCTCCAACTGAGATTACACTTTATCTAATGATGCAGGCTTGTACCTCTGCATCTAAGAATATTTCCTTCTCAAAAAAAAAGGTCCTATTTCTCTCCATCCTCCATAGTCCAACCATTCGATCTCTCCAACTGAGATTACACTTTATCTAATGATGCAGGCTTGTACCTCTGCATCTAAGGATATTTCCTTCTCAAAAAAAAAGGTCCTATTTCTCTCCATCCTAATTAGTCCAACCACTCGATCTCTCCAACTGAGATTACACTTTATCCAATGATGCAGGCTTGTACCTCTTCATATGAGGATATTTCCTTCTCAAAAAAAAGGTCCTATTTCTCTCCATCCTCCTTAGTCCAACCACTCGATCTCTCCAACTGAGATTACACTTTATCCAATGATGCAGGCTTGTACCTCTGCATCTGAGGATATTTCCTTCTCAAAAAAAAGGTCCTATTTCTCTCCATCCTCCTTAGTCGCACCACTCGATCTCTCCAACTGAGATTACACTTTATCCAATGATGCAGGCTTGTACCTCTGCATCTGAGGATATTTCCTTCTCAAAAAAATGGTCCTATTTCTCTCCATCCTCCTTAGTCCAACCATTCGATCTCTCCAACTGAGATTACACTTTATCCAATGATGCAGGCTTGTACCTCTGCATCTAAGGATATTTCCTTCTCAAAAAAAGGTCCTATTTCTCTCCATCCTCCTTAGTCCAACCACTCGATCTCTCCAACTGAGATTGCACTTTATCCAATGATGCAGGCTTTTACCTCTGCATCTAAGGATATTTCCTTCTCAAAAAAAAGGTCCTATTTCTCTCCATCCTCCTTAGTCCAACCACTCGATCTCTCCAACTGAGATTACACTTTATCCAATTATGCAGGCTTGTACCTCTGCATCTGAGGATATTTCCTTCTCAAAAAAAAGGTCCTATTTCTCTCCATCATCCTTAGTCCAACCACTCGATCTCTCCAACTGAGATTACACTTTATCCAATGATACAGGGTTGTACCTCTGCATCTAAGGATATTTCCTTCTAAAAAAAAAAAGTCCTATTTTTTTCCATCCTCCTTAGTCGCACCACTCGATCTCTCCAACTGAGATTGCACGTTATCCAATGATGCAGGCTTGTACCTCTGCATCTAAGGATATTTCCTTCTAAAAAAAAAAGGTCCTATTTCTCTCCATCCTCCATAGTCCAACCACTCGATCTCTCCAACTGAGATTACACTTTTTCCAATGAGGCAGGCTTGTACCTCTGCATCTAAGAATATTTCCTTCTCAAAAAAAAGGTCCTATTTCTCTCCATCCTCCTTAGTCCAACCACTCGATCTCTCCAACTGAGATTACACTTTATCCAATGATACAGGGTTGTACCTCTGCATTTAAGGATATTTCCTTCTAAAATAAAAAGTCCTATTTCTCTCCATCCTCCTTAGTCGCACCACTCGATCTCTCCAACTGAGATTGCACGTTATCCAATGATGCAGGCTTGTACCTCTGCATCTAAGGATATTTCCTTCTTAAAAAAAAGGTCCTATTTCTCTCCATCCTCCATAGTCCAACCACTCGATCTCTCCAACTGAGATTACACTTTATCCAATGATGCAGGCTTGTACCTCTGCATCTAAGGATATTTCCTTCTAAAAAAAAAAAGTCCTATTTCTCTCCATCCTCCTTAGTCGCACCACTCGATCTCTCCAACTGAGATTGCACGTTATCCAATGATGCAGGCTTGTACCTCTGCATCTAAGGATATTTCCTTCTAAAAAAAAAGGTCCTATTTCTCTCCATCCTCCATAGTCCAACCACTCGATCTCTCCAACTGAGATTGCACTTTATCCAATGATGCAGGCTTGTACCTCTGCATCTGAGGATATTTCCTTCTCAAAAAAAGGTCCTATTTCTCTCCATCATCCTTAGTCCAACCACTCGATCTCTCCAACTGAGATTGCACTTTATCCAATGATGCAGTCTTGTACCTCTGCATCTAAGGATATTTCCTTCTCAAAAAAAGGTCCTATTTCTCTCCATCCACCTTAGTCCAACCACTCGATCTCTCCAACTGAGACCCTACTTTATGCAATGATGCAGGCTTGTACCTCTGCATCTAAGGATATTTCCTTCTCAAAAAAAAGGTCCTATTTCTCTCCATCCTCCTTAGTCCAACCACTCGATCTCTCCAACTGAGATTGCACTTTATCCAATGATGCAGGCTTTTACATCTGCATCTAAGGATATTTCCTTCTCAAAAAAAGGGTCCTATTTCTCTCCATCCTCCTTAGTCCAACCACTCGATCTCTCCAACTGAGATTGCACTTTATCCAATGATTCAGGCTTTTACCTCTGCATCTAAGGATATTTCCTTCTCAAAAAAAAGGTCCTATTTTTCTCCATCCTGCTTATTCCAACCACTCGATCTCTCCAACTGAGACCGTACTTTATCCAATGATGCAGGCTTGTACCTCTGCATCTAAGGATATTTCCTTCTAAAAAAAAGGTCCTATTTCTCTCCATCCTCCTTAGTCCAACCACTCGATCTCTCCAACTGAGATTGCACTTTATCCAATGATGCAGGCTTTTACCTCTGCATCTAAGGATATTTCCTTCTCAAAAAAAGGGTCCTATTTCTCTCCATCCTCCTTAGTCGCACCATTCGATCTCTCCAACTGAGATTGCACTTTATGCAATGATGCAGGCTTGTACCTCTGCATCTAAGGATATTTCCTTCTAAAAAAAAAGGTCCTATATTTCTCCATCCTCCTTAGTCCAACCACTCGATATCTCACACTGAGATTGCACTTTATCCAATGATGCAGGCTTTTACCTCTGCATCTAAGGATATTTCCTTCTCAAAAAAAGGGTCCTATTTCTCTCCATCCTCCTTAGTCGCACCACTCGATCTCTCCAACTGAGATTACACTTTATCCAATGATACAGGGTTGTACCTCTGCATCTAAGGATATTTCCTTCTAAAAAAAAAGGTCCTATTTCTCTCCATCCTCCTTAGTCCAACCACTCGATCTCTCCAACTGAGATTACACTTTATCCAATGATGCAGGCTTGTACCTCTGCATCTGAGGATATTTCCTTCTCAAAAAAAAGGTCCTATTTCTCTCCATCATCCTTAGTCCAACTACTCGATCTCTCCAACTGAGATTACACTTTATCCAATGATGCAGGCTTGTACCTCTGCATCTGAGGATATTTCCTTCTAAAAAAAAAAAGTCCTATTTCTCTCCATCCTCCTTAGTCGCACCACTCGATCTCTCCAACTGAGATTGCACGTTATCCAATGATGCAGGCTTGTACCTCTGCATCTAAGTATATTTCCTTCTAAAAAAAAAGGTCCTATTTCTCTCCATCCTCCATAGTCCAACCACTCGATCTCTCCAACTGAGATTACACTTTATCCAATGAGGCAGGCTTGTACCTCTGCATCTAAGAATATTTCCTTCTCAAAAAAAAGGTCCTATTTCTCTCCATCCTCCTTAGTCCAACCACTCGATCTCTCCAACTGAGATTACACTTTATCCAATGATGCAGGCTTGTACCTCTGCATCTAAGTATATTTCCTTCTAAAAAAAAAGGTCCTATTTCTCTCCATCATCCTTAGTCCAACCACTCGATCTCTCCAACTGAGATTACACTTTATCCAATGATACAGGGTTGTACCTCTGCATCTAAGGATATTTCCTTCTAAAAAAAAAAAGTCCTATTTCTCTCCATCCTCCTTAGTCGCACCACTCGATCTCTCCAACTGAGATTGCACGTTATCCAATGATGCAGGCTTGTACCTCTGCATCTAAGTATATTTCCTTCTAAAAAAAAAGGTCCTATTTCTCTCCATCCTCCATAGTCCAACCACTCGATCTCTCCAACTGAGATTACACTTTATCCAATGATGCAGGCTTGTACCTCTGCATCTGAGGATATTTCCTTCTCAAAAAAAAGGTCCTATTTCTCTCCATCCTCCTTAGTCCAACCACTCGATCTCTCCAACTGAGATTGCACTTTATCCAATGATGCAGGCTTGTACCTCTGCATCTGAGGATATTTCCTTCTCAAAAAAAAGGTCCTATTTCTCTCCATCCTCTTTAGTCCAACCACTCGATCTCTCCAACTGAGATTACACTTTATCCAATGATGCAGGCTTGTACCTCTGCATCTGAGGATATTTCCTTCTCAAAAAAAAGGTCCTATTTCTCTCCATCATCCTTAGTTCAACTACTCGATCTCTCCAACTGAGATTACACTTTATCCAATGATGCAGGCTTGTACCTCTGCATCTGAGGATATTTCCTTCTCAAAAAAAAGGTCCTATTTCTCTCCATCCTCCTTAGTCCAACCACTCGATCTCTCCAACTGAGATTACACTTTATCCAATGATGCAGGCTTGTACCTCTGCATCTGAGGATATTTCCTTTTCAAAAAAAAGGTCCTATTTCTCTCCATCCTCCTTAGTCCAACCACTCGATCTCTCCAACTGAGATTACACTTTATCCAATGATACAGGGTTGTACCTCTGCATCTAAGGATATTTCCTTCTAAAAAAAAAGTCCTATTTCTCTCCATCCTCCTTAGTCGCACCACTCGATCTCTCCAACTGAGATTGCACGTTATCCAATGATGCAGGCTTGTACCTCTGCATCTAAGGATATTTCCTTCTAAAAAAAAAGGTCCTATTTCTCTCCATCCTCCTTAGTCCAACCATTCGATCTCTCCAACTGAGATTACACTTTATCTAATGATGCAGGCTTGTACCTCTGCATCTAAGAATATTTCCTTCTCAAAAAAAAAAGGTCCTATTTCTCTCCATCCTCCATAGTCCAACCATTCGATCTCTCCAACTGAGATTACACTTTATCTAATGATGCAGGCTTGTACCTCTGCATCTAAGGATATTTCCTTCTCAAAAAAAAAGGTCCTATTTCTCTCCATCCTAATTAGTCCAACCACTCGATCTCTCCAACTGAGATTACACTTTATCCAATGATGCAGGCTTGTACCTCTTCATATGAGGATATTTCCTTCTCAAAAAAAAGGTCCTATTTCTCTCCATCCTCCTTAGTCCAACCACTCGATCTCTCCAACTGAGATTACACTTTATCCAATGATGCAGGCTTGTACCTCTGCATCTGAGGATATTTCCTTCTCAAAAAAAAGGTCCTATTTCTCTCCATCCTCCTTAGTCGCACCACTCGATCTCTCCAACTGAGATTACACTTTATCCAATGATGCAGGCTTGTACCTCTGCATCTGAGGATATTTCCTTCTCAAAAAAATGGTCCTATTTCTCTCCATACTCCTTAGTCCAACCATTCGATCTCTCCAACTGAGATTACACTTTATCCAATGATGCAGGCTTGTACCTGTGCATCTAAGGATATTTCCTTCTCAAAAAAAGGTCCTATTTCTCTCCATCCTCCTTAGTCCAACCACTCGATCTCTCCAACTGAGATTGCACTTTATCCAATGATGCAGGCTTTTACCTCTGCATCTAAGGATATTTCCTTCTCAAAAAAAAGGTCCTATTTCTCTCCATCCTCCTTAGTCCAACCACTCGATCTCTCCAACTGAGATTACACTTTATCCAATTATGCAGGCTTGTACCTCTGCATCTGAGGATATTTCCTTCTCAAAAAAAAGGTCCTATTTCTCTCCATCATCCTTAGTCCAACCACTCGATCTCTCCAACTGAGATTACACTTTATCCAATGATACAGGGTTGTACCTCTGCATCTAAGGATATTTCCTTCTAAAAAAAAAAAAGTCCTATTTCTTTCCATCCTCCTTAGTCGCACCACTCGATCTCTCCAACTGAGATTGCACGTTATCCAATGATGCAGGCTTGTACCTCTGCATCTAAGGATATTTCCTTCTAAAAAAAAAGGTCCTATTTCTCTCCATCCTCCATAGTCCAACCACTCGATCTCTCCAACTGAGATTACACTTTTTCCAATGAGGCAGGCTTGTACCTCTGCATCTAAGAATATTTCCTTCTCAAAAAAAAGGTCCTATTTCTCTCCATCCTCCTTAGTCCAACCACTCGATCTCTCCAACTGAGATTACACTTTATCCAATGATACAGGGTTGTACCTCTGCATTTAAGGATATTTCCTTCTAAAATAAAAAGTCCTATTTCTCTCCATCCTCCTTAGTCGCACCACTCGATCTCTCCAACTGAGATTGCACGTTATCCAATGATGCAGGCTTGTACCTCTGCATCTAAGGATATTTCCTTCTTAAAAAAAAGGTCCTATTTCTCTCCATCCTCCATAGTCCAACCACTCGATCTCTCCAACTGAGATTACACTTTATCCAATGATGCAGGCTTGTACCTCTGCATCTAAGGATATTTCCTTCTAAAAAAAAAAAAGTCCTATTTCTCTCCATCCTCCTTAGTCGCACCACTCGATCTCTCCAACTGAGATTGCACGTTATCCAATGATGCAGGCTTGTACCTCTGCATCTAAGGATATTTCCTTCTAAAAAAAAAGGTCCTATTTCTCTCCATCCTCCATAGTCCAACCACTCGATCTCTCCAACTGAGATTGCACTTTATCCAATGATGCAGGCTTGTACCTCTGCATCTGAGGATATTTCCTTCTCAAAAAAAGGTCCTATTTCTCTCCATCATCCTTAGTCCAACCACTCGATCTCTCCAACTGAGATTGCACTTTATCCAATGATGCAGTCTTGTACCTCTGCATCTAAGGATATTTCCTTCTCAAAAAAAGGTCCTATTTCTCTCCATCCACCTTAGTCCAACCACTCGATCTCTCCAACTGAGACCCTACTTTATGCAATGATGCAGGCTTGTACCTCTGCATCTAAGGATATTTCCTTCTCAAAAAAAAGGTCCTATTTCTCTCCATCCTCCTTAGTCCAACCACTCGATCTCTCCAACTGAGATTGCACTTTATCCAATGATGCAGGCTTTTACATCTGCATCTAAGGATATTTCCTTCTCAAAAAAAGGGTCCTATTTCTCTCCATCCTCCTTAGTCCAACCACTCGATCTCTCCAACTGAGATTGCACTTTATCCAATGATTCAGGCTTTTACCTCTGCATCTAAGGATATTTCCTTCTCAAAAAAAAGGTCCTATTTTTCTCCATCCTGCTTATTCCAACCACTCGATCTCTCCAACTGAGACCGTACTTTATCCAATGATGCAGGCTTGTACCTCTGCATCTAAGGATATTTCCTTATAAAAAAAGGTCCTATTTCTCTCCATCCTCCTTAGTCCAACCACTCGATCTCTCCAACTGAGATTGCACTTTATCCAATGATGCAGGCTTTTACCTCTGCATCTAAGGATATTTCCTTCTCAAAAAAAGGGTCCTATTTCTCTCCATCCTCCTTAGTCGCACCATTCGATCTCTCCAACTGAGATTGCACTTTATCCAATGATGCAGGCTTGTACCTCTGCATCTAAGGATATTTCCTTCTAAAAAAAAAGGTCCTATATTTCTCCATCCTCCTTAGTCCAACCACTCGATATCTCACACTGAGATTGCACTTTATCCAATGATGCAGGCTTTTACCTCTGCATCTAAGGATATTTCCTTCTCAAAAAAAGGGTCCTATTTCTCTCCATCCTCCTTAGTCGCACCATTCGATCTCTCCAACTGAGATTGCACTTTATCCAATGATGCAGGCTTGTACCTCTGCATCTAAGGATATTTCCTTCTCAAAAAAAAGGTCCTATATTTCTCCATCCTCCTTAGTCCAACCACTCGATCTCTCCAACTGAGATTGCACTTTATCCAATGATGCAGGCTTTTACCTCTGCATCTAAGGATATTTCCTTCTCAAAAAAAAGGTCCTATTTTTCTCCATCCTGCTTATTCCAACCACTCGATCTCTCCAACTGAGACCGTACTTTATCCAATGATGCAGGCTTGTACCTCTGCATCTAAGGATATTTTCTTCTAAAAAAAAGGTCCTATTTCTCTCCATCCTCCTTAGTCCAACCACTCGATCTCTCCAACTGAGATTGCACTTTATCCAATGATGCAGGCTTTTACCTCTGCATCTAAGGATATTTCCTTCTCAAAAAAAGGGTCCTATTTCTCTCCATCCTCCTTAGTCGCACCATTCGATCTCTCCAACTGAGATTGCACTTTATCCAATGATGCAGGCTTGTACCTCTGCATCTAAGGATATTTCCTTCTCAAAAAAAGGTCCTATATTTCTCCATCCTCCTTAGTCCAACCACTCGATCTCTCCAACTGAGATTGCACTTTATCCAATGATGCAGGCTTTTACCTCTGCATCTAAGGATATTTCCTTCTCAAAAAAAAAGGTCCTATTTTTCTCCATCTGCTTATTCCAACCACTCGATCTCTCCAACTGAGACCGTACTTTATCCAATGATGCAGGCTTGTACCTCTGCATCTAAGGATATTTCCTTCTAAAAAAAAGGTCCTATTTCTCTCCATCCTCCTTAGTCCAACCACTCGATCTCTCCAACTGAGATTGCACTTTATCCAATGATGCAGGCTTTTACCTCTGCATCTAAGGATATTTCCTTCTCAAAAAAAGGGTCCTATTTCTCTCCATCCTCCTTAGTCGCACCATTCGATCTCTCCAACTGAGATTGCACTTTATCCAATGATGCAGGCTTGTACCTCTGCATCTAAGGATATTTCCTTCTCAAAAAAAAGGTCCTATATTTCTCCATCCTCCTTAGTCCAACCACTCGATCTCTCCAACTGAGATTGCACTTTATCCAATGATGCAGGCTTTTACCTCTGCATCTAAGGATATTTCCTTCTCAAAAAAAAGGTCCTATTTTTCTCCATCCTGCTTATTCCAACCACTCGATCTCTCCAACTGAGACCGTACTTTATCCAATGATGCAGGCTTGTACCTCTACATCTAAGGATATTTCCTTCTCAAAAAAAGGGTCCTATTTCTCTCCATCCTGCTAAGTCCAACCTCTCGATTTCTCTAATTGAGATCGTACTTTATCCAATGATGCAGGCTTGTACCTCTGCATCTAAGGATATTTCCTTCTCAAAAAAAGGTCCTTTTTCTCTCCATCCTCATTAGTCCAACCACTAGATCCTTTCAACTGAGACCGTCCTTTATCCAATCATGCAGGCATGTACATTTGCATCTAAGGATATTTCCTTCTCAAAAAAGAGGTCCTATTTTTCTCCATCCTGCTTATTCCAACCACTCGATCTCTCCAACTGAGACCGTACTTTATCCAATGATGCAGGCTTTTACCTCTGCATCTAAGGATATTTCCTTCTCAAAATAAAAAGGTCCTATTTCTCTCCATCCTGCTAAGTCCAACCTCTCGATCTCTCTAATTGAGACTGTACTTTATCCAATGATGCAGGCTTGTACCTCTGCATCTAAGGATATTTCCTTCTCAAAAAAATGTCCTATTTCTCTCCATCCTCCTTAGTCCAACCACTCGATCTCTCCAACTGAGATTACACTTTATCCAATGATGCAGGCTTGTACCTCTGCATCTAAGGATATTTCCTTCTCAAAAAAAAGGTCCTATTTCTCTCCATCCTCCTTAGTCCAACCACTTGATCTCTCCAACTGAGATTGAACTTTATCCAATGATGTAGGCTTGTACCTCTGCATCTAAGGATATTTCCTTCTCAAAAAAAGGTCCTATTTCTCTCCATCCTCCTTAGTCCAAACACTCGATCTCTCCAACTGAGATTACACTTTATCCAATGATGCAGGCTTGTACCTCTGCATCTAAGGATATTTCCTTCTCAAAAAAAGGGTCCTATTTCTCTCCATCCTCCTTAGTCCAACCACTCGATCTCTCCAACTGAGATTGCACTTTATCCAATGATGCAGGCTTATACCTCTGCATCTGAGGATATTTCCTTCTCAAAAAAATGGTCCTATTTCTCTCCATTCTCCTTAGTCCAACCACTCGATCTCTCCAACTGAGATTACACTTTATCCAATGATGCAGACTTGTACCTCTGCATCTGAGGATATTTCCTTCTCAAAAAAATGGTCCTATTTCTCTCCATTCTCCTTAGTCCAACCACTCGATCTCTCCAACTGAGATTACACTTTATCCAATGATGCAGGCTTGTACCTCTGCATCTGAGGATATTTCCTTCTCAAAAAAATGGTCCTATTTCTCTCCATTCTCCTTAGTCCAACCACTCGATCTCTCCAACTGAGATTACACTTTATCCAATGATGCAGGCTTGTACCTCTGCATCTGAGGATATTTCCTTCTCAAAAAAATGGTCCTATTTCTCTCCATTCTCCTTAGTCCAACCACTCGATCTCTCCAACTGAGATTACACTTTATCCAATGATGCAGGCTTGTACCTCTGCATCTGAGGATATTTCCTTCTCAAAAAAATGGTCCTATTTCTCTCCATTCTCCTTAGTCCAACCACTCGATCTCTCCAACTGAGATTACACTTTATCCAATGATGCAGGCTTTTACCTCTGCATCTGAGGATATTTCCTTCTCAAAAAAATGGTCCTATTTCTCTCCATTCTCCTTAGTCCAACCACTCGATCTCTCCAACTGAGATTACACTTTATCCAATGATGCAGGCTTGTACCTCTGCATCTGAGGATATTTCCTTCTCAAAAAAATGGTCCTATTTCTCTCCATTCTCCTTAGTCCAACCAGTCGATCTCTCCAACTGAGATTACACTTTATCCAATGATGCAGGCTTGTACCTCTGCATCTGAGGATATTTCCTTCTCAAAAAAATGGTCCTATTTCTCTCCATTCTCCTTAGTCCAACCACTCGATCTCTCCAACTGAGATTGCACTTTATCCAATGATGCAGGCTTATACCTCTGCATCTAAGGATATTTCCTTCTCAAAAAAAAGGGTCCTATTTCTCTCCATCCTCCTTAGTCTAACCACTCGATCTCTCCAACTGAGATTGCACTTTATCCAATGATGCAGGCTTATACCTCTGCATCTAAGGATATTTCCTTCTCAAAAAAAAGGGTCCTATTTCTCTCCATCCTCCTTAGTCCAACCACTCGATCTCTCCAACTGAGATTACACTTTATCCAATGATGAAGGCTTGTACCTCTGCATCTAAGGATATTTCCTTCTCAAAAAAAAGGATCCTATTTCTCTCCATCCTCCTTAGTCCAACCACTCGATCTCTCCAACTGAGATTGCACTTTATCCAATGATGCAGGCTTATACCTCTGCATCTGAGGATATTTCCTTCTCAAAAAAATGGTCCTATTTCTCTCCATTCTCCTTAGTCCAACCACTCGATCTCTCCAACTGAGATTACACTTTATCCAATGATGCAGGCTTGTACCTCTGCATCTGAGGATATTTCCTTCTAAAAAAAAAGGTCCCATTTCTCTCCATCCTCCTTAGTCCAACCACTCGATCTCTCCAACTGAGATTGCACTTTATCCAATGATGCAGGCTTGTACCTCTGCTTCTAAGGATATTTCCTTCTCAAAAAAAAAGGTCCTATTTCTCTCCATCCTCCTTAGTCCAACCACTCGATCTCTCCAACTGAGATTGCACTTTATCCAATGATGCAGGCTTATACCTCTGCATCTGAGGATATTTCCTTCTCAAAAAAATGGTCCTATTTCTCTCCATTCTCCTTAGTCCAACCACTCGATCTCTCCAACTGAGATTACACTTTATCCAATGATGCAGGCTTGTACCTCTGCATCTGAGGATATTTCCTTCTAAAAAAAAAGGTCCCATTTCTCTCCATCCTCCTTAGTCCAACCACTCGATCTCTCCAACTGAGATTGCACTTTATCCAATGATGCAGGCTTATACCTCTGCATCTGAGGATATTTCCTTCTCAAAAAAATGGTCCTATTTCTCTCCATTCTCCTTAGTCCAACCACTCGATCTCTCCAACTGAGATTACACTTTATCCAATGATGCAGGCTTGTACCTCTGCATCTGAGGATATTCCTTCTAAAAAAAAAGGTCCCATTTCTCTCCATCCTCCTTAGTCCAACCACTCGATCTCTCCAACTGAGATTGCACTTTATCCAATGATGCAGGCTTGTACCTCTGCATCTAAGGATATTTCCTTCTCAAAAAAAAGGGTCCTATTTCTCTCCATCCTCCTTAGTCCAACCACTCGATCTCTCCAACTGAGATTGCACTTTATCCAATGATGCAGGCTTGTACCTCTGCATCTGAGGATATTTCCTTTTCAAAAAAAAGATCCTATTTCTCTCCATCCTCCTTAGTCGCACCATTCGATCTCTCCAACTGAGATTGCACTTTATCCAATGATGCAGGCTTGTACCTCTGCATCTAAGGATATTTCCTTCTCAAAAAAAAGGGTCCTATTTCTCTCTATCCTCCTTAGTCCAACCACTCGATCTCTCCAACTGAGATTGCACTTTATCCAATGATGCAGGCTTATACCTCTGCATCTGAGGATATTTCCTTCTCAAAAAAATGGTCCTATTTCTCTCCATTCTCCTTAGTCCAACCACTTGATCTCTCCAACTGAGATTGAACTTTATCCAATGATGTAGGCTTGTACCTCTGCATCTAAGGATATTTCCTTCTCAAAAAAAGGTCCTATTTCTCTCCATCCTCCTTAGTCCAAACACTCGATCTCTCCAACTGAGATTGCACTTTATCCAATGATGCAGGCTTGTACCTCTGCATCTGAGGATATTTCCTTCTAAAAAAAAAGGTCCCATTTCTCTCCATCCTCCTTAGTCCAACCACTCGATCTCTCCAACTGAGATTGCACTTTATCCAATGATGCAGGCTTGTACCTCTGCATCTAAGGATATTTCCTTCTCAAAAAAAAGGTCCTATTTCTCTCGATCCTCCTTAGTCCAACCACTCGATCTCTCCAACTAAGATTACACTTTATCCAATGATGCAGGCTTGTACCTCTGCATCTAAGGATATTTCCTTCTCAAAAAAAGGTCCTATTTCTCTCCATCCTCCTTAGTCCAACCACTCGATCTCTCCAACTGAGATTGCACTTTATCCAATGATGCAGGCTTGTACCTCTGCATCTAAGGATATTTCCTTCTCAAAATAAAGGTCCTATTTCTCTCCATCCTCCTTAGTCCAACCACTCGATCTCTCCAACTGAGATTACACTTTATCCAATGATGCAGGGTTGTACCTCTGCATCTAAGGATTTTTCCTTCTCAAAAAAAGGTCCTATTTCTCTCCATCCTCCTTAGTCCAACCACTCGATCTCTCCAACTGAGATTACACTTTATCCAATGATGCAGGCTTGTACCTCTGCATCTAAGGATATTTCCTTCTCATAAAAAAGGTCCTATTTCTCTCCATCCTCCTTAGTCCAACCACTCGATCTCTCCAACTGAGACCGTCCTTTATCCAATGATGCAGGCTTGTACCTCTGCATCTGAGGATATTTCCTTTTCAAAAAAAAGATCCTATTTCTCTCCATCCTCCTTAGTCCAACCACTCGATCTCTCCAACTGAGACCGTCCTTTATCCAATGATGCAGGCTTGTACCTCTGCATTTAAGGATATTTCCTTCTCAAAAGAAAGGTCCTATTTCTCTCCATCCTCCTTAGTCCAACCACTCGATCTCTCCAACTGAGATTACACTTTATCCAATGATGCAGGCTTGTACCTCTGCATCTAAGGATATTTCCTTCTCAAAAAACAGGTCCTATTTCTCTCCATCCTCCTCAGTCCAACCACTCGATCTCTCCAACTGAGATTGCACTTTATCCAATGATGCAGGCTTGTACCTCTGCATCTAAGAATATTTCCTTCTCAAAAAAAAATGTCCTATTTCTCTCCATCCTCCTTAGTCCAACCACTCGATCTCTCCAACTGAGACCGTACTTTATCCAATGATGCAGGCTTGTACCTCTGCATTTAAGGATATTTCCTTCTCAAAAGAAAGGTCCTATTTCTCTCCATCCTCCTTAGTCCAACCACTCGATCTCTCCAACTGAGATTACACTTTATCCAATGATGCAGGCTTGTACCTCTGCATCTGAGGATATTTCCTTCTCAAAAAAAAGGTCCTATTTCTCTCCATCCTCCTTAGTCCAACCACTCGATCTCTCCAACTGAGACCGTACTTTATCCAATGATGCAGGCTTGTACCTCTGCATTTAAGGATATTTCCTTCTCAAAAGAAAGGTCCTATTTCTCTCCACCCTCCTTAGTCCAACCACTCGATCTCTCCAACTGAGATTACACTTTATCCAATGATGCAGGCTTGTACCTCTGCATCTAAGGATATTTCCTTCTCAAAAAAAGGTCCTATTTCTCTCCATCCTCCTTAGTCCAACCACTCGATCTCTCCAACTGAGATTACACTTTATCCAATGATGCAGGCTTGTACCTCTGCATCTAAGGATATTTCCTTCTCATAAAAAAGGTCCTATTTCTCTCCATCCTCCTTAGTCCAACCACTCGATCTCTCCAACTGAGACCGTCCTTTATCCAATGATGCAGGCTTGTACCTCTGCATCTGAGGATATTTCCTTTTCAAAAAAAAGATCCTATTTCTCTCCATCCTCCTTAGTCCAACCACTCGATCTCTCCAACTGAGATTACACTTTATCCAATGATGCAGGCTTGTACCTCTGCATCTAAGGATATTTCCTTCTCAAAAAAAGGTCCTATTTCTCTCCATCTTCCTTAGTCCAACCACTCGATCTCTCCAACTGAGATTACACTTTATCCAATGATGCAGGCTTGTACCTCTGCATCTAAGGATATTTCCTTCTCAAAAAAAGGTCCTATTTCTCTCCATCCTCCTTAGTCCAACCACTTGATCTCTCCAACTGAGATTACACTTTATCCAATGATGCAGGCTTGTACCTCTGCATCTAAGGATATTTCCTTCTCATAAAAAAGGTCCTATTTCTCTCCATCCTCCTTAGTCCAACCACTCGATCTCTCCAACTGAGATTACACTTTATCCAATGATGCAGGCTTGTACCTCTGCATCTGAGGATATTTCCTTCTCAAAAAAAATGTCCTATTTCTCTCCATCCTCCTTAGTCCAACCACTCGATCTCTCCAACTGAGACCGTACTTTATCCAATGATGCAGGCTTGTACCTCTGCATTTAAGGATATTTCCTTCTCAAAAGAAAGGTCCTATTTCTCTCCATCCTCCTTAGTCCAACCACTCGATCTCTCCAACTGAGATTACACTTTATCCAATGATGCAGGCTTGTACCTCTGCATCTAAGGATATTTCCTTCTCAAAAAAAGGTCCTATTTCTCTCCATCCTCCTTAGTCCAACCACTCGATCTCTCCAACTGAGATTACACTTTATCCAATGATGCAGGCTTGTACCTCTGCATCTGAGGATATTTCCTTTTCAAAAAAAAGATCCTATTTCTCTCCATCCTCCTTAGTCCAACCACTCGATCTCTCCAACTGAGACCGTACTTTATCCAATGATGCAGGCTTGTACCTCTGCATTTAAGGATATTTCCTTCTCAAAAGAAAGGTCCTATTTCTCTCCATCCTCCTTAGTCCAACCACTCGATCTCTCCAACTGAGATTACACTTTATCCAATGATGCAGGCTTGTACCTCTGCATCTGAGGATATTTCCTTCTCAAAAAACAGGTCCTATTTCTCTCCATCCTCCTCAGTCCAACCACTCGATCTTTCCAACTGAGATTGCACTTTATCCAATGATGCAGGCTTGTACCTCTGCATCTAAAAATATTTCCCTCTCAAAAAAAAATGTCCTATTTCTCTCCATCCTCCTTAGTCCAACCACTCGATCTCTCCAACTGAGACCGTACTTTATCCAATGATGCAGGCTTGTACCTCTGCATTTAAGGATATTTCCTTCTCAAAAGAAAGGTCCTATTTCTCTCCATCCTCCTCAGTCCAACCACTCGATCTCTCCAACTGAGATTACACTTTATCCAATGATGCAGGCTTGTACCTCTGCATTTAAGGATATTTCCTTCTCAAAAGAAAGGTCCTATTTCTCTCCATCCTCCTTAGTCCAACCACTCGATCTCTCCAACTGAGATTACACTTTATCCAATGATGCAGGCTTGTACCTCTGCATCTAAGAATATTTCCTTCTCAAAAAAAAGGTCCTATTTCTCTCCATCCTCCTTAGTCCAACCACTCGATCTCTCCAACTGAGACCGTACTTTATCCAATGATGCAGGCTTGTACCTCTGCATTTAAGGATATTTCCTTCTCAAAAGAAAGGTCCTATTTCTCTCCATCCTCCTTAGTCCAACCACTCGATCTCTCCAACTGAGATTACACTTTATCCAATGATGCAGGCTTGTACCTCTGCATCTGAGGATATTTCTTTTTCAAAAAAAAGGTCCTATTTCTCTCCATCCTCCTTAGTCCAACCACTCGATCTCTCCAACTGAGACCGTACTTTATCCAATGATGCAGGCTTGTACCTCTGCATTTAAGGATATTTCCTTCTCAAAAAAAAGGTCCTATTTTTCTCCATCCTCCTTAGTCCAACCACTCGATCTCTCCAACTGAGATTGCACTTTATCCAATGATGCAGGCTTGTACCTCTGCATCTAAGGATATTTCCTTCTCAAAAAAAGGTCCTATTTCTCTCCATCCTCCTTAGTCCAACCACTCGATCTCTCCAACTGAGATTACACTTTATCCAATGATGCAGGCTTGTACCTCTGCATCTAAGGATATTTCCTTCTCATAAAAAAGGTCCTATTTCTCTCCATCCTCCATAGTCCAACCACTCGATCTCTCCAACTGAGATTACACTTTATCCAATGATGCAGGCTTGTACCTCTGCATCTGAGGATATTTCCTTTTCAAAAAAAGGTCCTATTTCTCTCCATCCTCCTTAGTCCAACCACTCGATCTCTCCAACTGAGATTACACTTTATCCAATGATGCAGGCTTGTACCTCTGCATCTAAGGATATTTCCTTCTCATAAAAAAGGTCCTATTTCTCTCCATCCTCCTTAGTCCAACCACTCGATCTCTCCAACTGAGACCGTCCTTTATCCAATGATGCAGGCTTGTACCTCTGCATCTGAGGATATTTCCTTTTCAAAAAAAAGATCCTATTTCTCTCCATCCTCCTTAGTCCAACCACTCGATCTCTCCAACTGAGACCGTACTTTATCCAATGATGCAGGCTTGTACCTCTGCATTTAAGGATATTTCCTTCTCAAAAGAAAGGTCCTATTTCTCTCCATCCTCCTTAGTCCAACCACTCGATCTCTCCAACTGAGATTACACTTTATCCAATGATGCAGGCTTGTACCTCTGCATCTGAGGATATTTCCTTCTCAAAAAACAGGTCCTATTTCTCTCCATCCTCCTCAGTCCAACCACTCGATCTTTCCAACTGAGATTGCACTTTATCCAATGATGCAGGCTTGTACCTCTGCATCTAAAAATATTTCCCTCTCAAAAAAAAATGTCCTATTTCTCTCCATCCTCCTTAGTCCAACCACTCGATCTCTCCAACTGAGACCGTACTTTATCCAATGATGCAGGCTTGTACCTCTGCATTTAAGGATATTTCCTTCTCAAAAGAAAGGTCCTATTTCTCTCCATCCTCCTCAGTCCAACCACTCGATCTCTCCAACTGAGATTACACTTTATCCAATGATGCAGGCTTGTACCTCTGCATTTAAGGATATTTCCTTCTCAAAAGAAAGGTCCTATTTCTCTCCATCCTCCTTAGTCCAACCACTCGATCTCTCCAACTGAGATTACACTTTATCCAATGATGCAGGCTTGTACCTCTGCATCTAAGAATATTTCCTTCTCAAAAAAAAGGTCCTATTTCTCTCCATCCTCCTTAGTCCAACCACTCGATCTCTCCAACTGAGACCGTACTTTATCCAATGATGCAGGCTTGTACCTCTGCATTTAAGGATATTTCCTTCTCAAAAGAAAGGTCCTATTTCTCTCCATCCTCCTTAGTCCAACCACTCGATCTCTCCAACTGAGATTACACTTTATCCAATGATGCAGGCTTGTACCTCTGCATCTGAGGATATTTCCTTTTCAAAAAAAAGGTCCTATTTCTCTCCATCCTCCTTAGTCCAACCACTCGATCTCTCCAACTGAGACCGTACTTTATCCAATGATGCAGGCTTGTACCTCTGCATTTAAGGATATTTCCTTCTCAAAAAAAAGGTCCTATTTTTCTCCATCCTCCTTAGTCCAACCACTCGATCTCTCCAACTGAGATTGCACTTTATCCAATGATGCAGGCTTGTACCTCTGCATCTAAGGATATTTCCTTCTCAAAAAAAGGTCCTATTTCTCTCCATCCTCCTTAGTCCAACCACTCGATCTCTCCAACTGAGATTACACTTTATCCAATGATGCAGGCTTGTACCTCTGCATCTAAGGATATTTCCTTCTCATAAAAAAGGTCCTATTTCTCTCCATCCTCCATAGTCCAACCACTCGATCTCTCCAACTGAGATTACACTTTATCCAATGATGCAGGCTTGTACCTCTGCATCTGAGGATATTTCCTTTTCAAAAAAAGGTCCTATTTCTCTCCATCCTCCTTAGTCCAACCACTCGATCTCTCCAACTGAGATTGCACTTTATCCAATGATGCAGGCTTGTACCTCTGCATCTAAGGATATTTCCTTCTCAAAAAAAAGGTCCTATTTCTCTCCATCCTCCTTAGTCCAACCACTCGATCTCTCCAACTAAGATTGCCCTTTATCCAATGATGCAGGCTTTTACCTCTGCATCTAAGGATATTTCCTTCTCAAAAAAAAGGTCCTATTTCTCTCCATCCTGCTTATTCCAACCACTCGATCTCTCCAACTGAGACCGTACTTTATCCAATGATGCAGGCTTGTACCTCTGCATCTAAGGATATTTCCTTCTAAAAAAAAAAGGTCCTATTTCTCTCCATCCTCCTTAGTCCAACCACTCGATCTCTCCAACTGAGACCGTACTTTATCCAATGATGCAGGCTTGTACCTCTACATCTAAGGATATTTCCTTCTCAAAAAAAGGGTCCTATTTCTCTCCATCCTGCTAAGTCCAACCTCTCGATCTCTCTAATTGAGACCGTACTTTATCCAATGATGCAGGCTTGTACCTCTGCATCTAAGGATATTTCCTTCTCAAAAAAAGGTCCTTTTTCTCTCCATCCTCCTTAGTCCAACCACTAGATCCTTTCAACTGAGACTGTACTTTATCCAATGATGCAGGCTTGTACCTCTGCATCTAAGGATATTTCCTTCTCAAAATAAAAAGGTCCTATTTCTCTCCATCCTGCTAAGTCCAACCTCTCGATCTCTCTAATTGAGACTGTACTTTATCCAATGATGCAGGCTTGTACCTCTGCATCTAAGGATATTTCCTTCTCAAAAAAAGGTCCTTTTTCTCTCCATCCTCCTTAGTCCAACCACTCGATCTCTCCATTTGAGACAGTACTTTATCCAATGATGCAGGCTTGTACCTCTGCATCTAAGGATTTTCCTTCTCAAAAAAAAAAAGGTCCTATTTCTCTCCATCCTGCTTAGTCCAACCTCTCGATCTCTCCAACTGAGACCGTACTCTATCCAATGATGCAGGCTTGTACCTCTGCATCTAAGGATATTTCATTCTCAAAAAAAAGGTCCTATTTCTCTCCATACTCCTTAGTCCAACCACTCGATCTCTCCAACTGAGACCGTACTTTATCCAATGATGCAGGCTTGTACCTCTGCATCTAAGGATATTTCCTTCTCATAAAAAAGGTCCTATTTCTCTCCATCCTCCTTAGTCCAACCACTCGATCTCTCCAACTGAGACCGTACTCTATCCAATGATGCAGGCTTGTACCTCTGCATCTGAGGATATTTCCTTCTCAAAAAAAAGGTCCTATTTCTCTCCATACTCCTTAGTCCAACCAATCGATCTCACCAACTGAGGCCGTACTTTATCCAATGATGCAGGCTTGTACCTCTGTATCTAAGGATATTTCCTTCTCAAAAAAAAGGTCTTTTTCCTCTCCATCCTCCTTAGTCCAACCATTCGATCTCTTCATTTGAGACCGTACTTTATCCAATGATGCAGGCTTGTACCTCTGCATCTAAGGATTCCTTCTCAGAAAAAAAGGTCCTATTTCTCTCCATCCTGCTTAGTCCAACCTCTCGATCTCTCCAACTGAGACCGTACTTTATCCAATGATACAGGCTTGTACCTCTGCATCTAAGGATATTTCCTTCTCAAAAAAAAAAAGGTCCTATTTCTCTCCATCCTGCTTAGTCCAACCACTCGATCTCTCCAACTAAGACCGTACTCTATCCAATGATGCAGGCTTGTACCTCTGCATCTAAGGATATTTCCTTCTCAAAAAAAAAAGGTCCTATTTCTCTCCATCCTGCTTAGTCCAACCACTCGATCTCTCCAACTGAGACCGTACTTTATCCAATGATACAGGCTTGTACCTCTGCATCTAAGGATATTTCCTTCTCAAAAAAAAAAAGGTCCTATTTTTCTCCATCCTCCTTAGTCCAACCACTCGATCTCTCCAACTGAGACCGTACTCTATCCAATGATGCAGGCTTTTACCTCTGCATCTAAGGATATTTCCTTCTCATAAAAAAAGGTCCTATTTCTCTCCATCCTCCTTAGTCCAACCACTCGATCTCTCCAACTGAGACCGTACTCTATCCAATGATGCAGGCTTGTACCTCTGCATCTAAGGATATTTCCTTCTCATAAAAAATGGTTCTATTTCTCTCCATCCTCCTTAGTCCAACCACTTGATCTCTCCAACAGAGACCGTACTCTATCCAATGATGCAGGCTTGTACCTCTGCATCTAAGGATATTTCCTTCTCAAAAAAAAGGTCCTATTTCTCTCCATCTTCCTTAGTCCAACCACTCGATCTCTCCAACTGAGACTGTACTCTATCCAATGATGCAGGCTTGTACCTCTGCATCTAAGGATATTTCCTTCTAAAAAAAAAAAAGGTCCTTTTTTTCTCCATCCTGCTTAGTCCAACCACTCGATCTCTCCAACTGAGTGTACTCTAACCAATGATGCAGGCTTGTACCTCTGCATCTAAGGATATTTCCTTCTCAAAAAAAAAAGGTCCTATTTCTCTCCAATCTGTTTATTCCAACCACTCGATCTCTCCAACTGAGACCGTACTTTATCCAATGATGCAGGCTTGTACCTCTGCATCTAAGGATATTTCCTTCTCATAAAAAAAAAGGTCCTATTTCTCTCCATCCAGCTTAGTCCAACCACTCGATCTCTCCAGCTGAGACTGTACTCTATCCAATGATGCATGCTTGTACCTCTGCATCTAAGAATATTTCCTTTTTAAAAAAAAAAAAAGGTCCTTTTTTTCTCCATCCTGCTTAGTCCAACCACTCGATCTCTCCAACTGAGACCGTACTCTATCCAATGATGCAGGCATGTACCTCTGCATCTAAGGATATTTCCTTCTCAAAAAAAAAAAGGTCCTATTTCTCTCCATCCTGTTTATTCCAACCACTCGATCTCTCCAACTGAGACCGTACTTTATCCAATGATGCAGGCTTGTACCTCTGCATCTAAGGATATTTCCTTCTCAAAAAAAAGGTCCTATTTCTCTCCATCTTCCTTAGTCCAACCACTCGATCTCTCCAGCTGAGACTGTACTCTATCCAATGATGCATGCTTGTACCTCTGCATCTAATGATATTTCCTTTTTAAAAAAAAAAAAAAGGTCCTTTTTTTTCTCCATCCTCCTTAGTCCAACCACTCGATCTCTCCAACTTAGACCGTACTCTATCCAATGATGCAGGCTTGTACCTCTGCATCTAAGGATATTTCCTTCTAAAAAAAAAAGGTCCTTTTTCTCTCCATCTTCCTTAATCCAACCACTCGATCCTTCCAACTGAGACCGTACTTTATCCAATGATGCAGGCTTGTACCTCTGCATCTAAGGATATTTCCTTCTCAAAAAAAAGGTCCTTTTTCTCTCCCTCCTCCTTAGTCCAACCACTCGATCTCTCCATTTGAGACAGTACTTTATCCAATGATGCAGGCTTGTACCTCTGCATCTAAGGATATTTCCTTCTCAAAAAAAGGTCCTTTTTCTCTACATCCTCCTTAGTCCAACCACTCGATCTCTCCATTTGAGACAGTACTTTATCCAATGATGCAGGCTTGTACCTCTGCATCTAACGATATTCCTTTCTCAAAAAAAAGGTCCTATTTCTCTCCATCCTCCTTAGTCCAACCACTTGATCTCTCCAACTGAGACCGTATTCTAGCCAATGATGCAGGCTTGTACCTCTGCATCTAAGGATATTTCCTTCTAAAAAAAAAGGTCCTTTTTCTCTCCATCCTGCTTAGTCCAACCTCTCGATCTCTCCAACTAACACCGTACTTTATCCAATGATGCAGGCTTGTACATCTGCATCTAAGGATATTTCCTTTTCATAAAAAAAGGTCCTATTTCTCTCCATCCTCCTTAGTCCAACCACTCGATCTCTCCAACTGAGACCGTACTCTATCCAATGATGCAGGCTTGTACCTCTGCATCTAAGGATATTTCCTTCTCAAAAAACAGGTCCTTTTTCTCTCCATCCTGCCTAGTCCAACCTCTCGATCTCTCCAACTAACACCGTACTTTATCCAATGATGCAGGCTTGTACCTCTGCATCTAAGGATATTTCCTTCTCAAAAAAAGGTCCTTTTTCTCTACATCCTCCTTAGTCCAACCACTCGATCTCTCCATTTGAGACAGTGCTTTATCCAATGATGCAGGCTTGTACCTCTGCATCTAACGATATTCCTTTCTCAAAAAAAAGGTCCTATTTCTCTCCATCCTCCTCAGTCCAACCACTTGATCTCTCCAACTGAGACCGTATTCTATCCAATGATGCAGGCTTGTACCTCTGCATCTAAGGATATTTCCTTCTCAAAAAAAAAGGTCCTTTTTCTCTCCATCCTGCTTAGTCCAACCTCTCGATCTCTCCTACTAACACCGTACTTTATCCAATGATGCAGGCTTGTACCTCTGCATCTAAGGATATTTCCTTCTCAAAAAAAAGGTCCTATTTCTCTCCATCTTCCTTAGTCCAACCACTCGATCTCTCCAGCTGAGACTGTACTCTATCCAATGATGCATGCTTGTACCTCTGCATCTAATGATATTTCCTTTTTAAAAAAAAAAAAAAGGTCCTTTTTTTTCTCCATCCTCCTTAGTCCAACCACTCGATCTCTCCAACTTAGACCGTACTCTATCCAATGATGCAGGCTTGTACCTCTGCATCTAAGGATATTTCCTTCTAAAAAAAAAAGGTCCTTTTTCTCTCCATCTTCCTTAATCCAACCACTCGATCCTTCCAACTGAGACCGTACTTTATCCAATGATGCAGGCTTGTACCTCTGCATCTAAGGATATTTCCTTCTCAAAAAAAAGGTCCTTTTTCTCTCCCTCCTCCTTAGTCCAACCACTCGATCTCTCCATTTGAGACAGTACTTTATCCAATGATGCAGGCTTGTACCTCTGCATCTAAGGATATTTCCTTCTCAAAAAAAGGTCCTTTTTCTCTACATCCTCCTTAGTCCAACCACTCGATCTCTCCATTTGAGACAGTACTTTATCCAATGATGCAGGCTTGTACCTCTGCATCTAACGATATTCCTTTCTCAAAAAAAAGGTCCTATTTCTCTCCATCCTCCTTAGTCCAACCACTTGATCTCTCCAACTGAGACCGTATTCTAGCCAATGATGCAGGCTTGTACCTCTGCATCTAAGGATATTTCCTTCTAAAAAAAAAGGTCCTTTTTCTCTCCATCCTGCTTAGTCCAACCTCTCGATCTCTCCAACTAACACCGTACTTTATCCAATGATGCAGGCTTGTACATCTGCATCTAAGGATATTTCCTTTTCATAAAAAAAGGTCCTATTTCTCTCCATCCTCCTTAGTCCAACCACTCGATCTCTCCAACTGAGACCGTACTCTATCCAATGATGCAGGCTTGTACCTCTGCATCTAAGGATATTTCCTTCTCAAAAAACAGGTCCTTTTTCTCTCCATCCTGCCTAGTCCAACCTCTCGATCTCTCCAACTAACACCGTACTTTATCCAATGATGCAGGCTTGTACCTCTGCATCTAAGGATATTTCCTTCTCAAAAAAAGGTCCTTTTTCTCTACATCCTCCTTAGTCCAACCACTCGATCTCTCCATTTGAGACAGTGCTTTATCCAATGATGCAGGCTTGTACCTCTGCATCTAACGATATTCCTTTCTCAAAAAAAAGGTCCTATTTCTCTCCATCCTCCTCAGTCCAACCACTTGATCTCTCCAACTGAGACCGTATTCTATCCAATGATGCAGGCTTGTACCTCTGCATCTAAGGATATTTCCTTCTCAAAAAAAAAGGTCCTTTTTCTCTCCATCCTGCTTAGTCCAACCTCTCGATCTCTCCTACTAACACCGTACTTTATCCAATGATGCAGGCTTGTACCTCTGCATCTAAGGATATTTCCTTTTCATAAAAAATGGTCATATATCTCTCCATCCCCCTTAGTCCAACCACTCGATCTCTCCAACTGAGACCGTCCTTTATCCAATGATGCAGGCTTGTACCTCTGCATCTAAGGATATATCCTTCTAAAAAAAAAAGGTCCTATTTCTCTCCATCCTCCTTAGTCCAACCACTCGATCTCTCCAACTGAGACCGTACTCTATCCAATGATGCAGGTTTGTACCTCTGCATCTAAGGATATTTCCTTCTCAAAAAAAAAGGTCCTTTTTCTCTGCATCCTGCTTTGTCCAACCTCTCGATCTCTCCAACTAACACCCTACTCTATCCAATGATGCAGGCTTGTATCTCTGCATCTAAGGATATTTCCTTCTCATAAAAAATGGTCCTATCTCTCTCCATCCTCCTTAGTCGCACCACTCGATCTCTCCAACTGAGACCGTACTTTATCCAATGATGCAGGCTTGTACTTCTGCATCTATGGATATTCTTTCTCAAAAAAAAAGGTCCTTTTTCTCTATGTCTTCTTTGGTCCAACCACTCGATCCTTCTAACTGAGACCGTACTTTATCCAATGATGCAGGCTTGTACCTCTGCATCTAAGGATATTTCCTTCTCAAAAAAAATGGTCCTATTTCTCTCCATCCTCCTTAGTCACACCACTCAATCTCTCCAACTGAGACCGTACTTTATCCAATGATGCAGGCTTGTACCTCTGCATCTATGGATATTCTTTCTCAAAAAAAAGGTCCTTTTTCTCTATATTTTCTTTGGTCCAACCACTCGATCCTTCTAACTGAGACCGTACTTTATCCAATGATGCAGGCTTGTACCTCTGCATCTAAGGATATTTCCTTCTCATAGAAAATGGTCCTATTTCTCTCCATCCTCCTTAGTCCAACCACTCGATCTCTCCAACTGAGACCGTACTTTATCCAATGATGCAGGCTTGTACTTCTGCATCTATGGATATTCTTTCTCAAAAAAAAAGGTCCTTTTTCTCTATGTCTTCTTTGGTCCAACCACTCGATCCTTCTAACTGAGACCGTACTTTATCCAATGATGCAGGCTTGTACCTCTGCATCTAAGGATATTTCCTTCTCAAAAAAAATGGTCCTATTTCTCTCCATCCTCCTTAGTCACACCACTCAATCTCTCCAACTGAGACCGTACTTTATCCAATGATGCAGGCTTGTACCTCTGCATCTATGGATATTCTTTCTCAAAAAAAAGGTCCTTTTTCTCTATATTTTCTTTGGTCCAACCACTCGATCCTTCTAACTGAGACCGTACTTTATCCAATGATGCAGGCTTGTACCTCTGCATCTAAGGATATTTCCTTCTCATAGAAAATGGTCCTATTTCTCTCCATCCTCCTTAGTCCAACCACTCGATCTCTCCAACTGAGACCGTACTTTATCCAATGATGCAGGCTTGTACTTCTGCATCTATGGATATTCTTTCTCAAAAAAAAAGGTCCTTTTTCTCTATGTCTTCTTTGGTCCAACCACTCGATCCTTCTAACTGAGACCGTACTTTATCCAATGATGCAGGCTTGTACCTCTGCATCTAAGGATATTTCCTTCTCAAAAAAAATGGTCCTATTTCTCTCCATCCTCCTTAGTCACACCACTTAATATCTCCAACTGAGACCGTACTTTATCCAATGATGCAGGCTTGTACCTCTGCATCTATGGATATTCTTTCTCAAAAAAAAGGTCCTTTTTCTCTATATTTTCTTTGGTCCAACCACTCGATCCTTCTAACTGAGACCGTACTTTATCCAATGATGCAGGCTTGTACCTCTGCATCTAAGGATATTTCCTTCTCAAAAAAAAAGGTCCTTTTTCTCTATATCTTCTTTGGTCCAACCACTCGATCCTTCAAACTGAGACCGTACTTTATCCAATTATGCAGGCTTGTACCTCTGCATCTATGGATATTCTTTCTCAAAAAAAAGGTCCTTTTTCTCTATATTTTCTTTGGTCCAACCACTCGATCCTTCTAACTGAGACCGTACTTTATCCAATGATGCAGGCTTGTACCTCTGCATCTAAGGATATTTCCTTCTCAAAAAAAAAAGGTCCTTTTTCTCTATATCTTCTTTGGTCCAACCACTCGATCCTTCAAACTGAGACCGTACTTTATCCAATGATGCAGGCTTGTACCTCTGCATCTAAGGATATTTCCTTCTCAAAAGAAGTTTCCCCTCATCCTCTTGTTGCAGATGCTTCTTTTTTATAGTTTTTTTTTTTTTTTTGGGGGGGGGGGAATTCTACTGGTTTTTACGTATTTTGGATTGTATAGTTTTCATTTGTTTATGTATTTATTTATTTTTTTCTGCTGCTGCTTCCTCTCTTCTTCCTGTTGCCCTTGCATGTTTTTTTGGATTTAATATTTTTCATATTCTTTTCGATTATACAGATTTCATATTTTTATTAGATTTTATAGTCTTTTAGTTTTTTTTTTTTTTGGAACATGTAGTTTTTTTTTTTTAGATTTTATTGGTTTATATATTTTTTGGATTTCATTGTATTTTTTTATTTGGGGGGGTTAATATTTTGTGTTGCTGCTTCACATCCTGCTTCTGCTCCTCCTCCTATTGCTACTGCTGCTTCTTTATTTTTCTTTTTTTTTTTTTGGATTTTGTAATTTTTATTTTTTCCTTTTTTGCATTTATAAGTTTTATAATTTTTTTTATTTAGTTATTTATTTACTTATTTTGGTTTTTATTTTATTATTCGCTACTGCTACTTCTTCTCATTTTGTTGGTGCTGTTTCTTTTTTTGGATTTTGTAGTTTTTGTATTTTTTTGGATTTTATAGGTTTTATATTTTTGTTTGTAGATTTTATAGTTTTTCCTTTTTTTTATATCTTGGATTTTTCAGTTTTTGGCTGCCGCTGCTTCTCCTCCTCCTCTTGTTGCTGCTGTATTTTTTTTTCGGATTTTGTAGATTTCATTTTTTTTCAGGTTTTTTTATTTATATATTTCTTTTTTTTTTTTAATCGGTTTGGTGCTGCTGTTTCTCCTCCTCCCTCTCCTCCTCCTCCTCTTGTTGCTGCTGCTTTTTTTTTGGGGGGGGGTTATCTTTTATTCTGCTGTTGCTTCCTCCTCCTGCTTCTCAAAGGATTCAGCTTCTTCCCCCAGCCTGACTTCTTTGGTTCCCATATAAGGACCTGACTGCATACTAGAAGAACCTTGCCTCCTCCCCTCTGCATAGCCAGTCTTCTAGATTATTCCATTAGAACCACCGGAGGGTTAGTATCCAAAAGAATAGATCCAGATATCTGACCGTTTGTTCACCTGACGAAGCTTTTGTACGACTACACCAGGGAACATAGCATACTAGAAAAAGACAAGTTTTTTTCCCTCTGTAGAGCAAGTCCTCTAGGTTATTCCACGTCCTTCAAGCCGGATAGTTGAGCCAAACATCCCTTAAACACTTACTGGATATTTCCTCTTTAAAAAAAACCTCTTTCTCTCCATCTTTCAGTCCATCCACTTGATCCTTCCGACTAAGCCAATTCTTTACCCAATGATGTAGAGCTTGTACCATCTGCATCAAAGGATATTTCTTCCTAAAGGCCCGGTCACACCGCCCGAACGTTGCTGGAGCGTTCCTTGAACGGTAGGGAGGTGGGACGAAACCCTCGAAAATTTAATTTAACGTTTTTACGTTCGGTCTTTATTAGGCTGCTGAACGTAGCAAATCCTCGCGTATTTCCTGAGTTTTCTTACACCTCTATTATGGAAGTTGTTAATTTATGCAATAAGGGTATTGGTATAGAGGATGTCGAAAATTTTGTCGTTTTTTTTTTTTTTTTTTTTTTTTTTTTTTTTTTTTTTTTTTTATAAAATAAAAAAAAAAACCCGTAATTTTAATTAAGATACAGCGACCGTAATTTTGACCCCATTTGTTATCATCTTTTAAAGGGTGGTGACTGTAATATCACTCCCCTACGCTTTTTGACATCCTGTATACCAATACCCTTATTGCATAAATTAGGAAACTTCCATAATAGAGGTGTAAGAAAACTCAGGAAATATGCGAGGATTTGCTACGTTCAGCAGCCTAATAAAAGACCGAACGTAAAAACGTTGAATTAAATTTTTGAGGGTTTGGTCCCACCTCCCTACCGTTCAAGGAACGCTCCAGCAACGTTCGGGCGGTGTGACCGGGCCTTAATTAAAATGTCTTTTTCCGCTCCTCTCATATTCTGTCTACTTGATCCTTCTAGTGGCTCTTACATAAAAACTTTTTTACTTACAAATGTGAACTAAAAGTAATACTTTCCTCAAAACTCTACTGAAACTTGTTGTAAGAATATTTTCCACATGCATTTTTTTAATTTTTTTTTTTTTTAATGATTTTATAGTTTTTTGGGGGCTTTTATGTTTTTCTTTTTATTTTTTTTTTTTTTTGAGAAGGTGCTTCCCTCGTAGCATGTAGGCTCTGCATCCTTGAAGACCTTTCTCAATGGCTTGGCAACAGTTCAATATGATATCCGTGTCCAGAGGGTTTCCGGAGGCTGCGTTCGCTTCAACTCGAAGGAAATAGCCTACAGAAGAGCATTTTCAGTTTTCAGAATTTCCTGTTCATTTTCTTGTTCCTTTATCTTGAGATCTTTTTGGACGCAGTCATTTCCCAGTTTTTCTATTTTCCCATTATGGATGTTGTTAATTTCCTTTATTTGCTTTTTCACTTTCGTATTAAGAATTTCCTGTTTCTTCTCCTGTTCCTTCATCTGAAGGTCTTTTTTGGCGAAGTCCTTTTCTTTTCTATTTTCTCATTAAGGATTTTCTTAAATGTTTCCATTTCCTCCATTTCCGTTTTAATAATTTCCTGTTTCTTCTCCTGTTCGTTAATCTGAAGATCTTTTTGGAAGCAGTCGTTTTGCAGTTTTCTATTTTCTCATGATGAATTTTCTTAATTTCCTCCATTTCCATGTATAGAATTTCATGTTTCTTCTCCTGTTCCTTCATCTGAAGATCTTTTTCAGCGCAGTCAATTTTCAGCTTTTGATACTCGGTCTCTTTCTGAGCTTTGAGTTTTTTTTGTCTCTTTCTCTGTACGCATTTCTTCTATTACTCTTCTCAATTCATTTAGTTGTCCTTCTTTAGCCCTCCTTCTCATAGCAAATATTATTCCACCGAATATAGCGCCAGCAGCAGCCAAACACATGTAAATGGGCTTGTTACCATGAGAAAGGATTTCCTCCCTCGCTCCGATGTCGAATTCGGGAAGTTTGCCAACGAACCATCTTGATTTCAACTGGTCGTTGAATCTCAAAGCTTCTGTCTCCATTTGCCGCAATCCAAGTTCACACCCAAGTAGTTCCTCACGGGCTTTCCAATAGGCCCCAATCCAAGGACAGTGCTGTAGCCACCCACCGAGGAAGCCATCCTGAGAGGCGACTGCACAACAGTCCCCAAAACGCAGTGCCTCTGGGAGAAGCCACGAAAACCATTTGAAGACCAAGGACTCCTGGAGAGTTCGCAGCTGTCCTTGAAGATTTAACGTCATATCCTCGCATGCAGCGTTCAGTTCTTGAATAACTAAAGCTGCATTTTGAGGCAAGTTGTATTTTCCTCTAACAAATTGTCCGATAAAATTCACATACACACACCGAATGCTTGTTTAAAAATAGCCATCACTATACATACCTATCCTGAGGTTCGTATCAGCATTGGTTTGAAAAAAATGAAAGAGTCTTCAAAGGATCCTGAAGACTTTTCAGTCTCCTGGAGACATTTTTGGAGTCACCGACTCCAACAACAGGTCTCCGGAAAATTTTTCCTCCTCTCCTGACGGAAGACGGTGTTAACTTAAGAAATAATACACACACACACACACACACACACACACATATATATATATTATATATATATATATATATATATATATATATATATATATATATATATATTATATTTCAGAACCTTTCACATGTGTTTTTTCTGCACCCGAACACAGAACAATGGGATGGCATAATTATTTTAATTACGCATTAATATTATAAAAGAAAACGGAGACAAGTTCCCGACTCGAGCCACACCTGGACTGAGGCCTGAATTTCAACGGACCCTCGGCCAGGTACTTCTAGTGACGTCACTGCGCAAAAGACCTCATTACTGGTTAGCTGTTAAGTAGACCTTGTATTCTCTCGATCTTGGTGTAACCCACAATCTACTCGTTCAGCTGGCAAAGACTGGCGGGCAAAGAGAACACTGCAGACCAAGGCCTCTATAGACCTCGCTGCAGACACTAATAATCTATAGTTCCCCGAGGATAATCATAACTATGAAGTATTTATATCGTGAAGAAATGTTCTTTCAGGTCACGGGCCACTTTACAGACATTAAGCTATCATATTATATAAAATATCCTTAGTAAAAATTCAAAATGTAATTATTTCTACTAACCTTAACCTTATAAACATTTCTGCTTGTTATAAAAAAGCCTTACGATATTTAGTTTTTCTAACTCATATTCTAAAAAAAGGATACCTTCATATTCATTTGAATATGAATTTACAAAAAAATAGATTAATCAAAACTGGCAATAGGAGAAATTGCTTCATTTTGGGAATACGAGAGAGAGAGAGAGAGAGAGAGAGAGAGAGAGAGAGAGAGAGAGAGAGAGAGAGAGAGAGAGTTTTTTAATGAGTAGTAATCATGCAGAATAGTTAGGGTACAATTCTGAAACTTGTTTTGATCATGTAATCGTACTGTAATTTGCTAAATCACAAATTACGTTTAATGGAGTTAGTATGACAGAGTTTTGCACAATGTAATTATTGTCTCGCATTACCTAATTAGCCTCGTATGAGTAAGCCTTAGAAATACTATTTCTCTCTCTCTCTCTCTCTCTCTCTCTCTCTCTCTCTCTCTCTCTCTCTCTCTCTCTCTCTTCTCTCTCTCTCTCTCTGTTGTATGACTAGGCTTTGGAAATATTACTATCTCTCTCTCTCTCTCTCTCTCTCTCTCTCTCTCTCTCTCTCTCTCTCTCTCTCTCTCTCTCTCTCTCTCGCTTGATCATTTAAAACCGGACATGAAGGTGTAGCATTCGTTAATAAAAAATTTCATCAGTTACAATGTCTGTTCTAAAAAAGGGTAATATTTTCCTTGAAATATTTGTATATACTTATAGATTATTGCAAATAATCTTGAGTTACCAGAGTTCTGCACACAGATGTATGACCTGCTGATCTGCTCAACTCGTTCAACGCTTTCTTAAGCGTGCAAAGTCAGTGAACATGGAAATCATACTACTAAATATTTCGCTCCAGAACTCTCCTCTAAGATTGTGGATTTGCAAAAGCACTGTTCCCGTAAAACAATCGTCACCCGATAAGAGATAAAACAAGCACTTCATAAAGATTTAAAGGTTTTGAATGCCGCTCATGAATGGCAGAGGCGAGGGACAGTGACAATGCCCTAGAAACTGACCATATATGCATGTGATCATCCCCCAAGCCCCCCTCCACCCAAGCTAGGACCAGGGAGGGCCAGGCAATGGCTGCAGATGACTCAGTCGGTAGACCTGTAGGCTCCACCTAACCCCCTATCCTCAGCTCACAAGGATGGTATGGTTGCAGACACTATAAAACTATCGAGCTTGAACTGGACTCGAACTCCATTCCAGCTGATCACCAGGCAGGGACGTTTCCGATAGGCCGCCACAAACCCTAAGCAGAGAAACTTCCTTAATTAGATTTGAGCGAAACTATTTTTGGTGAAAATTTTCTCCGACTTGAAAGGTCTTCTTTCCAAATTTCATTTTCTCGGTATCCTGCGTTAATTAACTCCACAGACTCGCACTCGAGTGGTGTTGTCGCGAATTCTGTGGTGATGCGAGATTACCTGTTTTTTTTTTTTTTTTTTTTTTTTTTTTTTTTTTTTTTTTTTTTTTTTTTTTTTTATGACACCATCTCTGTCTTTATGATTTGAAGATGTCAGCTTTAATTCGCTTCCATAAGAAAAATTGTTTTTTTAATGCAAGAATATTAGTGAGATTCACTATTTTCTTTTTTTCTTTTATCGTTGGGAGGGTTTATGATGAAAATACAATATTGTCAAATAAAATCTTGTGGATTTGCTTGACTTAAAATGCTAAGAAAGTTTTTTTATGAATAAATTTCGTAGAATTGTATTTCTAGAGATGAAATCCTCAGATCTCTATTGCTGTCCTGGTCATAACAACTTAGTTTATTCCAGCAGGCTAACTAGTGTGTGTGTATGTGTGTTTGTGTATATATATATATATATATATATATATATATATATATATATATATATATATATATATATATATATATGTGTGTGTGTGTGTGTGTGTGTGTTTATGTATACAGTATGTATATAAATATATATATATATATATATATATATATATATATATATATAAATATATATATATATATATATATAAATATATATATATATATATATATATATATATATATATATGTGTGTGTGTGTGTGTGTGTGTGTGTGTTACTTTTTACACCAATATAGAATACTCACCAGCAGGCTCTCTCTCTCTCTCTCTCTCTCTCTCTCTCTCTCTCTCTCTCTCTCTCTCTCTCTCTCTCTCTCTCTCTCTCTCTCGTAGTTTACAGTAGAGAGAGATAGAGAGAAAGTTATGTTATTTTTGTCTCTCGCTGTCTAGTAAGGTTGAGGTCACCGCAGAGAAAAGGGTATTTGGACGGGGTTTTTTGTCGTTACCTTCCCCTTGGTAAGGGTAAAAGGGACTCTCTAGCTATGGTAAGCAGCTCTTGTAGGAGAAGGACACTCCAAAATCAAACCACTGTTCTCTAGTCTTGGGTAGTGCCATAGCCTCTGTACCATGGCCTTCCACTTTCTTGGATTAGAGTTCTCTTGTTTGATGGTACACCCAGGCACACTTCTATCTTATTTCTCTTCCAATTGTTTTTTTAAATTTTTGATTTGTATATATGAAAGATTGATTTTGATATTGGTACTGTTCGTAAGATATTTTATTTTGATTGTTCATTGCTTCTCTTGTAGTGTATTAACTTCTTTCCTCATTGGACTATTTTCCCTGTTGGAGCCCTTGGGTTAACAGCATCCTACTTTTCCAGCTAGGGTTGTAGCTTAGCAAGTATAATAATAATAATAATAATAATAATAATAATAATAATAATAATGATAATAATAATAATAATAATACGCCTCTTTTTATGTAGTGGAAGGTTACATATCCCGAGTTTTGCAATTTTGTATTGGCGATCCCTGGTAAGATCAGTGAGAGTTAAGATATAGCTATACCTGTCTGGATACAGAATGATGGAAGAATCTGACCCTTTTCCTCATGCTTCCGTTTTTCTTAATGGCCTTGACACTATTAAGAAAAGCAGACCATCTGTTATTCATAAAGGGAGAATCGTTAAGCCCCCTGTCAAATCTTATCTATGATTTGTAATTGATCCTACTTTCTCAAGATTCATTTCCAATGGCTTAAGTATGGTCCCACCACTTGCTTGCATATTCCATAGCCTTCTCAGTTCAATTCCTAAGTCTTGGTAGTTTTCTATTTTTTCTCTCCCTTTATTTTCTACTCTCGAGTTCCAATGGTACTGCAACATCTGTGAGTGATACTTTTTTCGTTATTTTGTCGACCAGAGTGACGTCTGGTTGATATGCTTGGATCACTATGCCAGTCCTTACACTGTAGTTCCAGAGTAGCTTAGCCTGATGCAAGGTCTACATAATAAGATCTTGGCCTGATCATTTTCTACCACAGTTTAAGGTAGATGTTCTTACCATTTGTGGCTGCATTGTGCTGGACATTTTCTACAGAAACGCCAATGGAGAGCTTTAGTCACTGCATCATGTCATTTCTTATATTAATTCAGTGCTAGTGCTGAACATTCACTGGCGATGTGATTTATAGTTTCCTCTTTTGCCATACATTTCCTGCCCTTTGACGAGATATTTGTTCCGTCTATTTTTCCTTGAAAATATATTGTTCTTAAGGCCTGATCTTGTGCCGCCATTATCATCCCTTCAGTTTCCTTCTGTAGTTCTCTCTATAACCATTGCCAGGTTTTCAGTTTGTCTCGGGAATTGTCCATGCATTGGTTTTCTCTGACATTCTTCTAGTCTCCTTTTTTTCTTGTCCGTTCCTTATACACTTCTAGGTCTTAATCCTCCTTTAAAGGTTTAATGGCCACTCATGAATGGCAGAGACAAGGGACAGTGACATTGTCCTAGCAAGCAGGACAATGTCCTAGAGACTGACCATATATTATTTGATCAGCGCCAAAGTCCCCTCTCCGTCCAAGCTAGGACCAGGGAGGGCCAGGCAATGGCTGCTGATGACTCTACAGATAGACCCATAGGCTCTCCCAAACCTCCCAACCTTAGCTCACAAGGATGGTGAGGTTGCAGACACTAAAGGCACTAACGAGTCTGAGCGGGACTCGAACCTCCGTCTGGCAAACACCAGGCAGAGATGTTACCAATCAGGCCACAAGTTTTCATCCCATGCACTCTTTAGACATTCCTATTCATTGGTCCTTAGGTACAGACCCATTGCTCTACTTTCGATGTTAACACAATCCTCTCTACTGATGAGTCCTTTTCTTCTTTCACTGTTATATAGAGCCTGACAGTATTCGCTCTTGCGTGCAGTGTTTGATACATGTTCATTATCTCTCTAGTTTTTCTCTCCATGCTGCATATCTTTAAGTTTTCCATTCCACTATTCGAGCATTTTACCTTATTACTAACATTGCCCAGGTGTTTATAGCCTTTACCATATTTCCAACATGATTGGTATTATCATTATTACTATTGTCGCGAACGAAGTGAGTGACATATGAAATGCCAATTTTTTTTCAAGGTATCTCACCCAACCCATAGCCCAATCATTCCCTTTTATAATCACCATGGATTTCGGAGGGGGGTGGGGGAGCAGCTGATATTTTCGGCGGCGGAATCAATAACTCCTATACAAATAAATATATTCAAATGATATTCTAAAGGATTACTTAGATATATATAAGATTTGTTTCTACACATTTTCATATTCTTACCTGCTATAGGCATGTCCTGTCTGTCACTTTTGTCCGTAAGTGACGACTTTTAGCTAAGAAATCAGCGAGGAGCCACAAACTACTAGATTTTTATATATATCCAAATGAATTTCACGGGGTTTGATAGATGTCATGTGAACTACATTCATACCAATTTTCGTATTGATACTTACCATAGAAAAGTCGCAATAGCCATT
Source organism: Palaemon carinicauda (assembly GCF_036898095.1). Lineage (NCBI taxonomy): Eukaryota > Metazoa > Arthropoda > Malacostraca > Decapoda > Palaemonidae > Palaemon > Palaemon carinicauda. The sequence continues at coordinate 159,268,942 of NC_090731.1, forward strand.
TTTCGATATCCGCGGGAGGCTGATTTTCGGCGGCGCCGTAAATAACTCTTAGAATAATTCGCATATCTAAGTGAAATTTTCAGGGCTTTATGGGATAGATATTTACTTTTCCCATACCAATTTTCATGTTGATATCTTCCATAGAAAAGCCGCAGCAAACGTTTATTTCGGTGTGGGTTGAATTATTATTTTTGGCGGTGGAGTAAATTGTTCCTAGAATAATTCACATATCCAAATGACAATTTCAGATATTGATGTGAAACATAGTTTCTCTGTTCCTGCCAAATTTAATGGTAATATCTACAATTGAAAAAGTCACAGCTATCATGTAGCTTTCTTAAATATGCTGTTAAGTGTAACAACATTACAGTGAACTGCGTGATAGTGAGCGACATCAACGAGGGACAATGCCGATCTCATAAACAATATCCGTCTCGAGTTGCGCCTGCTAGTTACTATTATTATTATTATTATTATTATTATTGTTGTTGTTATTGTTGTTGCACAACATGAATATTTTTGTCTATTTTTTCTGACTTTGTTTCTCCCTCTTCCAAGGTTGTATTTAATAGTTTCCCAAGGAGGTAGGGGGGTGTGATGTACCATCCATCTTATACTGACAAAGAAAAAATATTCTCATATCTTCTTCTTTTCTGCATCTTTTCCCACATCTATGTGGGGTTGATGTTTCTGGCCAGCTTCCTCCATCTAGCATTAATTTTATTCTGATAATATTCACTGTCCATATTCGTTTTGGCAAATTTTTCATGGCCGGATGCCTTTCCTGCCGCCAACCCTCTCCATTTACCCGGGCTTGGGACCGGCACCAAGTTGAACTGGCTTTCCCCCCCCCCCCCCCCCTCAGTGACTGGGTTAAGAAAATATACTCATATATATGTAAATAATTTCACTGAACATTTTATTGATATTAAGTGAGTAAAACTAAAAGTTATATTATGTAACTATTTTATCTTTGTAGTGTTCAAAGACTTCCAATCGCTATGGATTTCGGCGATATCAAAGTAAATCGCTTAAAAAAGATTGTAGAATTAAGATTATATTCTAAAAATCCTTTATTTATTCAACTGTCTTTTTCTATTGCGGTTATTTTATTGTTATTTTCATCACAACTTGCGATACAATTGGGTGGTCAGCGCAGAATAACTTAGTTATTCGTCCTAAGTCATTCTAGTTTTCTTTAATGCTTGTGATAGAAAATGTAAATTCTAGCAAGTTTTGGTATAAATGAGCTAATCTTTAGAATCCTTTTTCTGCTACTAAAAGGAAAAATATATGTCTTAATGTCTTGTATGGTGTGATAAATACGTAATAATCTAGTATTACAGGGCCATAGCATTTATAGAAATGAGAAAATAGAAGTTCGGGGACTGACGTAATAGCGTGAACTATAAGGAAGTATATCATCATCTCCTACGCTTATTACCGCAAAGGGCCTCGGTTAGATTTCGCCAGTCAACTCTATCTTGAGCTTTTGGTTCAATACTTCTCCATTCATCATCTCCTACTTCACTCTTCATAGTCCGCACCCACGTAGGCCTGGGTCTTCCAACTCTTCTAGTGCCTTGCGGAGCCCAGCTGAACGTTTGGTGAACTAATCTCTCTTGGGAAGTGCGAAGAGTATGCCCAAACTATTTCCATCTACCCCTCATCATTGAAGAAAGTCTATACTGCCATGTTATTACATACTAAGGAAAAATTAATTAATTTTAGCTTGAACTATAGCTATTGATTAGATTGGAGTTGAGAATCAATTTAAACATCAGTATTAAACCAACGTTGGTAAGACTGCAAGATTATTGAAAAGAATAGTAGAAATATTAAAAGTTCAAAGTGATAGCCACCGTATGTATCTTCATCGCCATTTGACTGTGTAAACCATCTTTTATAAAGGCCCGGTCACACCGCCCGAACGTTGCTGGAGCGTTCCTTGAACGGTAGGGAGGTGGACCAAACCCTGGAAAATTTAATTTAACGTTTTTACGTTCGATCTTTATTAGGCTGCTGAACGTAGCAAATCCTCGCATATTTCCTGAGTTTTCTTACACCTCTATTATGGAAGTTGCTAATTTATGCTATAAGGGTATTGGTATACGGGATGTCGAAAAGTTTCAGTCGCTTTTTTTTAATAAACTGTTAAAAAAAAACGTAATTTTAATTAAGATACAGCGACCGTAATTTTTACCCTACTTTTTTATTATCTTTAACAGGTTGGTGACTGTAATATCACTCCTCTATGCTTTACTACATCCTGTATACCAATACCCTTATTGCATAAATTAGCAACTTCCATAGTAGAGGTGTAAGAAAACTCAGGAAATATGCGAGGATTTGCTACGTTCAGCAGCCTAATAAAGACCGAACGTAAAAACGTTAAATTAAATTTTCCAGGGTTTGGTCCACCTCCCTACCGTTCAAGGAACGCTCCAGCGACGTTCGGGCGGTGTGACCGGGCCTTAATGTTTACCAGCATGGAATTTCGAAGTATAATAGTAGTTTATATATGACACTTATTTTAATATTACTCTTCTTGAAATATCTTATTTTAGTTGTTAGTTACTGCTCTTGTGGTTTATTTAGTTCCTTGTTTCCTTTCCTCACTGAGCTATTTTGCCTGTTGGAGCCCTCGGGCTTATGGCCTGCTGCTTTTCCAACTAAGGTTGTAGCTTTGCAAGGAATAATAATAACAATAATTTACATAAGTGAGTGATTTTTTTTATTTAACTGTATAATTGTACATAGATGTATACATAATGCACATTCATTCTCGTAGAGCAGGGTCAAAGACCTTGAAATATTTCCAACAGTCTTACCCTAGAAAACAACTGACGAAGTAGAAATTAAGTACACAGTATATATATATATATATATATATATATATATATATATATATATATATATATATATATATATATATATATATACATACATAGATTATTTATGAGTGTATGTATACATCATCAATTATTTATACTCTTGGCCCAACTTCATTAAATCAGCAAATCCATTAAGAAACAGCTGATACAACTTAATGATTATAATCAACGATACGTAAAGGAAGAAGTAAATTAAAAGAAAGGCTGCATCCCTAAGCAAAAGAATTCTACCCTAAGATAAGTAGACTAAGGTACACAAGGTATGGCGCAGCGCAACGCTGATAACATGGAACGCGAGATCATGATACACAGCCGTCACAAACAGAGCCACAAATGCTTCACTGAATTAAGTAAAGTAATGATGAAAGATAAGGATGTTAATCGCGGTGAAGTAGCTGATGAACCGGAATGCACAAACATATTTAAGTAGCTTGCTGTATTGCATGAAAATAAAGTACTAAGTCAGTAAGTAGACAGCTCAAAGCCTTACATAATAATTGCAAATAGCAACGAATGGAGTAGTTTCTAGTCAACTGCAGGACAATAATAATAATAATAATAATAATAATAATAATAATAATAATAATAATAATAAGCTTTATTCCAATATTTGCATTGGCTATTACAATAAATACAAATTACATTGTAGTTTACATTTAAAAATTATTTATTTACACGTGCCTTCATAAAAATTTACATCATTATAAAACATAAAAATATATATTTACTTTATACAACTTTAAGAACAATTAAGATTTTGTGACATATACAGGTACGTCATAAAAGTCTTTAAAACATTGAAAATTTTGCATATAAAATATGAATCTTTTTATAATAGTACTTGAGGCTCAATAAAATTCTTACCTTGATAAAATATTTGCTATAAAAGTTACAGCATATCTCTATAATATTAAAATTATCAAAGGGTAGAGGAGACTCTTTAGTTATGGTAAGCAGCTCTGCTATGAGAAGGACACAACAAAATCAAACCATTGTTCTCTAGTATTGGGTAGTGCCCTAGCCTCTGTACCATGGCCTTCCACTATCTTGTGGTAGAGTTCTCGTGCTTGAGGGTACACTCACGCACAATATTCTATCGAATAAATCTTCCTCTGGCTTTGTGAAAATTTTTATAGTTTGTATAGAAAATTGTTTATCCTAATGTTACTGTTCGTAAAGTATTTTATTTTTCCTTGTTTCCTTTCATCACTGGGCTATTTTCCCTGTTGGGGCATCTGGGCTTATAGCATCCTGCTTTTCCGGCTAGGGTTGTAGCTTAGCAAGTAATAATGATGATAATACTAATCAGACATCGGTCTATTCATGTCTGGGAATCGGCCAGTTTTCACCACGCTGTCCAACTGCTGATTGGTGATGGTAGGAGACTTTTGTCTGATCGCTCACAACTAACCAACCTAATATGGGTGTTCCTGACTAGTACAGCTTTGCTGATCATGGCGGTACACAAACCCTTTCGTCAAATTAAGGTATCCCCACACAGAAAGGATAAGATAGGATAAGTATTCAGGATTTCTGAAGAATTTCACCAGGAATAAAGTAATAAATGAGACATGGCCAGTTTTAATTCATTCTCTTTCGAAAATGAAACAGGGCTTGTAGAAATATTTCGCAATCGAATGTTTTCTTGTTGTCGATTAAATTCAACAGTGGGTGTTATCTGTGTCGTATCTCTCAATGTCGGGGAGTTGCATAAGTATATTATCGTTCACATTGACTCGCTTTGTTTTGTGTTGTTACTGGAGCTTATCCTAGAATTCAAATGATCGTTGGGGAATACAATTTAATATATGTGGCAGTGGCGTGGTATTTTACATACACACACACACACACACACACATATATATATATATATATATATATATATATATATATATATATATATATATATGTGTGTGTGTGTGTGTGTGTGTTATAAAGGCATATGCATTAGGTAACCAAGTCAGTCTTATGCAAGTAATTTTGAACTCAATATTGTAGGTAGTGGGTTGGCTACGGCACCAGCCACCCGTTAAGATACTACTGCTACAGAGTTATTTGGGTCCTGTGACTGGTCAGATAGTGCTGCATTGGATCCCTCACTCTGGTTACGGTTCATTTTGTCTTTGCCTACGCATACTCCGAATAGTCTGGCCTATTTCTATATTCTCCTTTGTCCTCATACACCTGACAACAGACTATCAAACAGTTCTTCTTCGCTCCAGGAATTAATTTCTGTACTGTAATTGTTCAGTGGCTACTCTCCTCTTGGTAAGGGTAGAAGAGACTCTTTAGCTACGATAAACAGCTCTTCTAGGAGAAGGACGCTCCAAAATCAAACCATTGTTCTCTGGTCTTGGGTAGTGTCATAACCTCTATAACATGGCCTTCTACTGTCTTGGATTAGAGTTCTCTTGCTTGAGGTTACACTCGGACACGCTATTCTGTCTTGTTTCTCTTGCTCTTATTTTCTTTTCTTTTTTAAGTTTTTATAGTTTATATATGAAGGATCTAATTTAATGTTGTTACTGTCCTTGAGATATATTATTTTCATTGTTTATTCTACTCTTGTAGTTTATTTATTTCCTTGTTTCCTTTCCTCACTGGACGATTCTTCCCTGTTGGGGCCGTTGGGCTTATAGCATCTTGCTTTTCCAACTACGGTTATAGCCTAGCTTGTAATGATTATAATAATTTTAAAAATTGCACTTTTCAGGTTAGTTATTTGAAATTCATATTATTCTTAATCCATTTTTTTCCTGATAGTTATATATATTTTATTTCTATGAAATATATTTTTATATTCTCCAAGAAATGTGATTCAACCAACCTAGTTATTTTTACTATTATTTTTTCATTTTGTATTTTAAAAGTGTGAATTTTGTAGTTATTTTTAATTTTGTTTAATTACTTAGGAACTAGTCATCATTGCCATTGAACTAAAGTAATTGAAGTTTCAATCTACACTCAATACCTCATCATTTATTACTTTCAATTGTATTAATCCCTCCAAATCAAGAATTACTACAGTGGACGAAATTGCTATTGCACAAACTATTAACGGTATGCTGTGGCTGTATCTCCTTTTGAAATAAAGCACACCACATTATATATATTTATAACAATTGACCTTTTGATTATTGAATTTGTAATTCTCAAAGGATTTTATAAAGAAATTAAAAACTAAAAACTTCTGAAGCATGAAATATAAGCTCTATTTCTAAAAGATGCGATTTTTTTTAATTGTTGCTTAAAATGCATGTATACGTGATTTATATCTAGTGTATTATATAGTATCTTGTTTTATTCAGGTATTTCAGTTACTCTCCTGAACTAGTTCAATCGATATTACCACCGATTTGTCATTGTTTGTCAGTATTTGCCAATATTTAAAATAAAATGAGCTTCCATTAATTATTTTTTAATAATTCAGCTGCCTTTTGCGCCTTATTTCATCTATGAACAATTACACTCAGCATATTTTTATACATTACAGATATTTTATTTTAATTGTGCATTACTTTTCTCGTAGTTTATTTATTTCCTATTTACTTTACTCACTGGGCTATTTTTCCCTTTTGAAGCCCCTTGGACTTATAGCATCTTGTTTTTTCTAACTAGGATTGTAGCTCAGCTAGTAATGATAATAAGAACAATCGGAGATTTCTGATCGCCAAAGGTTGATGGAGTCTTCCATGACCTAATATCTATATGTGTTGGAAATTTCGTCCAAATCCGTCGAGTAGTGGTTTTTTTCTTCTTTTTTCTCTACGTTATCCTGTCCATAGGCGTACAGATAAATAAATAAACAGACTCAGTTTTATAATCTCCCTGCCGGAGGTAATAATACTAGCACAGCCAGTCTATGGCACGCATAAATAAGTAAACAGACTCGATTTTATAATTTCCTTGACGGAGGTAATAATACAGACACGAGCAGTCTATATATGACGTCATTTATAAATTATGTGACGTCATAGAACAACTCTTTGTGGCGTGAAAACGCCTCTGTTATAAAACAAACCAAAACAAAACTCGACGACGACACATCAGCTGTCTCACATTCTCAGTAACAGCACAGCGAACAACTAGTGTCAAAAAAAAAGTGTAGTCGTGTAACTTTTATACTGTGTTGCTTACAGGATATAGAATTATTAAAATACCAAAATGGAAGTGAGCAACGTGCAAGGTAAACCGCAAGCCACTGGTAAGTAAAACGCGTGAAGTCCTTCACTGTAACCTAATACTTTAGTTTAGGAAAATATATTTTTATCTTGCCCAAGTTACCTTAAGATAGACGCCAAGTGTCCTTTTGGTATTATTGTACTGTAGTACAGTAAAACTTTACCGTCCTTTTTCCTGACATATGCATTGAGTAATTGTGCCTAATTATCGTCTGTGCTGGCCATCCGATCGCTTATTGTGTTTCCATGTCTGTTTATATTTTGACAGTTAAACTGAAATATAATAGAACCAGACAAGCTTCTCTGATAAAACACAAACAAAGGAATACACAACTGCCCCTTAATACACTGCTTGGAATTCGTAAATCATAATATAAACCATTTGTAAAAACATGGTTAATATGTGTATACCTAGGCTATTTGGTAACAACAACAACAACAACAAAAATAATCAACTTGAGAGATGATGTGGCAAGGACAATTATACCTCCTTACCTAACCCAACAGTGTGTTGAATAATATTGGACTAGGAGCTAACTCCTCCTCCCCACCAAACTAACCTAACATAGTGTGTTGAGTCACACTGTCCTTGGAGCTAAACCTCCAACCAAGCTGAGTATGAGTAAAAGTCGAAACCTTTTATTTCCTCCCCTCATAACCTAACCAAGGACACTGTTCATGCTTATGGGAATTTTAGGCATTACTTAAGGGCCTTTGCTGCTTATATGTACATGCTTTATATCCTTCAACTTTACCTCTGCTCCCCCTTTAGCAGCTAGTTCTACCTGCTTCCATAAAAAAAATGGACATCAACTAACCTAAACTTCTCCCCTGACCTAACCTACAAGCCTTGTCCTTACCTACTTAGCTGATGGGGGTCTGACACCCCCTGCAACCCCCTTAGACTGCTGTATTCCAAATCAGCCATCATCATACATACAGGTGGCCGCTATCATACATACACCCTCCCCTTTTCCTTCTTGCTGTCCAACCCTCTGTAACTTTTACTTCATAATGCAACTGCTGGCTTTTCCCCAGTTTCATTTGGGTGCTGAATCTAATCCAGTTCATACCTATGGCACCAACTGCCCCTTAATACACTGCTCGACTTGGTTAGGTTGCTGGACTGCTAATTATTGTTCTAAGAAGTATCTCTGCTCTGTGCACTGGTAAGGTTGTACATCACCTTTGAGTTGTATAGTAAAATACAGGAATGTGTGTTAGGCTAACCTAATGTATCACCGCCCTTCCAGGCACATGTTTTGACGGTTGTGCTACCAACCTTCCATACTGAGAATTTGCCTTTGTAATTTCTTGAATCTTGGGAATGTTATGCGCAGTGACAGGAATTATGCATGTCTGTTGGGAAACACCCTAAAAGAGAAAGATGAGCATAAAGCAACAATTTGTCTAATGTCTATGATTAAACCTTGAGGAACAATTTGTCCAATGTCTATGGCTAACCCTTGAGGAGGAGAGGGAGACATCTGCTCTCTAGCAGCCAAAACAAAAAGTGACTAGATCACCAATCTGTGAGTATATATATAGGTGGCTGGGTACCCCTGGCCAGCCCTACCCAGTGTTTGGGTAGGATTGCCACCTCGCACTAAAAGTTTAATTGGCTAGCTTCAAGCTATGCCAAAAGAATATCCACATCAATAACTCCAGGTTTGTATTAGTTAGGGATAAATACAAATTATCTCCAAATTTGTCAGAGGTTATGGGAAGACTAAAATTCCTTGTGTAAATTACTGGGGTGGAGCATTACCGTTACTTTGAGTATGGTAGCATTTTGGTTTTATCTGGAGCCAGTGTTTTTCAACTGTTTAGACATTGACCTATACCTCTGTTGGCACCTTTTCTCACAAATACAATTTGAAGAGAATTAAAAGCCTTCTTGCTAAGAGGAAATCCGCAAAGAATTCTTATGTTTGACGCTTAGTCAGGGAGAGTAAGTTTTAATTTAAGGTCAAAATTTTCCTTCAGTTAAGGAATAGCAATGATTTCCGTATAAATGATAGAATAATTCATTTATATTTCAAATATTTTAGTTATTTTGTAATTCCATTTCTTTGATAGAGTAGTAGATAATCAAGAAAATATTTGTAACTGAATAATACTCTGCACTTAAGACTTGTTAGGCCTCTAATTCTTTTCTTTATTTTGTACAGTAAACCTGGTAGAGATGGATACATCACCTGGAGGTTTCCAGTTGGTGAACCCTTACCGCACAAACAAAGTAGATTGTATGGATTTAGTGGAAATGGCACGCGAAATCCAGAAGGTTTGTACTAATTATTTAAATTTGTGGGTAGTTATTTTCTTGTCATATTGATCTTAATCCATTTTTAATAATAGTAATGTATTTGGAATTTGTCAGACTCAAAGTCGATTACATTTACAGTATTTCCTTACTAAGTTAACAGTGAGATAGTCTTTTGTTGTGACCATAGAATTCATTGACTCACAATTGTACAAATTTTCATGGTTGAATTATTATCATAGCCTTTTTAAGTCTAATATTTGTTGGAATGTTTAGTTTAATCATGTTTTTGCTACGAAAGTCATTAGTAAACTAGTTTGATTTATTTCTGTGAACCTTTCCTCATGTTCTTATTGCTTCTTCTCCAGAAGCTCAGTTTAATTGATATTGATCCATGAAATTATAGAAATGTTTAAAATTTTCCAATTTCTTTTCTTCAATAATATGGCCTTGGTAACAGAATGGAACATTCTAGCTGTAATTGATTAGAGGCCTAGAAATGACGCACCGGTCTTTCTTTGTCCTTCCAGAGTCTTTGTCGACACTGTTTGGTTCAGATATTCTCTAGATTATTTGTTAGCAATTACTGCAGGGAGTATTCAAAGGAATTGTTTCTGAGATCGTGATCCACATTCTCATTGTGTACTGTATCGAAGGAAATACTGTAATCCCTCGGCTATCACTGGTGTTCCATTCCTACCTACCCCTCTGTGATAGCTGAAAACTACAGACTGAAATATACATTATAATTTTTTCATTATTTTTATAATTGTTGATATTTTTTTATCTTCATAAATTTAAGCTTTAATAAGCCCAAAAATTACTAAAATACCTTTTTTGAAAAAAAAAAAATTAAAATAGGAAAAATATAAATCTTCTCTGCCCGCACATACCCACCATATAGAGGGTTGATTAGATTATATATATATATATATATATATATATATATATATATATATATATATATATATATATATACACATATATATATATATATATATATATATATATATATATACAGTATATATATATATATATATATATATATATATATATATATATATATATATATATATATATATATATATATATATATATATACAGTGTATATACTGTATGTATATATATATATATATATATATATATATATATATATATATATATATATATATATATATATATATATATATATATATATATCTGCAATGTGCTGAGGATGTGATAGAACCTCAATATTGTATGGTGTGGGACTACTTCATTGCGATTTAATTATCTGTTGTGAAAGAGAGATATGGAGTCCTTTGACTGGCCAGACAGTACTGCATTGGATCCTTTTCTCTGGTTACGGTTCATTTTCCCTTTGCCTACACATACACCAAATAGTCTGGCCTATTCTTTACATATTCTCTTCTGTCCTCATACATCTGACAGCACTCAGATTACCAAACAATTCTTCTTCACTCAAGGGATTAACTACTACACTATAATTGTTCAGTGGCCATTTTCCTCTTAGTAAGGATAGAAGAGACTCTTTAGCTATGGTAAGCAGCTCTTCTAGGGGAAGGACACTATAAAATCAAACCATTGTTCTCTAGTCTTGCATAGTGTTATAGCCTCTGTACCATGGTCTTCCACTGTCTTGGGTTAGAGTTCTCTTGCTTGAGGGTACACTATTCTATCTTATTTCTCTTCCTTTTGTTTTGTTAAAGGTTTTATAGTTTATATAGGAAATATTTATTTTGATGTTACTGCTCTTAAAATATTTTATTTTCCCTTGTTTCCTTTCCTCACTGGGCTATTTTCCTAGTTGGGGTCCCTGGGCTTATAATATGCTTTTCCATCTAGGGTTGTAGCTTAGCAGGTAATAATAATAGTAATGATAATAATAAAAGTGCCCTTCCCTCATGTTCCATCTTAAGGAAAGTTTGTTTCTATGGTTACTGATCAATTTAAAAGTTCAAAGCGCTAAAAGAAACTTGCTTTTAGCAGTGGAAAACGTCTAGTTGATTATTGCGGGGATGACGACGATAATAACATGCCTCCACCTTTAAATAGTTCACATAATCGGCCAAAGCTCTTGATATCACCAATTTTGTTAAAATCAGGATTCTCATAAAAAAACACACTGATTTCATTGTGCAATACAGATTCGATAACCACCTAGTTGCTTCATTGTGCAATACAGATTCGATAACCACCTAGTTGCTTCATTGTGCAATACAGATTCGATAACCACCTAGTTGCTTCATTGTGCAATACAGATTCGATAACCACCTAGTTGCTCTATTAGAAAAATGCTGTATATTGTGAGGCAGAAGACCAAGTTGGTAGTCTATATCCTAATATCCTTTCACTCACTAAAGTAAGTGCTTCTAAACTATCTCGTATTTCATACTGTTTTAGATGGCATAGCATATCATAAGATTTCCTTAAATCTTGATAGCATGAACAAAGTTTTATCTTGATGCAATCATTTGCCTCATGTTTCGGATGGGAGTGTGTTCTGTTCGCTCGTAAGTTTGGTTACTAGCCCATCACGGGGTAACTTTATCAGGGTAAATGTAGGTGCTAGTACATTAACAGTACTGCCAAACGAGTCCTCTGTGCCCATGTGCTGCAGCATCTCCCATATCCTGTTGTAAACAAACCTGGAAATCACTAGATTTTCCCTCAATTCGTGCTACAATGCAAAGAAATGAGAAAGTAAGCACTGAGGCAGACCTTGAAAGTGAGGAATTATCTCCTTTTCAAACCTTACGTTACCTTGTTGCTGATAAGTATCCTAATAAGATGAGTAAGGTAAGTTCAGAAATTTCTTATTCTTAATCTGCGGAATTAGCTACCTGTACTTCCAAAATTGATTAGATCCGTCAGTTCTGAACTTCATGTAGATAGAATCTATATATTGTTGTCTCAGATTCAGGAAAAAAATGCTAGCAATTCTGGTTCCTGTTTAGTCTCTATTTGTATAAAACTAGTCGGTTGTCATATGTTGTCTTGGATTTAAATTTGATTGCAGTTTTGACCACCCATCATTGGACCTCATAAACGAAAATCTTTAAATTCAGGTTTTGCAAGCTGGTTGACTGAAGAAATGTTATTTTTGGGCAATAAAATAGGGAGTGTTCTTGAATTATTTTCCCTAGCAGATTCTATAAATGTTTATTGCATTTTAATTGCCTTTCCTACTGGATATTAGCACTCCTGTTTATTGCATTTTGATTGTCTTCCTTAATGGATTTCTTAAAACACAGTCTTGTAATTAACCATATTTTGAGTACGCCATCCCTAAGAAGAGACTGGTCTTTTACCTAGCCTAGTTTTATATCTCGTTATAATATTCTCCTGTGAGTTCATCATTATGACTAATAAACGTAAACCTTTATATTCATTGTTTACAAGCGGAATGAGTTCTGGAATGAATTAACTAGGTGTGTAGAAGGACTGGGTAGAAGGAATTATGTAGTTGTCATGGGTGATTTAAATGCTAGAGTGGGCGCTGGAGAGGTAGAAGGTGTCACTGGGAAGTATGGCGTACCAGGTGAAAATGAGAGTGGTGAGAGACTGGTGGATATGTGTGTTGAGCAAGAGATGGTGATAAGTAATAGCTTTTTCAAAAAGAAAGATAAAAATAAGTATACATGGGTAAGAGTGGCAAATGGAAGAGTAGTAGAAAGGGCATTAATGGATTATGTGTTGATAACTAAAAGAATGTTTGGAAGATTGAAAGACGTGCACGTGTTTAGGGGTATGGCTAACGGTATGTCTGATCATTTTTTGGTGGAAGGAAAATTAGTTGTAGCAAAAGAGTGGGGGAATAGAGTAGATGAATGTAAAAGGGAGCTAGTGAGGGTTGAAGAGCTAATAAAACTGAGGGTAAAAAGTAAATATCAGGAAAGGTTGAAAATGACATATGACGAAGTGAAAGTAAGAGAAACTGGCAATTTAGAGGAAGAGTGGAAGTTAGTAAAAGAAAATTTTGTTGGGATTGCAAGTGATGTGTGTGGCAAGAAGGTTGTTGGAGGCAGCATGAGGAAGGGCAGTGAATGGTGGAATGAAGGAGTGAAGGTAAAAGTGGAAGAGAAAAAGAGGGCTTTTGAAGAATGGCTGCAGAGTAATAGTGTAGAGAAGTGTGAAAAATTGGCTGCAGAGTAATAGTGTAGAGAAGTGAGAAAAATATAAAGAGAAAAATGTGGAAGTAAAGCGCAAGGTACGTAAGGCAAAGAGGGCAGCTGACCTGAGGTGGGGTCAAGGATTGGGTCATTCATATGAAGAGAATAAGAAGTAGTTTTGGAAAGAAGTGAAGAGAGTAAGGAAGGCTGGCTCAAGAATTGAAGAGACAGTGAAAGATGGAAATGGGAGGTTGTTTAAAGGAGAGGCGGCAAGGAAAAGATGGGCGGAATATTTTGAAAGTGTACTGAATGTTGAGGATAATAGGGAGGCAGATATAATTGCTGTTGCAGGTGTTGAGGTGCCAGTAATGGGAGATGAGAATGAGAGAGAGATTACAATAGATGAAGTGAGGAGAGCACTAGATGAAATGAGAGTAGGAAAAGCGTCTGGTATGGATGGTGTGAGAGCTGAGATGTTGAAGGAAGGGGGTGTGACTGTACTTGAATGGTTGGTGAGATTGTTTAATATGTGTTTTGTATTGTCAATGGTACCAGTAGATTGGGTTTGTGCATGTATTGTACCACTATATAAGGGTAAGGGAGATGTGCATGAGTGTTGTAATTGAAGAGGTATTAGTTTAAGCGTAGTTGGAAAAGTGTATGGTAGAGTAATGATTAATAGGATCAAGGATAAAACAGAGAATGCAATCTTAGCAATACAGGGTGGTTTTAGAAGAGGTAGGGGTTGTATGAATCAGATTTTTTCAATATTAAACTTACCCGATAATCATGTAGCTGTCAACTCCGTTGCCCGACAGAATTCTATGGAGGGATACGCCAGCTATCACAATACTAGAAGGGGGTGTACTTACCAGCGCCACCTGTGGCCAGGTACTATAGTACTTCTTGTTGACACCTCCTCAATTTTTCCTCTGTCGTGCTTCCGGCAAGACGTTCTGGGATACGCTTATGATCTTCGAGTCTTCACGGCTAATTGGTGAAGTATTCTCTCAGATTTCGGCTGTCGCTTTACTGGAAACCTTCTTATATTAGCTAGATAGCTTTTATATAGTCCTGATTAACGGTTAACGATCTTTTGCTTGATTTTGGAACCCCCTTTGGCTAACTCTTTGGATTCAAGATGTCTGACATTTCGCAAGCCCCCTCCCATAGACGATGTAGGTCTTGCAATAGGCGTATTCCGAAGGCCTCGGTAGATCCTCACACCGCTTGTTCTGACTGTAGGGACAGGCCCTGTCAGTTAGAAAATCGATGTGAGGAATGCGCCGGACTTTCGGAACTTGAATTTGTCCGTCTTTTGAAATATTCAACTAAGTTAGAGAGAGGTAGAGTTAGGAGGAGTTCTTCTCACTCTTCTCTGTTTTCCTCACCTCATGATCCCCTACCTTTTCCTACCCCTGTAGTGGCTACCCCCGAACCTACTATTTGCCCTCCGCCTGATATGTCTGTTGTTTTGCGTGCTATTCAGGCCTTAGGCGATAAAGTAGAGTCAGTGGTAAGTGATCATAAGTCTCTGATGGCCGAAGTCAAGGAACTTAAGGTCAAGAGTGCAGTGGGTGGAATTAGTGCCAGTGCTGTGACGAGTGCTAGTGTCAGTGCAGTGCCAAGTGCTAGTGTCAGTGCCAGTGTGGTGCGTGAGGATACTTCTGTGCGAGCCAGTCGTCCTCCCAGTCCGGGACCTCTTGCAAGCTCCCAAGCCCAGGGGAGAAGCAATGTCGAAGGGCATAAGGGTTCGGCAGGCCTTGTTAGGCGCACAGAAGTATCCTCGGTGGTTGCGGGCGTGTCTTCCAAAGACCGTCACTCCCACCTGCAGACGATTGAGCCCGTCTTTTTCTCGTCCGCTGATCAACTGTCAGGGAAGAAACGTTGGACTCAGGTCTCGAGACCACTTAAACGCAGAGTCCAGTCCGCGAGTGCTCAGCCAGGTTGCAGTCATTGGCTCAGCTCTGACTCGCCGCAGTCATCTGTCGACTGCACTCCGCCCAAGAGGAGTAAGGTTCTGCCACAACAGAGCTCGACTGTTAAGGCTTTACCTCAGCCTACTGTAGTTTCTGCCGACCCCAAGTGGACTCTACTACAGTCCATGCAAGCACAGCTTTCGGACTTGATGCGTGAGTGTCGGGCTGAGAGTGTTGCGCCTCCGCCTACACTCCCTCCGCCTGCGCTCGCTCCGCCTGCGCTCGCTCCGCCTGATCGCAGTACCACCTGCCAGGCGTACGATGTTGAGCCACGTTCTGAGTTTGCTGTTCCCAGTGGTGTTCAGCCTCCGCCTTCCTTAAGGCAACCTTTACAATGGGATCAGGAGGATTATACCTCTCTTCCTCTGCCTCCACTTGCTGCTCCACCAGTGATGCAACACTCGGTTGAGGTACAACAACCTCTCCCGTCCATGAGTCAGTCTCCTCAGCTCTCGCTGCAGCGAGCTCAACCCTCCACAAGGCAAGCACCACAACACCTTAGCCTTGCGCCTCAGGAGCCTCAGCTTGCGAGACATTTACCTTGTTCTGCGCAGCCTCTACCTCATCGCGCTCCGCTCACACCACAGGAACAGGAACTTGCTACTCCGCTTCCGCCAACCGCTCAGCAAGCGCAACCTTTGGGTTCAACCACTCATGCTAGGAGTCAGCCTCCTCCACCCATGCGCCTTCCTTCTGCTTCGTCTTTTATTCAGCCTTTGCAGTCTGAGCCTCAGGTTTTCCCTCAACAGTTACTTGAAGAGGAAACCACTAATATTGTTCCTACTCGTTCTGACTCTGCTGTTCAGCATTCTTGTCCGATCTCTTCGCTACACTCTGGTGATGAGGCTTCTGATGATGAGGAGGCACACCTGGATCCCTCGTCAGACGTGGATGAATCCAAGCCTTCTCCACAGTCTATTGACTTTCGTAAGGTCTTGGCTCTGCTTAGGGAGGTTTACCCAGACCACTTTGTCTCTGCTATTCCCCGCTCTCCGCCATCTGAGTTTTCGCTGGGCATACAGCAAGCTAAGTCCACCTATACTAAGCTAGTCCTAGCAAGGTCCTCTAAGAGAGCGTTAAGGATCTTAGGGGAGTGGCTGCAGACTAAGCAACACCTTGGCAAAACTTCTTTCATGTTCCCTCCGACTAAGCTCACTTCGAAAGCGAGCGTTTGGTATGCCACAGGAGAAGCACCAGGCTTGGGAGTACCTGCCTCTGCCCAGGCTGACTTCTCAAGTCTGGTAGACTCGCCTCGGAGAACTGCAATGAGGCGCTCTAAGGTTTGCTGGACCTTCTCAGACCTTGATCACTTACTGAAGGGAGTATTTAGAGCATTTGAGATGTTCAACTTTCTTGACTGGTGCCTGGGGGCCCTCAGCAAGAAGACCTCCCCTGCGGACAAGGATTCTGCCATGCTATTAATGTCCTGCATGGATAAGGCCATTAGGGATGGATCTGGTGAGCTTGCGTCGATGTTTGTATCAGGGGTTCTGAAGAAAAGGGAACAGCTGCGTACCTTCCTTTCCTCCAGCATTACACCTTGTCAAAGGTCACAACTCCTTTTTGCTCCGCTCTCGAAGTTCCTCTTCCCCGAAGAGCTGGTTAAGGACTTGTCTGCTGCCCTGATACAAAAGGACACACACGATCTTGTAGCCTCATCGGCTCGTAAGTCTAAGGTTGCTACCTCAGTCCCCAAGACTTATCGCTCCCCAGTGGCTGATACCCCTGCTACGAGGTTCATACCGCCCTTTCGTGGTAGAGCCCCCAGCCGAGGAAGCTCCCGTCCAGACTCTTACAGGAGCAAGTCTAGGAAAGGCTCCAAGACATCTAAAGGAAAAAACTGACTCTCCGCATCTCCAGACAGCAGTAGGAGCCAGACTCAAGATCTTCTGGCAAGCCTGGGAGAAGAGAGGTGCAGACGCCCAGTCTGTCAGTTGGCTGAGGGACGGTTACAGGATTCCATTCTGCCTCAAACCACCTCTGACCACATCTCCCATCAACCTCTCTCCCAACTACAAAGAAGAGGACAAGAGGCTAGCATTGCACCAGGAGGTGTCGCTACTTGTGCAGAAGAAGGCAGTGGTTATAGTCCGGGACCATCAATCCCCGGGCTTCTACAACCGTCTCTTTCTTGTGGCCAAGAAGACAGGAGGTTGGAGACCGGTGCTGGACGTCAGCGCGCTCAACGCGTATGTCACCAAGCAGACGTTCACGATGGAGACGACGAAGTCGGTCCTAGCAGCGGTCAGGCAGGAGGACTGGATGGTCTCGTTGGACTTGAAAGATGCCTACTTTCACGTTCCTATTCATCCAGACTCCCAACCTTTCCTGAGATTCGTTTTTGGAAAGGTTGTCTACCAATTCCAAGCCCTGTGTTTTGGCCTAAGCACAGCTCCTATGGTGTTCACTCATCTGATGAGGAATATAGCAAAATTCCTACACTTATCAGACATCAGAGCCTCCCTCTACTTAGACGACTGGCTGTTGAGAGCCTCCACGAGTCGTCGCTGTCTGGAGAATCTCAACTGGACTTTGGACTTAATCAGAGAACTGGGTCTGTTAGTCAACATAGAAAAGTCTCAGCTCATTCCCTCCCAATCCATTGTGTACCTGGGAATGGAGATTCGGAGTCAGGATTTTCGGGCTTTTCCATCGGCCCCCAGGATAAGCCAAGCCCTAGAGTGCATCATGAGCATGCTGAAGAGGAGCAGTTGCTCGGTGAGACAGTGGATGAGTCTCACAGGGACCCTTTCATCACTGGCCCTGTTCGTCGAGCTAGGGAGACTCCACCTCCGCCCTCTTCAATTCCATCTTGCAGCTCATTGGGACAAGGGTTCGACTCTCGAAGCAGTCTCTATCCCAATCACCCAAGAGATGAAGACCACTCTCCTGTGGTGGAAGAACAATCTCCTTCTCAGGGAGGGCCTATCGTTGGCTATTCAGACCCCCAATCTTCATCTCTTCTCAGATGCATCGGACTCGGGCTGGGGTGCGACCTTGAACGGACGGGAATTCTCGGGAACGTGGAACGAGGAACAGGGATTACTCCACATCAACTGCAAGGAGCTACTAGCAGTTCATTTAGCCCTGCTGAACTTCAAGTCCCTCCTGCTAGGCAAAGTGGTGGAGGTGAACTCAGACAACACCACAGCCTTGGCTTACATCTCCAAGCAAGGAGGGACCCATTCGAGGAGCCTATACGAGATCGCAAGGGACCTCCTCATTTGGTCAAGAGGTCTAAACCTCACTCTGGTCACGAGGTTCATTCAGGGCAATATGAACGTCTCAGCAGATCGCCTAAGCAGAAGGAATCAGGTCATTCCCACGGAATGGACCCTCCACAAGAGTGTGTGCAACAGACTTTGGACCTTGTGGGGTCAACCTACCATAGATCTGTTTGCCACCTCCATAACCAAGAGACTTCCGCTGTACTGTTCCCCTGTTCCAGACCCTGCAGCAGTTCATGTGGATGCTTTTCTACTGAACTGGTCCCATCTCGACCTTTACGCATTCCCACCGTTCAAGATAATAAACAAAGTTCTGCAGAAATTCATCTCGCACGAAGGGACACGGCTGACGCTGGTTGCTCCCCTTTGGCCTGCAAGAGAATGGTTCACAGAGGTACTTCAATGGCTAGTCGACATCCCCAGGACTCTACCTCTAAGAGTGGACCTTCTACGTCAACCTCACGTAGACAGGTTGCACCCAAACCTCCACACTCTTCGGCTGACTGCCTTCAGACTGTCGAAAGATTCGCTAGAGCTAGAGGCTTTTCGAAGGAGGCAGCCAGTGCGATTGCCAGAGCAAGAAGGGTTTCCACTCGTAGAGTCTACCAATCTAAGTGGGAAGTCTTCCGGAGCTGGTGTAGAGCCAATTCAATATCCTCTACCAATACCTCTGTGACCCAAATAGCTGACTTCCTTCTACATCTTAGGAATGAGAGATCCCTTTCAGCCCCTACGATTAAAGGGTATAGGAGTATGTTGGCTTCAGTTCTCCGCCACAGGGGTTTGGACCTTTCTTCCAACAAGGACCTTCAAGACATTCTTAAGTCTTTTGAGACGTCTAAAGAGCGTCGTCTATCCACTCCAGGCTGGAACCTAGACGTAGTCTTAAGGTTCCTTATGTCACCTAGGTTCGAACCTCTCCAGTCAGCTTCCTTCAAGGACCTTACCCTCAAGACTCTTTTTCTCGTCTGCCTTGCAACAGCTAAGAGAGTCAGTGAGGTTCATGCCTTCAGCAAGAACATTGGTTTCACGACCGAATCTGCAACATGTTCTTTTCAGCTCGGATTCCTAGCAAAGAACGAACTTCCTTCACGTCCTTGGCCTAGATCGTTTGAAATACCTAGCCTCTCCAACATGGTAGGTAACGAACTAGAGAGAGTTCTTTGCCCTGTCAGAGCTCTCAAGTATTATCTTAAGAGGTCTAAACCTATTCGAGGACAGTCAGAAGCCTTATGGTGTGCCATCAAGAAACCTTCGAGGCCCATGTCCAAGAACGGGGTTTCGTATTATATAAGGCTTCTGATTAGAGAAGCCCATTCTCACTTTAAGGAGGAAGACCTTGCATTGCTGAAGGTAAGGACCCACGAAGTAAGAGCCGTAGCTACTTCGATGGCCTTTAATAAAAACCGTTCTCTGCAGAGCATAATGGATGCAACCTATTGGAGGAGCAAGTCAGTGTTTGCATCATTTTATCTTAAAGATGTCCAGTCTCTTTACGAGAACTGCTACACCCTGGGACCATTCGTAGCAGCGAGTGCAGTAGTAGGTGAGGGCTCAGCCACTACATTCCCTTAATCCCATAACCTTTTTTAACCTTTCTCTTGAATGCTTTTATTGTTGTTTTTATGGTTGTTACGGTAGGCTAAGAAGCCTTCCGCATCCTTTTGATTTGGCGGGTGGTCTATTCATTCTTGAGAAGCGCCTGGGTTAGAGGTTTTGTAGAGGTCCTTTAGTAGGGGTTGCAACCCTATATACTTTAGCACCTTTGGGTTGATTCAGCCTCCAAGAGGAACGCTGCGCTCAGTAAGGAAGACGAACTTTAAAAAGAGGCAGAGTAACGGTTCTATTCGACTTCCTTACCAGGTACTTATTATTTCATTGTTATTTGAGATAACTGTTATATGAAATATGGGATACTTAGCTATCCTTTAATCTTGTACACTGGTTTTCACCCACCCCCCTGGGTGTGAATCAGCTACATGATTATCGGGTAAGTTTAATATTGAAAAATGTTATTTTTATTAGTAAAATAAATTTTTGAATATACTTACCCGATAATCATGATTTAATCGACCCTCCCTTCCTCCCCATAGAGAACCAGTGGACCGAGGAAAAATTGAGGAGGTGTCAACAAGAAGTACTATAGTACCTGGCCACAGGTGGCGCTGGTAAGTACACCCCCTTCTAGTATTGTGATAGCTGGCGTATCCCTCCATAGAATTCTGTCGGGCAACGGAGTTGACAGCTACATGATTATCGGGTAAGTATATTCAAAAATTTATTTTACTAATAAAAATAACATTTTACAGTAAGGCAGATATGCGAGAAATATTTAGCAAAAGGTAAGGAGGTGTATGTTGCGTTTATGGATCTGGAGAAAGCGTATGATAGAGTTGATAGGGAAGCAATGTGGAATGTGATGAGGTTATATGGAGTTGGTGGAAAGTTGTTGCAAGCAGTGAAAAGTTTCTACAAAGGTAGTAAAGCATATGTTAGGATAGGAAATGAAGTGAGTGATTGGTTTCCGGTGAGAGTGGGGTTGAGACAGGGATGTGTGATGTCACCGTGGTTGTTTAACTTGTATGTTGATGGAGTGGTGAGAGAGGTGAATGCTCGAGTGCTTGGACGAGGATTAAAACTGGTAGACGAGAATGATCATGAATGGGAGGTAAATCAGTTGTTGTTTGCAGATGATACTGTACTGGTTGCAGACACAGAAGAGAAGCTTGGCCGATTAGTGACAGAATTTGGAAATGTGTGTGAGAGAAGGAAGTTGAGAGTTAATGAGGGTAAGAGTAAGGTTATGAGATATACGAGAAGGGAAGGTGGTGCAAGGTTGAATGTCATGTTGAATGGAGAGTTATTTGAGGAGGTGGATCAGTTTAAGTATTTGGGGTCTGTTGTTGCAGCAAATGGTGGAGTGTAAGCAGATGTACGTCAGAGAGTGAATGAAGGTTGCAAAGTATTGGGGGCAGTTAAGGGAGTAGTAAAAAATAGAGGGTTGGGCATGAATGTAGAAAGAGTTCTATATGAGAAAGTGATTGTACCAACTGTGATGTATGGATCGGAGTTGTGGGGAATGAAAGTGACGGAGAGACAGAAATTGAATGTGTTTGAGATGAAGTGTCTAAGGAGTATGGCTAGTGTATCTCGAGTAGATAGGGTTAGGAACGAAGTGGTGAGAGTGAGAACGGGTGTAAGAAATGAGTTAGCAGCTAGAGTGGATATGAATGTGTTGAGGTGGTTTGGCCATGTTGAGAGAATGGAAAATGGCTGTCTGCTAAAGAAGGTGATGAATGCAAGAGTTGATGGGAGAAGTACAAGAGGAAGGCCAAGGTTTGGGTGGATGGATGGAGTGATGAAAGCTCTGGGTGATAGGAGGATAGATGTGAGAGAGGCAAGAGAGCGTGCTAGAAATAGGAATGAATGGCGAGCGATTGTGACGCAGTTCCGGTAGGCCCTGCTGCTGCCTCCGATGCCTTAGATGACCGCTGAGGTAGCAGCAGTAGGGGATTCAGCATTATGAAGCTTCATCTGTGGTGGATAATGTGGGAGGGTAGGCTGTGGCACCCTAGCAGTACCAGCGGAACTCGGTTGAGTCCCTTGTTAGGCTGGAGGAACGTAGAGAGTAGAGGTCCCCTTTTTTGTTTTGTTTTATTTGTTGATGTCGGCTACCCTCCAAAATTGGGGGAAGTGCCTTGGTATATGTACTGTATGTATGTATGTTTACAAGCTAATTTACTAGTTGTTGCCCTTTGGAAGTAATAATCTCGGAAGTGTCTTTGAAATATTTTCCTTTGCAGTGGATTAAAAAATTTTATAAAGCTTTATATTAGCAGAGAAGACTACTATGAGATTCAGGGCCTCTGTAACACGGTTTTTTCGCAATAATTTTTTATCTGAATTTCACAAATATAACGCTTCTTCAGAATGCACATTATATCTACACATAAATTTTGACTATATTCTGCATTACGTAGGTTGAATAAATCTGGTACTTATAATGTAAAAGTGACGTTTTTTGAAGACGGGCCAACTTACTCAGAGAAAATGTTTCGAACGCACTCGTTACGTAACTTATGGCGGCATTTCTTCCCTCTTTCTCGATCGATGATTGGCTATACGTAACGAAGGCTATACCTCTGGCAACAATGACACAAAAGGGTAAATAAAAGCAAAGCAGTACACCTTTATGAACTCTGAAACCTCTCCACTGATAATTGTCATAATGAACAAACCAACAAAATATGTTAATAAATACAAAAACACTTCGATTATTAGTCTAACTCCCAAAATAAGTATCCTAAGAAATTACAGTCTACTTTATAGGTCACAATCAGATTGACAAGGTGTAGAGAATAGTTGGTAATTTTCAAAAACGTAGTAGACAAGCTTCATTTGATAACTGCTATATCCAATGTCAAGCAATTTTTATTTATTGTCTATCTACCTATTTACTGTAAAAAAAAAATAGCCGGTACCGTATCTTGGCTTTAAACTTTCACCAATAATTATCGTCAGAATGATGACTTCATGAGGCTCCACCCACTTTGGCTTCGTTATAATTCAGGATAACACTGAAGGCTATCATGGGCATTGTTGGGTCAGAAAATTTAAATTCTGGCTATAAAAACTCATTTCTCGAGTAGTTGTAAGAAGTGCTAAATGATCCTCAAGGATCCCAGCAGTTGGCCTGAACGTTTAATTCATGTATACTACTGTTCCGGCACTACTGCTACAGTAGTATTGCTACGCTAGCACAGATACCCCACCCACATTTATGTATCGTTCCGCCATCCATAAAGTCTTTGTCATGTTTTTTCACTGTGAAATAAGCCATGACCTCCTCAGAAATTAAGTTTAACATTAGATGATAGGTTATTTCATTAAGCTGACAAATTATGGCAACTGGGTACTGTATGTTATTGCCGATGTGGAAGCTAAAGATAAAGTAAGGTATCATTCCCTCATTGCATTATCATCTTTACTACTATTTGTTTTGCTACATGTAGTAATTATTTTAAAGGATAAATGAATTATGTTCACTTTACTTCTATAAATTCCCATTAGATGTACAAATAAAACTCCTAAAACTATTCATGATTTATTTACAAAATGCAGTCATGCCCAAAACATAGCCAACACGGTCGTACGGCCTAAGAAGAAGAAAAAAAAATTATTTCGGATGATCCGTTGGTCTGATGGAGAGTTTAGCACTAAATTCTTATTTTAACAAAAATAGTTATATAAAGACTGTTTACATACAATCTCTCTCTCTCTCTCTCTCTCTCGGTGGCATAGTGAATAGTTAATGGAAATGTTCCAAAGCCTGAATGACATTACAAGTATTATAATCATGTTACGCTAAATACAAATCAGACCATAAACATTGGATTTAAACTAGAAACTGGGCTTTCTCTTGACTATATAAAGTTGCAAGTCGTAAGACAAATGCAGTTTTGCAACCACGGGGGCAATTCCAAATCCTGTTAGCCATTCTTGACTGTTATGGGTTTCAGAGCAGATGGAACAAGGTGAATGGGTGTCTGGTGGATGGGCGGGGCAAAATTTTGTCAAAAGGTGTTTACATTGCTTACGTAATGAATATTTTCGACTCTTGGCTCATTATCACTGGCCATGGCGTCGGCTAGATCATTTTTACTCTATAAAAATTAAAACTATCGGGTTTAGGTTATTGATAATGCTGACAAAATTTGCGTGGGGTTGTAAAATATACTTATATCAACTTTCAGCTACATCCGATGCTTTGATAAGGAGCAAAGTCCGAAAAACCGTGTTACCGAGGCCCTGAATCTCATAGTAGGCTCATTAATTATAGAGGGAATTATGTCACTACTATCTTTCCAGGCTTTGACCTTACTGTGGTTATTTAGTTATTTTTGGTTAAATTAGGAATTTAATGCCAGTAACTAATTTTGTGGTAACTGAAATCCATTTAATTCTCGATTCAGGGTAATATTTGAGGCCTAACCCACCCTGTTTCAAACCCTAACCCAACTCCTCAAGAGGTAACTATTGGATTTAATATCCTATTCTATAAAGTCTAGTGATACACAGTATGTCATATCTGAGGTCTGGCAGAGCCTCAAATTTTTTATTTGTGCCCTTCCACAACAAAAATATCTGAGGTCTGGCAGAGCCTCAAATTTTTTATTTGTGCCCTTCCACAACAAAAATATCGCTCTCCCATATTTAATTTATAGTCGATCTCTTAGACTCCTAGTTTGCATGGTAGATCTCTCCTCCAAATTTTTGCTTATCCCTGTGCCAAGATTCTGCTCTCAATATTTAAGTATTCCTCTCGTGAAATACGCGCTTTTTACTCAGCATTTTCACTGTTTGCCATGGTTCTACAAGTGTTAAACTAGTTAAGGATCTTTGCGAACAGCAGGATGGCATATTGGAAAAGTCCCAGTCCTCGCCTCGCAGGAAGAGGGATTGTAGCACTCTTCTTCGAACTCTAGCCATCTGTTGCACACGAGCTGCAGAGGCACTTCCTCTTTGCGCTCATTTCCTCAGTGCTCCAGGTGCTCTTCTCTCTGTTGTGCTCCAAGTAATCTTCCCTTTCGCGCTCTAGTTGAGATTCGCCTTCACACTCCAGGGCTATTTCGCCCTCTCGCTCTGCTAGTCACTCGCTGTGCAGTATGGAGTTCCCTCCTTTGTTGAGTATGTTTAGCACGCGCTGTCTTTTTATCACGGGTACCCTCCCAGCTCTCGCGCTAGGCGTTCTTCACACAGGGACTCCAACCAGCCTTCTTCTGCCAAGCAAATTTGTCTCGTTACATCAGGGATCCATAAGGACACTTCTGCAAGAAGTGAAGTTCTTCCTTCCAAAGGTTAGGTTCCTTCGTACCCTGCTGCTCTAGCGTACTTCTCGACCATGCAGCCTTCTTCGTCCTCATTAGCGGGGGAAGATCTTTCCTTGGTCTGTGCCATCTGACTACAAGACTCTGAGGGCTTCGCCGACTACTCCCCATGATTTTTCAAGGATGGGTGTAAGTTCCAGGAGGTGTTCCAGGAATAGGGTTCGCGTTACTCCTCCAAGAGGAGACGCCAAGATCCGCATTCTTAGGGGTTCTCTTTCCCCTAAGGAAATTTCTCTTGCTAACAATTATTGGCTGAATCCAATCTCCTTTACAGCTGAACACCATTGGCTAGTACAGCAACAATGCCGAGCAGTTTCAAAGACAGTAGAGGTCTAGGATCCACGAGTAATGCCTTCAGATCCTGTGTCTCCCTTTTCTTTGAGACGAGCTTCAGGTTTACAGGATCACCTATTAGGACAGCAGGCCCTTGTCTTTCTAAATCTCTGTGGGAGGCTGTAGAATCAGGAGTTTGATCACCAAACATTAGGATGTCCTGAACAAAGAAGTCTGGGAGGAAGACTAGAGGGAGATCCTGAAGAAGGGGAGTCTTGAGTCCACCTGGCTAGTACAGTGGTAACGTGTTTGCCTAGCATTTCGCATGGCAAGAGATCGATCCCCGCCCAGGACTGTGAGTTTAAGCTGTTTACTGGGGAGGCTACTGCTGTGGTAGGGCACCACAGTGGGGGTTGGGCTTGCCCGGCTGACGTTCTGGTGAGCATCTATTCTGATGGAACCGGAACTGAAACCAGTCACCTTTAACCTTTCTAAGAGTGGGGCAGAACGTTAGGCTAGTAGATGACATAGAATAAGCCTCAACTTCTTCCCCCGAGAGGAAGGACAGCTATTGACCTTGTGTGCAGCGCTCCACTCAACGCTAACCCACGAGTGGAACTGACTTGGTCAACCTTGGCCAAGGATGTGCTGCGTACGGTAGGGATCAGGTGTCCATGGAGGGAGATTCGCTCAAGGCAGGGAGATCCTTCGTCCGGTGTCGACACCCCTCCTTAAGCACATAAATTACTACTCCCGTTGGACCCAACAGTGGCTAGGCTCACTCGTGGATGTTCGGCTAACAAGCTTACATCATTCCTGGTCCTCTCTCAAACAGAAATTGCAAATATGGAGGCTACAGCTATGACCACTTTTCATGCGGCTTCTTGGATATACAGTACTGGCAGATACTGAAGATATGACAGACCCCAAAAAGAAGCAGGCTTTGAAAGTCATACAGTAATATTGACAGGTTCTATGGCTGTTGAATTTTTGATAGATGTGTCAGAATGCTGCCAATCAGTGGGCTAACAGGGCCCTGAAGCTGCCGCAGGCTGCAACCTCCAGGCTGCACAAGAGGAAAGACTAGCCCTGAGAAATTCATCTCTGAATCATCCAACCCTCTTTCCTCCGGGCAAGATCACTTCAATAAGGGTGAATTGGAAGAAGGAAGCACAGGATTCGATCATCCAGAGAGCAGTATGCTTTAAGCAGCCTCAACCTTCTGTATAAGGTCATCCCAGAACTTTAAGGCAGTCTTCATAATCTTTGAGACATTCTCTTTATCTCCTCGCAACATAAGTTCATACCAGAGGGAGAGGTAAGGAACCCTGATAGGAAGGGTATTCTCCTCTGCCACCAGTGAAGGATGCCTTCAAAGAAATTGGAGATGGAGGTATCATAGAGCAGAGGATTAGACTGTCTGGGTCCTGCAATTTGGTCTACCTCCCCTTTCACTAACTCTCGCCCGACGATGTCGTCTTAACATCAGGAGTCTCCAGAACGTATGGCACTACTACAGGTGGTGCAGAAGGTGATTGACAGGTACACTCCTCAGGAGGTTGAGGACTGGTCTCACAGCTCCTGCAGTCAGCTTCCCCACTGGTTATTGGTGTAAAGATAAGAGATAATTTAGGCTTAAAAACTGAAGGAAGAAACTGGTGCATCGGTTCTGAGGTTCTTAACATTTACTACTAGTGATCCCTCCCTTTACAAAGTGTGTGTGTTTACTGAAGGGACAGAAAATTGGATAATTTTAACAATTTTACAGGTATATGTCGATTAAACCAAATTTCTGAAGAAGTTGTATGAACATCAATCATGTATAGAAATAAGAAATTATATTAGTAAAATTCTATTTTTATCATTATTTTACAGGCTGACCAGTTTGTTCATGCTAACGTAAGCAACAAACTACAGGTCATTGCTGAACAAGTCAGGTTTTTACAAGAACAGGCAAGGAGGGTCTTGGAAGAGGCCAAAGATAATGCTAATTTACATCATGTACCATGCAACTTTACTAAAAAGCCAGGAAATATATATCATTTGTACAAACGACCTTCTGGACAGAAATACTTCTCCATGTTGAGTCCAAGTGTAAGTGGTATTTTTTTTTCTTGCATCTTAGTATAATTGTTTAATGTAATATATACTACCATGAAAAGTTTTGGTTTATATCAATACTCGAGTATTATTTGGTAAATATTTTTCCCCTTTTCAGGAATGGGGTGCCAGCTGCCCACATGAGTATTTAGGAACCTACCGCTTAGAACACGATCACTCTTGGACCCCTGAAGAAAAAATGAAAGCTAGAGCAGATGATCAACAAATGATAAACAAAATTTTAACTTGCTCTAATACACTTTCAATTACTATGGGAAAGTAGGTTTATTTAAACTGGTTGTGCAGTTATAAGATTCCCACTGTGTGGGAATGCATTTATACACTGAAATGTAAGCTGTTCATATAACAAGCAGAGATACATAAAGTAAGTGTGTTCTTAGACTGCAAACTGATGCAGAGGCTGGGTAATCAACTCCTGCCCCCCCCCCCCCCCCTTCAAGAATACAAAATACTCCCCTTATCTCTCTCATGTTACTTTTTCTGGCCCAAAATGTAAAGACTTGCAAGTCCCAAGTCCTCCACAACGTTCAAGTAATTTTAGACAAAACCTTGAGTGAAAATTACTAGAAAAAGTTAATATCCACTATAGTATTTTAATAATAGATTCTGTGGTTTATACATTTTTACTAAGCATAGATTGATTTTTTTTCTTTATGCAAGATACTTCTGTTAAGGACTTCTCTTTAATTTTTGCTTGCAGCATTGATTTAGAACAATTTGGGCCATATGGCACAACACCTGTAAAATTGGAGAGCATTGGTAGTACAGTAAATGAAATGGAGTATGCACAAGGTTATTTGCTCTGATTTGTATGAAATTGTTTGCCGATTAATATCATCATCTCAGGTATGTGATAACTTTTGAGTTGTCTTTGTTACACAGATTTTAGAGGAGGACAGTTTAGTGAAAAAGTTTTGATGTTTTAAACAATATAATACTGTGCCATTTCAAATTTTCCTGTTTTAATTTTTTTGTGATGTGCACTTTCCCATAATTTAAGCCAACAAAAGAAATGAGGGCCAGATAAAATCTGTTTTTGGCATGTAGAAATTAACTTTTCATAGAGGTCCCTAAAATTGTAAAAAATTTCTTATAATAGTTTCCAGAGAATTGAAAGTAAATAGGATTGTTGTATGATTTCATGATAATCAAAATAGTTTTCAGAGAAATTATCTTGAAATAGGATTGTTGTATGGTTTTAGGGTGATAATATTTTAATAAGATTTACAATGTCATGGTCTGATAGAATTCCTTTTATGAAGATTATTATGAATGATACAAGACTTTATCAGCAAATTTTTGGTACTTGCTAGCCTGTATCAAGTAACCATTGCATTAAATTAAATTTTCTCTCTAAAGAAAGATATGACAAGTACACTAGTACAGTAATGAAATTTAAAGGGAAATATAAATAATTCAACTTTATTTCTCTAATAATTTATCATTAAGGACACCAAAGTTTACCAATAAAAAATTAAATGTACAGGTGCTGTTTATTTTAAACGTTCTTTAACTGCAGATATAAAGTCTTCCCTCTTGACAGTTTCTTCTTGGCGTGTAGTAGTCTCTCTTAACTTAACAATGCCTTCCTGTACTTCGCTTTCGCCTATTAATGCAACTAGTGGAATTCCATTATCTTCAGCATACTGAAAAGTTGAATGATTAATCAGTTAATATCCTAGAAAAAAACACTACAGTAATATGCAAGTATTAATAAATTTATAGACAGATGCCCTTTGCCTATTATTTGTGGCTTTCATTACATAAAATGTTAACATTCTTGAAACAGGTGTTGAAAGTAAGAACCCCCAGAGAAAAGTAAAAGTTGTGTATTAATGAGAAAAAAAAATAATTTGGTAATGATACTGATGTTCATTTGTTCCTACACAATAATACCAACCATTGTCCTTTACTATAGGAATATGGCAGTGAAAATCTTCTTCCAGGTGGGCCAGCTGGTAGTTCATTGGCCCGCAGCTGCCCGTACCCAGTGATCCCAAGAACTTAGACTCCTGCCATTGGAGAGTGCAGTCATCCTCCTTTCCCCTCTGGAACTTTTGACAGAATTACAGATTCTTTTACTTTCTCATTCCAGCATGCCAATTGTGTGGATAGGTCTAGATTTGCTGCTGTAGACCTGCGGCACTATCATGAGTAGCCTTGAGGTTGATCCTCATGCGCTATGATGAGTTTGCAGAGGCCATGTATGTGCTGAAGCCTCCCCTTGTCATGAATGCCAGAAGTGGTGAAGTTCGACAAGAGGAAAATTAAGAAGCTTAGGCATTTTAACTCTTGGACGACCCAAGGAGCAAGGGTTAGTTGTAGTCCTATAGAGAGACGACTTCTCCTTCTCCTCAGGTCAAGTCTCTGTGTAAGAGAAAGCCACCGTTTTGCGTATCGTGTGGTCATCGTTGGACAACAAAGTCCAAGACCTTAAGACACCGAATTGCTTTCCATGCACAGAAGTCTTTTCGTCACTCTCCTGTTCCTTGAAAGCGTTCTAGGTCTCTGGGATACACCCCTCGAGTTGGTAGTCGACCTCCTCGTTCTTGACTGTATACACATCATGCGATCTTATCTAAGGTGGCTTCCTTCTCCGGCTAATCAACCTAAATCGAGCCAGATGACAAGAATCTTTGGCTCCAGTCCTTCACAGAAGTCTTCAATGCAGATGTAACCAACGTTTTCCTTGTCATTAATTTTCGCTCCTCATGAGCTCATCGTTCTCGTCAGTTTCTCCAATCAGGCTCGTAGCTCATCGCATTTGAAGTGTTCATCTAATAGTCGCTTGCTCCTCATCACACTCCCACCGAGCTTCGCCAGAGCAACCTTATGCTGCTGCTCCACAATCTAATCGTCCATCGCATTCAGGCACTCATCACCGACTTGTTAAGTAAGCACGAGCATTCGCCTTCACGATCCAGGAAGGATTCTCCATCGCTTTCTACTAGGCACTTATGGCATACTTCTTCTCATAATCTTCATCCGCAAAAAAGAAATGTTTCCCTTTTTTTTCTGGTACATCAATGATTGCTGCACTCTCCAGGTAAAGAAATAAGAAGAGGGTCCTTGTCACTCCCAAACTCAAAGGGGATCTCTTTCTATGAAGGAGATCACTTTCACAGATTCCTACAGACTTTAGACAATTGAGTTTAAAGTTGCAGTCCATCATCTTCCTCACTGTCGAATCCTTGAGACCTGTGCTGTAGACCCATTGTTTCCATTTTCTGTCGGCACATTACAGAAGATGGAGAAAGACACTTTCTCCAGCAAGGATAAAGTTTTTCCAGCAGACCCTAACGAACAGCTACAAGTGACGTGAACTGCTCATCAGACTGGGAAGTCTTTCTTGACGACTACGCTCCCATGATCAGTTACAGAATCTGATAACCATCTCCCTTTTCGAGATCTGAAGTCAACTTGTGATGGTTTATCTGGTTCTTTGGAGGTGGAAAGCAATGCTCCATTTCCAGAATGTCAGCATCAGAAGG
The DNA here is from genome assembly GCF_036898095.1 of Palaemon carinicauda. NCBI lineage: Eukaryota > Metazoa > Arthropoda > Malacostraca > Decapoda > Palaemonidae > Palaemon > Palaemon carinicauda. The sequence goes on from NC_090731.1 coordinate 159,300,370, forward strand.
AGGAGAGGACAAGTCCACCCTTCAAAGTAATCTGCAATATTCACACTGTTAACAACCTGGGTGACATTAGGGTCTCCTCCCAAGGGAAATATTGCCGCTGTAGACATCCTCTGCCATGCTCCTCCCTGTAATACCAAACTCTGCCTGGAGCTACCTTGGTTTACCCTAGCCAGGGATGTGCTAGCTAAGGTCCAGGAACAGATTGTGGGAGAGAAGGATTCATTAAAGGCAAATAAGTCTTCTCGACTGATCACAGTTCCTCTGCCTAACAGAAGAAATATTATAGGAACATAGGAGCCCTTCCTTCTCTTAGTCTAAACCAAAAGGATGAGGTCATTACTCCAGGCCATTCATTGGAGAGAGACTCTAATGTCCCAGTCTCCTTCTCTTAAGCTGAAGCCACAGCAATGGGAGTTACGGCCATGAACACCCTCCAGGCCACATCTTTGACTGACCACCGGTCCAGCGCTGTCTGTTACCTCACTGAAACCTTGGATTTGACCACCCCGGACAAGAAGCAGGCGTTAAAATACATTGTGCAGATGGTCGCCAGGCCCTTCGAGTTTGCAATGCACCATGCACCAAACCAATGCGCTAACTGGGTGCGCAAGCACCAGGAAGCCCTGCCCTCCAGGATGCGTAAGTGCATCGGTAGGAGAGAGAAGCTGTACCTACGAAACGCCTCTCATACAATGCCTTCATTATTTTCCCCAGATGACATAGAAACCACCACGGAGGAAAAGTGGCTAAGACTCCTTGAAACAGAGGGCAGTGTTGCTTTGTTCCCCCCCCCCCCACCTTCAAAATCAGAGCAATCATGACGTGAAAAAGGCCATACCACCCAAGAGGAGAGGCACCACTCAGCCCCAATCCTCAGGAAACCTTCCTTCTCCCTTACCCCCTCATCAGTCCCAAGGATGTAACAGGGAAAAGTATACGTAAGGAAGGGCATTCTCCACACCTTGTGGGGATGCCTACAAAGGAATTGGAGCTTGCAGCATTTTCATAGGGCAGAAACGTTATGCGGTCAGGATACCTACTTCCGTTCATCCGTTTTCCCCCTCCAGTTCCTCCCCCATGTCATCTTATCTCCAGGGATCAACAGAACATTTTGCAATAAAGGGAGAAGTCTAGGATATGCTGCAAAAGGAACTTCTTCAGGAAGTCGTCAATGGGTCTCACTGTTTCTTCAGTAGACTTTTTCTTGTGAAAAAGACCTATGGAGGTTGGAGACCAGTCATTAACCTCTCTGCTTTGAACACATTCAACAGGGGCCATTAAAAAAAAAAAAAAAAAAAAAAAAAAAAAAAAAAAAAAAAAAAAAAAACTTGTCCACAGTTGTTCAAGCAAAAAGACCAGCATCCCGGAAGTACCTGAGGGTAGTGATTTACAAGAAGGTTTACCAGTTCAAGGTTCTTTGTTTTGGTCTATTAACAGGCCCTCAGATATTTACAAGGGTGTTCGGCTTTGTATCATCCTGGCCTCTCACAATTCCAAGAAAACCTTCTCGCACTTGGGGACTGGCTTCTTTACTTTTTTCATGACCTGGAAATCCTAATAAATAGAGAAGTCAGGCTTCATCATGTCCCAGAGACCAGTCTATCTAGGGATGGAGATTGGTCATTCACTAACTAATATTTTCATCGGAAGAAAGCATCCCGCGGCCTTGTCAAAAAGCTAGCCTTTTCTTCAAAGTCCAAGTCTGCCAGCCCAGGGACACCAACCCTCTCCAGTCATTGGTGACTATAGGAGCAAAAGCCAAAGATGACCTGGAGACCACAGACTTGAAGAGAGGAGTCCTGTTACAGTCCCTCCTCCTAAGCTGTATCTGTTGTCAGATGTTTTGATGGAGGGTTGGGGAGCCATCTAGACCATCAGACGGTATCAGGGATGTGGTCAGACCAGAACCATCAAAGGCCACTCGGTAGTGTTGATGAGCGACAACACCTTAGTAGTGGCTTACATTTGCAAACGAAATGTGTGCGTGTAGATTGCCTTACCTCATGTAAGACACGGGCTCTTGCCGCTAGGCAGCCCGTAAAATGCAAACGAAAGTACAATGTCCCCATCAATTGTGCCACCTAGCAATCAGGACCCTTGCAAAAGACTCTATAGCCTTGATTCATTCTGGGTAAGATAAACATGACGGCAGACAAGTCGAGCTGGAAGACACAGGTAGTTGGCTGAGAATGGTCTTTACGTTCTTGGATAGCACAGGGGATACAACTTGGTGGTGTTCCCCAACAATAGACCTCTGTCACATTCCTCAACAACATTTCTGGTCTACTGCTCACCAGTCCTGGACCCAGCAGTAGTATTCAAGGACGTGTTCTAGCATCCGTGAGATGGTCTAGCATCCGTAGGATGGTCTAGACACAAGTCTCTGCATCTTTGTGCGTAAAGGTTATCCAGCATCTCCTCTCACAGAAAGGGTTTTCTTGAGACAGGACAACAATGTCTAGCTGGATACATCTGCAAATCCTCGTTTTCATTCTTATCAGACCAAGTGGGAGACATCTTCTGTAGTTGGGGTCCAACCTTTTGGAACCTCAGTACAATCAATAATCACCAATTTTTTCCTTTAACCTCAAAGGAGAAACTACACAGATTTTGTGGTAAAAGGCTACCATTTTGTCTTGAGCCACGTTTTTAGACAACGAATTAGACCTTTCTTTTTCGGAGGAAAAAGTCAACCGTACTGTTACGTAGTCAAGATCTTTCGTTCCGTACAGATGGCACCCTACGAGCTTTTGAAACTGGCATCAGATAGGGATCTGACCAAAAAATCATTGTTCATGCTTGCTTTAGCCTAGGCCCAACCAGTCGGCAAATTTTACGGTCTGTTGCCAAAACCCAAATCCCATCTTCTAGGGTTCCAAAGTTTATCGTTTCAGGTTGCAAGTCTGCACTACATCAATATGATTTTTTGGGGGGGGAGGGGAATGGAAAGCACATTATCCACCAACCGGTTTAATCTTTATAATCCGATTCTTTAATCTGCTAAAGATAAAGTTTTAGGGACTAAAACATATATGCTTCCCTTTTGTCTGTATTCTATCATTGAAGTGGCAATCAAAATACTAAAACAATGTACCATATCACCATTATGTCTCATCTAAAACTCCAAGTATTGCTTTTAGAAAGGGATGAAGTTCAAAGGACCAACTATGTTCCCTAAAGAATGGATGAAGGATGAAAAGTTATGCAACCGGAATATATAACCTTATTGAAAATGAAAGTACTTTACACTGAAGCAATTGTTACATGGTTATAAATTGAAATAACCTATTCCAGTTCATAGGTATCAAAAACTCATAAAAATGTGAGAAAATTCCCCATTTCAGTCCTAAATTCATGCAATCAATCATAAAATCCCCTGCTTGGGTGTTGTGATGAAATTCAACTCTTACATATTACATGTTTTAAAGAATGTGAGAACTGATAGCTTAAGTTATTCTTGTTGATAAATATCTAACCAGCGATGCTTCTCAAAAAGCATGACTACCTCCTGTCACACCTTTCAACTTGAATATAGCAAAGTATCCTTGATGCCAATTATTGGAGAAGTTATTATCTATCCTAGAGATAAGATATTGTGGTGTCCTTTCCTCTTCCATTAGTCTTAATTGTATAGGCTTTTTCTCCAGGCGATAATGTAGAACCCTGTCTCACCAATGTATAAATTCCCTATATGGTGTGGAACTGCCCTGGCTGCATAATAGTGATAGGAAAACAAACACATCCATGTAACTAGTCTCTACACATTATCCAACAAGAGGTCTGCCAGCATTAATCACCACTCAGTTTGATGAATTATTTCATTCACTGTTAATCTGTGCTTATTATGTAGGTTATACAGTATGTAAGTTAAGAAAAAATAATAAGAATTCTGCTAGCTTAATAGACACGATTTACTCTAAAAGAACATCAATATTAATAAACTGAGTTGCAGTAGCATTCTGAAATTCAGACGACTACAATTTATAATTTCAAGACTGAACTAGAACATGAAACCGACTTACCTGCAACTGACTCAGAAGTTTAGGATTGTTCTTATAACTACTTTCAGCTTTGATCCCCGCTCCATGCAGGAGCCCAAGAAGCTTTAATCGCTCCTGGACCATTCCTTTGCAAGCAGCCGCAACAAATACTTCTGTTTGCGTGGCACGGATCTGAACATAAAAGAAAATTTTAACTTTAACGAATATTATATTCAAGACATATTTTAGATTTGACTTACTGGTATAGTTGACCTTTCCTAAAAGAAGATTAATAATTCTTGAATATTGAATTTAAGTAACACATCAATTAAAATACAATTTTTTCTTATCAAATTGATTTGAAATTTTTTTTAGTAGATTTGACCTTTCCTACAAGAAGATTAATAAATCTTGAATATTGAAGTTAAGTAACGCATCAATTAAAATACTTAATTTTTTTTTATCAAATTGATTTGAAAAAATTTTTTTAGATAAAAAAGTTAAACTTAGAAGACCATTTCGAAATATAAAATAAAAAAAGAAAGCGCCCTCATTAAAATAAACAAAACCTATAATTGATGTAATTCTGTATGAGGTAAACATTATTGCTAAATCCAAACTTCCATCTACCTATAGTACTGGGTTATTCTGGCTCAGATTTGAACCATCTTTGTATGCCAGAGGATTTGACATTAATGCTTCAGATCTCCCTAATCAAAGATTTAAATGAATATCGATCTTAAAAATAATTCTGTATGAATGTATAGGGTCAGTTTCTAAGTCAGGGATCTCCTTAATTAGGTATTCGGTAAAGATTTTACATTGAATGGTAAGTACTGTACAGTAATACCTTTTGGACCAAGAGGTGTAAAGAAACAAATTCCAAATAAATGTCTTGAATGAAAATGATTGTCAGGTTTAGTTACAATGCTTTGAAAGGTTATACCTTAGACTAGTCTGGTAGGTCTGTTTATGGATTGGGTCCCTTATTGGACAGGTTATACTTCAAACGTTTGTTAAATTGTGACACTACTGACTAAATCAAGCATAATATACATGTGGGGAGTTCTGAGGACAATGAGAGGTAAGAAGAGATAGCATACATTCTTACACTGACATTTAACACTAATATTAATTTATACTGTTGACACCAATATTTAACACTAATATTGATTTTTACTGTTAGCCAAGTTTAACTTGCATGCACTGTTTTAGACATTTGTTTTACATAACTGAAATGAAAAACATAACTCAAATACAGACATATGCAAAGCACAGGTTCCAAGACAGGCAAAAAGAGCTGTAATTCAAGTTACACATTACTGAAAGCAAAAGTAGAACATAGAATAAATAGGATTTACCCTCATTTGCAGATGGGAAGCGGTTTACACTTAAAAGCACAGACTACACTACAGAAGACTCCTTAACCACAAACAGAAGAATGTGTGTGCAAAACTATCGTAAACTACTATACTTTCATATATGGTGTTAAGTATTTAAGGCTAAATAGAAAATTAACAGATGTGCATTAAAATTTTATAAAAAATCAAATACTTTACCTGCATCTTTCCCAAGAACAACCAGAATGCGAACATGGAACAAGGAGGAGGACACAATTAAAACAATAAGCATGAACAGACCAAAATTATATGACTGTTTTTATAAAGCAATGAAGAATTAGTACCTTTAACATTAGGTAAGCCACAAAAAAAAAAAAAAAAGGATGCACTGGACACAAAAACAACTTATGCACAAAAAGGTTAATATTGCAAACTCTGGTTTTATATATTAGATGAACTTAAATCTATTAAAAAAAAATAGCAGTAGTATGTAACCACTCAAAATGTTATTAAAACATCAAATATAGAAGAAATCAGTCACTAAAGATATAAATTACAACAATACTGGTCTTAAAGAGTTAACCCATAAAATATTAATTGTTTAATTCTAAATTACAATAATGAATAAAGTCTCTCTTCACTCAAGACCATCCTATTAGGAGAGAGATTCATCAACCTTATATTTATATTTCATAGCGTCAGATGCTCAATATCAAACTAATGAATACTGTAAAACAAAACCCCATTTATAAAATAAAAGTAAAGCTTACAAACAATAAGAAGGCATCACATATCATATGTACAGATACCATCAACAATGAAGAAAAGACTGGCCCAACACAGAAAATTACTTAAAACTGTAAGTAAGACATTCTCTCATCTTCAAAATTTGTTTTCACATAAGGCTCAGCAACCTATAAAAGCAACTAGCAACATTTTTTGAATTCCGGGAAGAAATGGAGTACTGTACACTTAAGTACCTTAAATTTTCTGATCTTACATAAATCATATTTTCAGCATACCATACAACAGTGAATATTAGGAATTTGCTGCACTGCAAAAACATGTTTAACACATTTATCTCCCTACAAGCTTCCACAGTAGAAAACTTGTACAATACCTGTAACTTAATTTATCTAAAGTACCTCCACAAGCATGTTTCATAAGTGTTACTTCAAACATGCATTTATTCTTAGGCTCTAGGACATCTACAGCCTCTTCAAGAACAATTGCATCTGCAATTGAGAAGCTCTTTCACATATCCATGATGTTGTCAAGAGTCGACATCATGGGCAGCACAAATCCTACAAGTAATCAGGCATGTGTAACTTGCCATAGTGCATACTGATGCCCTTAAGTGCATCAGTAACAGTAACATCAGATTACAAGTCAGAAAGATTACTTCCCACTCGTGGTTGTGGTTTTGGGGGACTGGTGATGGCAAGGAGCATTTATCTACCAGAGGAGAGTTAATTCTTCACGTTTGGAAACGAAGCATATCTCCAAATTGTTCTTGTTCCTCAGGACCCAGGGAGTGTTTTATTTATACACAAGGCTTGGCTTCAAGTGATCAGCAGCATTGTTACAAAGTAGGTTAAGAGAAAAAGCTTTTCAAGCCATGAATCCCAGAATTTTATGATCGAACATACAATTCTTTCAGAGCAAATCCATTTTACCACAACTGAATACTCACTCCAGAGAGCAATCTGTGATTGATGATGGTATCAACACACTAGCTGATGGTGATACTCCAGTGATTCTCAAGTTCTGCCGACTGTAATAATTTACAAAGCTAGCCTGCTGCACTCCCTTAACAGCTTTAGATTGCCTTCTCTCATTCTCTTCATTATTATCAGTAAGGTAAGATGTAATCCTATTTGGAAAGGCAAAATGCTATAGCCCCAAGAGCAATCAGTTGGGATAACAAGCCCAGTACAGAAAAAGATCAACGTAAAAAAATAATCTATAGAAGAGAAAAACAAATCAAATAAATCAAAGATAAATAAAATTAAATAACTAACTAACCGATAAACTATGACACCACTCAACAAAAAAGCAGTAGCACCGAGTCTGAACTGCCAAGTTCCTCAATCAATTACAGTATATGATTAAGAATACCATCCCACAAATTTATCACAGCCACAAGAAGAATTCTATAATAGTGTAGTATTGAGCATCACGAAATAAAATGCACTTGCATAAATAGCACAAGTACACATATAACTACCGATGCAGGAACAGTTATAAAGTAATATAAAGTTCTTGACACTATTAAAAAAAAAATGCTCCAGGTTAAGGTGACAGCACAAACTATCATCAACTGGCAACAATTAGCCTCAGCAGTAAATACATTTGCAGGAAGCTATCATTCAAAAGCACATATTCAAAGCTGGAGAATTTTATCATAAAAATTCAAAAGATTATGGTAACCTCAAACAAAAAAATTATGATCTTGTGGCATTTACTAACACTATTCATGCAACTGTATTGATTGAAAAATCTTGTATGGATTAAGTACCAATATAACTGTATAGTACAGTACTGTATTATTATGAATTTCAAGTAGACTACTGTATTAATCCTTGAGTAATCTTTACAGACTCAAAGCAGTTGCCTAAAATATGACTACATAGATAAGAGTTGAAAATTGGACCAAAGTTGAAGTAGGAAGGCCAACAGATGACAGGTACAAGACGGACAGTAATATCATATTCAGGGGTTTGGTCATGAAGTCCAGGACACAACTTTTAGACCTTCCACCCCTCGGTGTGGGTGACCAAATAAGAAACCGTGTAACCTTCCAACTCTCTTCACCAATGCTAAAGCTAGCAAGAAAGACAGTCTTGAAAGTCAGATCCCTGTCTGACAACCCTCTCAAAGGATCAAACAGGATCTGCGTAAAAGCATTGAAAACTAAATTCATGTCCCACTCCAGGGGCCTGAGAACCCGGGGTGGGTAAGACTGTTCAAGCTCCTCATAAACATACCCAACTCACAGGAAGCAGAGAGGTCTATACCCTTCAGTCAGAAGATTATACTGTACTCAAGACCAAACGATAGCCTTCGACAGCCGTGACTGAGAGCTTCTCTCTGCAAAAGACAACGAGGAAATCCGCATTCTGTGCTAAAGTTGCTTCGACCAGAGAAATATCCCTTCTACAAAAACAATTACAGGAAGATGGCCTACTTAGCCAGGTAGGTAGCTGTAGAGGACCTCCGTAATTATCCAGACATCTCTTGTGCAGTGCCTCACAAAAAACCTCTCTCAGAGGAGATGCTGGATAGCTTCCAATTATGAAGAGCCAAGGTTTCCACATCCTAACAGTTCCTCTGCAGGTGTGGTTGACAGAAGCTGTTTGTAAGTCAAATTTTGTTGAATTTTGACCTAGGGTAGACCTAACCTGTTTCCCATGCCTATGATTTCCAGTTACAAAAGTCAACAAGTAGTTCCATTTCATATGAACAAAAAAATATCAGGTTATTGCAAATGTCAGTTTGCTTACTATATTAAATGATACCATATTGTTTTATTACAGTATATAAACTCTGGATACAATATCTGAGATGTATGATTTCAGGTGTTAGGATAGGAAATGAAAGTGAGCGATTGGTTTCCGGTGAGAGTGGGGCTGAGACAGGGATGTGTGATGTCGCCGTGGTTGTTTAACTTGTATGTTGATGGAGTGGTGAGAGAGGTGAATGCTCGAGTGCTTGGACGAGGATTGAAACTGGTAGACGAGTATGACCATGAATGGGAGGTAAATCAGTTGTTGTTTGCGGAAGATACTGTACTGGTTGCAAACGTGGAAGGGAAGCTTGGGCGATAATGACAGAATTTGGAAGGGTGTGTGAGACGGAAGTTGAGAGTTAATGTGGGTAAGAGTAAGGTTATGAGATGTACGAGAAGGGAAGGTGGTGCGAGGTTGAATGTCATGTAGAATGGAGGGTTACTTGAGGAGGTGGATCTGCCTAAAAGTACTTGGGGTCTGTTGTTGCAGCAAATAGTGGAGTGGAAGCAGATGTACGTCAGAGAGTGAATGAAGGATGCAAAGTATTGGGGGCAGTTAAGGGAGTAGTAAAAAAAATAGTTGGGCATGAATGTAAAGAGAGTTCTGTATAAGAAAGTGATTGTACCAACTGTGATGTATGGATCGGAGTTGTGGGGAATGAAAGTGACAGACAGAAATTGAATGTGTTTGAGATGAAGAGTCTAAGGAGGATGGCTGGTGTATCTCGAGAAGATAGGGTTAGGAACGAAGTAGCGAGGGTGAGAAAAGGTGTAAGAAATGAGTTAGCAGCTAGAGTGGATATGAATGTGTTGAGGTGGTTTGGCCATGTTAAGAGAATGGAAAATGGCTGTCTGCTAAAGCTGATGAATGCAAGAGTTGATGGGAGATGTACAAGAGGAAGGCCAAGGTTTGGGTGAATGGATGGAGTGAAAGAAGCTCTGGGTGATAAGAGGATAGATGTGAAAGAGGCAAGAGAGCGTGCTAGAAACAGGAATGAATGGCGAGCGATTGTGACACAGTTCCGGTAGGCCCTGCTGCTTCCTCGGGTGCCTTGGATGACCGCGGAGGTAGCAGCAGTAGGGGATTCAGCGTTACGAAGCTTCATCTGTGGTGGTTAAGGGGGAGGGTGAGCTGTGGCACCCTAGCAGTACCAGCGGAACTCGGTTGAGTCCCTTGTCAGGCTGGGAGGAACGTAGAGAGGAGAGGTCCCCTTTTTTGTTTCATTTGTTTGATGTCGGCTACCCCCCAAAATTGGGGGAAGTGCCTTGGTATATGTATGTATGTATGATTTCAGTTGGATTTGTGTTTATACAGTATATTAGCATGTTTGTATGTTGAGAACCTTCTAATTGTACACGTCCTTCGGGTCTACCAAAATCACGATATCTATCTTTCTCAGGGAAAACAATAAAGACGATACTTTTTCCATCCTGAACTTTGTTTGGCATCTTCTTCTTTGTCTGCATCCTTTCCCACTTTGATGTGGGGTCGATGTTTCTGGCCAGCGTTCTCCATCTACTTCTGTCCCACACTTCATCACGGGTTAATCCCTTTGATCGAAGGCCATCCTTGATAGAGTCCATCCACCTTCGCTTTGGTCTCCCTCTCCTTCTCGTTCCCTGTACCTCCATTTCCATCACTCTCCTCCCAATATACTGTTCATCTCTTCTCATGACGTGACCATACTACCTCAGTCTACTTTCTTGGATCTTATCTGATAGTTCTCCAACTCCTGTGGTACCCCTAATTACCTCATTACGTTTCTTATCTCTTCTTGTCACCCCACACATCCATCTCAACATTCTCATCTCTGCCACATCCAGTTTCTTTTCTTCTGTCTTCTTTATTGCCCATGTCTCCGGTCTCACAACTGTCCTGTGTAGTTTACCTTTCAACTTAACCCTATTTTCCTGTCACATAGTACTCCACGCACTTTTTTCTAATTCTTCCATCCTGCTCGTATTCTGTAGTTTATTTCTGCCCCCAGATCACCATCCTTTGCAACTGTTGATCCTAAATACTGTACCTGAAATTTTCAGCTCATTTAAATCTATCTCCTTATAAACCAACTTCCCTATTCTCCCCATTTTTCAATGTCAAATACAGTCTTTTTCCTGCTGATCTTCAATTGTCTATTTTCCATTTCTATTCTTCACTCCAGTTTCTCTTCTACTACCTCTCGCCTAGTGCTTCACAGTATAACATCATCAGCAAAGGAGACTGATCTCTAATACCTTGTGTTACTACATCCATGACCAGATCAAATAGGTAAGGGCTCAATGCAGACCCCTGAGGTAGTCCCACCTTTACTGGGAAACTTTCTGTTAGGCCTAAACTGCTTATAACATTTGCTTGTGCCCTCTCATACATATCTTGGGTGATTCTTACATATTTCTCTCATACATCTCCGCAGCTCCTGACATGGTACTTGATCGTATGTCTTCTACATATCAATAAAGACCATATGTAATCCTTTCTGTTTCTCTCGATGTTTTTCTATCATCTGCCTTAGAGCAAATATTGCTTTTACAGTTCCTCTTCCAGGCATGAACTTTGTTTGGCATACAAACTTGTTTTGGAGATAGGAAGAGTCAACTATAGAAGCCCAGAGGCTCGTCTCGAACAACTTCGAGCACGTTCTTTTCCAGCATCCCATCCTTCTCTGGCTGCAAGACCAGGGCTATCGGTGATGTTGGATGATCCACAGGGAACTAAAATTGGGACTTGAGATAGGGGGGGCCAATCGTGTCCCTGACAAGTTGCCCAGTGGCAAGACAGGCATCCTGATACTCTCAGCAGTGAGTGAGAGGGAACACCAGCATCAGCGTTTCCCACTCCCTACTCTTGGCAGTAGGTGAGGGGAACACTTGCATCAGCATTTCCCTCTCCCTCCCCTCTTCTCATCGGCATCAGCGCTTCCCTCTCCCTACTCTCTGCATAAGTGTTACCCTCTCCCTTCCTTCTTATCACCACCACCCTGGCGAGTCGGGGTACTCATAAAGGCTTCTTTTGGAAAGTCACAAGCACTGCGGACCGTGGTCTTGGGGTGGGCATAAAGTCCTTCCTTGATTCAAATTTCGCAGGCTTAGCTATACCCGAAAGGCCGGGAGCCCTGAAGGAGGCAGTCGCGGGCAGGCTAACAGCAACAGGAGGAGAACTTCTGTCACGGGACCCAGGAGAACTGGAAGAAATACTAGGTACTTCTACTACGGGTCGAAATGAAGGGATAACCACAGCCACGTGCACAAAGCCCTCCAACCCACATTTTTGGCCTACCAAAGCATGTAACCACTAGAGTATAGCCTTGAATGGTGCCATCCTCTCCTGAACCAAGTGACAATTTATAGGAAGAAGGGGGTGAGAAGGGGTAGGTGGGAGAAGCCAGGACTCAAGCCATGGGCAAGGGGCCCCGTATCATAGGGCTGAGACCCAGGAGGCCATCCAACCCCTTCAAAAGAGCACTGGTGACACAGGGAGCACTATCTCTGCAACTATGGATGGGTTTCATAGCCTCTTTGACCTCCTCTTCTTCATCATCTTAGAGAAAGTCAGAACCCCTGTAGGAGAATGACAAGGAGGAGGATGAGGAGGCACAGGCACCTTCCTCTTCCTAGCTCTGTAGGCAGGGTGATGGAGGTACAAGGCTTCACCGATGACGACGCTGGGGCACACTGTCACAGGGGAAGGGGGCAAATTCACAAGGCCCTGCGATCCCACAAAAAGCCGGGCTGATAGCACAATCACAGACATTGAGGGGGGGCGGAATAGGGCACGGACCCCGTCACAAGGCTCAGGGAGACAGACACAGAGGAAGTGGTAAGATTCACTGGATCTGGGTCAGGGATTGAGGTAACCACAGGTACAGGGGTAATATTCACCTTTACTTTATCCTTACGCCTACCAATGAAGACACGGCTCCTGGCACTGGAACCTTACCTGCCAGGCTGAGGGCTTTCTTACTGCTAGACTTGCCAGCCTTCTTAAGTTTAGTAGGGTGAGGGGGACCACCACACCCTTCACCAGTGACATCACTAGGGACACTTGCAAAGGGGGAATCAGGGAAGAAGTAGCCTTGGCGACAAACTTCAACAACGTCATGGAAGGCCTACCTGAAAGAACTTAGGAAGCCCAAGACTTCTCAAGGACAAACTAGTCATTACCAGCTTGCTTGTAGATCGAAGGGCTCCAAGCTCCTTTAGCATACCCACAGGGGTGGCAGCAGCAGTCACAACCCCAAAGGAGATCAAAGCAGCGAAAGACATTCACCAGAGTCTTATTGGGTGTTCCCCAGTCCAACCCCCAAATGCTATGCTTGATTTTTCCCCTTCAGGGCATATGCTTGCCACTGCAACAGAGACCATAATCTACACGCAGCGCACATGGATGCCTGTGAACAATCATGCCCCTACAAGAGACACAGAGAGAAAGTGAATCTACAGCCGATTCACCCACAAACTGGTTGCAGGCTCCACCTTTCCGCCAACAGTTCATAACAACCAATCACTTCCTGAGGAGAAAGAAAATGATAAAGCTTGATAATAGCTAACTGTACATGTGTAGATGACATTGATCAAATCAAAAGTGAAGGCTCTCCAAATGAAAGGAAGCAGGGCTCTTCGCCACGCACCCTCACCACCTGGATTACAACTTGTTATCCAACTTTAACTGCCTATTCCATCTCGCGCTGAATTAACCTCCCTATTTAAAAACAAGAGTTTGTATGCCGTGTAGAAACAAATAGCCAGGGGTCAAAATAATATGACAAACAGTACAGTATTCATTACTGTATAAAGTGCCATGCAATACATGATACATAAATTATAGGAACATTAAAACATTTTATTATGCCCCACATACCTTTCCAAATTCATCGCGTTGCTTACGCTCCTGAATGGCAAACAATCGCTCTATCCCAAAACTGACCCCGACACAGGGGACTGTTTTTTTCTTAGGGTCAAACATTCCAACTAAACCGTCGTAACGTCCACCACCAGCGACACTTCCTACAGTTCCATCTTCAGTACTAGTCTGACCCGCGGAAAGGACCGCTTCATATATGACGCCTGTGTAGTAATCAAGACCTCTAGCGAGGCCCATATCAAACACCAGGTATGTGTCAACACCTAAATCCTTACAGTAGTCGAACAGAAGCTTCAAATCTGCTAATCCACCCTGAAAGTCATGATACTTGAATGCTATATTCCACTAAAAATATTCATAGACATGGTTGCATGGTGTAAAAGTATACTATATAAGTAAAATATGAAGTAGATAATATAATTTAAAGGAAAACGAAGAAATTTTTTTACAATATAAAGACCAGACAATCTTTTGTTTACTAGACAGTAAGAAATTACTTTTGTCACTGTTAGCATACTCAAACTAAAATCAGCATTTCTCATACATTAAGAGTTAAGTTTCCTTTAAGTAAGATGAATCTGTTATAACAACAGAAGATGAAGAAAGGAAAACTTGGATGGAACATTTTAGTGAGCTCAAGAATTGGAGATATGAACATGAATCATAGTAAGACAATGAAACAATATCCAACAGATTTTGTAGATTTGAAAACAAAGGCCTCAGAAGAATATTTGGAGTTGAATGGCAGGTCAGGATTGGAAATAAAACTATAAGAGAGATTACCCTATTGTGATATGTGGACGAGAGCATGGTGAGGGGTAAATGGAGATGGTTTGGGCATGCTCTTTGCACTTCCTGAGAGAGATTAGTTCACCAAACTTTCAACAGGGCTCTACAAGGCACTAGAAGAGTTGGAAGACCCAGTCTTACATGGTTGAGAACTATGAAGCATGAAATAGATGATGAATAGAGAAGTATTATTTCAAAAGCTCAAGACATAGACGACTGATGAAATCTAACCGACGCCCTTTGAGTCAGTAAGCATAGGAAGAGATGATGATGATGATGATGATAAAAAAAAAAAAAATGATAAAAAAAAAAAGAAAAAAAAAGTTAATATTCAGAAACAAAAGACATCCTTAAGTACATTTAACATGTAGGTTTGTTTTGCCCAATCAACATAATTCTAACAGTAAAAATACTGATTTCCTCTTTGTAGAAGTTTCCATTGTAAAAAAAAAAAAATATATACATTTGATGTTCAAAAAGATCTGAGGGAAACATAGGTCACTGAGGAAATCAACAACAGTACTGAAAGTATTTTTCTGATCAAATAACACCAAACACATTCAACTAAATTAATTTCCTTTATGTCTTACCTGCAATACAGTAGAATCTTTTAATCGCTCATCATTTTTCAATTTTTCTATAAGTTCTTCTCCACCAGACTGTTGGACATATTCACCAATAAGATCAGCAACTTTTTCATCCAATCCTTTCTCTGCAACCATTTCTTTTCTGACCTCTTCCCATGGCGATTTATCAAGTTTGTCCACAGCTGAACAAATAGGGCGGAATTTTTCAGCAGGTACACCGCATACGCCAAAAACGCCGTCAAGAATTTTCCGATGATTGACCTGAAAGTTGTTATGCAAGTTACATCTAAGAACATCATTGCTTATATATCCTAGAATAAAATTTGCTAAATGGTCTAAATGTGTACCCTATTTTTCCTAATATAAAAAGGTAGCTGTGTCATAAATTAAAACCATTTTAATTGAAAGATTTAGTTGAACACAATATTTGAATGAAGGGTGCAAAAGTGTTTCATTTACTTTTGGAAACAATAAAGATTGCATTATTCAAGAATTAATTCCTTAAAACTTCAAGATTAGGCAAATCACAGTAATACTGCTCATGGGCATATTATACATAAAACACTTAATAAGTAATAACTAAACATTTATCACTATTAATTTTCATAATCTAGAATTACTGTATTGGACTGCATAAGACATATCAGAGACCCCATATATTAGCAAGTCATACTGTATTCAGAAAATCATGGTGTATTCAAGATATAATAGACTATGATTCAAACATAATAATAATAATAATAAAAAAAAACTGTACCTATAAGGCATTGTGCCGCAAGTGTTTCATACAAGCCCCAACATTATAATGGTTTTGATTTTATATCTTAATCTCTCAGTCTTATCATGCTATCTCAAGTTTTAGGATGTTGAATTTTTGTGACGTTCTTGTTCACAAGTCCCTGTATATAAACTCGATGATTGTTTAATAGAGTTTAGTTGCATTCACCTCGCCTCTCAGTTATCACCTAACTGGCACCTCGCATAGCATACATATGCACTGGATGTATATGGACAACATAAGGAAAAGTACGGATGAATATATATATTTCTTAAGTCTAACTAATTCATTGAAGACTTAGAAAACACGGCCATTCATGGGATGTTTCCAGATAAAACTAGCAAACATAGCTAACTAGTAAATACTGAAAGTAGCAGTGTATCATTAATGTCCATTTCCAACTTTATAGGATTTTTTTCCATCTGTTTTATTTCATATATTTGCAATGAAATTTTCTATACATTTTATTCTTAACAAACCGATGCATATTGTCTACAGCAGTACAGTACAACAATATCAGCTGACAAAATGTAACTCGAGATGAAAGAGAATCCTATTTAATTGATGGTTGATAAAGTTCATCTAAATAAAAAAAAAAATAAAATTAAGTATTGATGGCAAACAATTCCCATTGAAAATAATTCTTATTCTACTATACTAATGAACTGCGTACATTTATCTGTTATCATACCTATTAAAATTAGCAAAAATAAAAGTATTGTGTCTATGACATACATAATATCACAACTTTTTAACCTTCTAGTGCTTTTGGAAGGTTCACTAACACTATGAGGTACAATGCCCAGGAAGAAAATCGGCACTCTTTCATAGTTTTTTTTTTGCACATTTCAGGACGTCCAAATCATAACATATGAACTTTTGGTTTGGTGGTTTGTACCAAGGAATGACTGAACTTTCTCACTATGCAGGCAAATATCTTTGTGATGCTTAGAATATTTAAAAATGCAAGATTAACGTGAAATTTTAGTGACTACCGACACCTCGTTATGAATTTTAACATCTGAGTTCCAGCTGAAATCATACGCCTATTAAAAGACAAGTGTTTTTATTTATGTAGGAACAAACCAAAATTGAACTCCATCTTAGGAGAACCAACAAACTTTTCTGTCTTAATTTCCTCTCATTATTAATGGGCTATAAAAACTAGTTTCAAATGACAAATAGTTTGGCCTATTCTTTACAGATTTTCCTCATTCATACACCTGACAACACTGAGATTACCAAATAATTCTTCTTCACTCAAGGGGTTAACTACTGCAATGTAATTGTTCAGTGGCTACTTTCCTCTTCGTAAGGGTAGAAGAGACTCTTTAGCTATGGTACGCAGCTCCTCTAGGAGAAGGACACTCCAAAATCAAACCATTGATCTCTAATCTTGGGTAGTGCCATAGCCTCTGTACCATGGTCTTACACTGCCTTGGGTTAGAGTTCTCTTGTTTGAGGGTACACTCGGGCACACTTTTATATTTGGTTTCTCTTCCTCTTGTTTTGTTAAAAGTTTTTATAGTTTAAATAGGAAATATTTATTTTGATATTGTTACTATTCTTGAAATATTTTATTTTTCCTTATTTCCTTTCCTCACTGGGCTATTTTCCCTGTTGGGGTCCCCGGGCTTATAGCTTCCTGCTTTTCCAACTAGGGTTGTAGCTTAGCATTTAATAATAATGATAATAATAATCCTGGTCCTAACTCTCTGAGGGGTCTATATAACTGATGGGTTTTATATGAAAAAGTATTAATCTCCGAGTATTTGCAAAACTCACCTTAATAGTAAAATCACCAAGATCTAGTTTTGACAAAACTTGGTGAACAAGCTGTACACATTCAGCATCAGGAATCATAGCGTCATACTGGCCGGCTATATCGAAATCACACTGGTAAAACTCACGATAACGTCCTGTTGGTTATAAAAATCAAGCACTTAGAACTATATCTAAGTAAGTGAAGCCATTAAAATTCTTATGAAACATCAAAACAGCAGTAGGCTTTAAACCTAAACTTAAAAGGTTCTATAGTATAGGTAACTTGAAATGTTTTATTATAAAGATAACTTGAAATGTTTTATTATAAAGATAACTTAAAATGCTCTATTATGAAGATAATTTAAAATGCTCTATTACAAAGATACATGACTTTTGTTCTGGTAACTTAGGAAAAGGAAAGATATAATATTAAACTGAGCCAAGAGCCTACACAGCTGTTGAAATTTACAGTTATAATAAAAATATAATTTAAAAATCACCAATATTTAGCGGTAAAATATAGGCAAATATGACGTATCCGAACACATTACAATTAACCTACCTCTTGTCATTGCAGGATTATCTCTTCGGTACACTCTAGCAATGTGGTACCTTTTGATATTCGTAATCTTATTCATAGCTACATAACGAGCAAATGGAACTGTCAAGTCATAACGCATTGATAGGATTTCTCCTCCTTGGTCTTCCAAATCGTAGATGAGCTTAGAATCTTCTCCATATTTGCCTGTAAGAACTTCCTGAAAAGAAAGGAAATATTGTTATTTTCTTCTAATCATTCAAATTCAGTTACCGAATTATAATGAAAATACTAAATGAGGATCAGGATTAGTAAGTGTAAACATTCCTCTTTACCATGAAAAGTAAACCATATGCTACCCCGTCCACCTCACTTCTGTCTACAGGCTAGTAATGGGGTACCTAGAACAAACTTTGCCAGTATAGGTAGTAATTAAGGTTGTGTAGAGCCCAATATTATTTTTCCATTATTTTTAGTTTAATTAATTTTTTGTTAAATTATTCTACTTTCCAACTAGGCTATCAAACCTATTGAATTTCATTATTTAGAAACAAATTCTTTATGCCAGTCACATGAGTATCAGGGGATACAACAATGAACTAGTTAAACTACTTAATAACAATCTACCTTAAAAACAAGTAAATATTTTGTATCTCAAATGGTTGAATTAACTCGATATAGTGTAAGAAATCAACTGTATGTATATACTGTATGTACAGTAGTTTCACTGAAAAATTCATGCACATACAGCACATATGGTGCAATCAAAGGTGCTTATACTGTATAAGAAAAATATTATGATGTATTACACTTCATTTTTATTGTAAACCCATTATTCAAAATAGCCTAATTTCTCTGAACAAAGAATTCTAAATCAAAACATACTGGTTTCAAGTCAAGACTGAAAGGCATAGAAAAGGGGGTGAGAAAACAGAAGCATCAACCTGGTTTCCCTAAAGGGAAAACTTGACATTAACCCTTTTACCCCCAGGCTAATTGGAACTTTCCAACCCTTAACCCCCCGGGGGTTATTTTTTTTCAAGTACATTTTTCAGTATATTTTTTTAAAATTACTCTAACAACCTTAATTTTTGCCAAAGAGAGGTCAGGTTGGTCTCATTCTCTTGGAAAATGCCTGAAGTCTCTCAAAATATTATAAAAAATATGCAAAAAAAAATGTAAATAGCAGTTTTTTGCAAGGACATACAGGTACGTCCATGAGGGTAAAGGGATGAATTTTGTGAAACGTACCAGTACGTCCTTTGGGGGTAATAAGGGTTAAAATGGTAATGATCCCAATGCCTAAGAAATTGTAAAAAATAAGCCTATAACTGGACATCATTGCATCCAGGAAATAGTCAGTAATATTGAAAATGAAATGTGAACTTGTATTTTTCAGGTAACTCTCTTTAGTATTGAGACATTCAAAAGTTAGACAACAAATCTAAAACAAGTAACCCATAAACAGGGAAATATCATTGCTAACATCTATTAATGAAATTCAATCAAAATATTTCGGCTTACATACAAAGGCAAAGCTATCATGACTTTAGTTTTCTTCACCATAAAGTATTCTTTGTAATAATAATGTAAAACCATTTACTCCCCTCAAAATGAAAAGAAAAAAAAATATATATATATATATATATATATATATATATATATATATATATATATATTATATATATATATATATTTATATATATTATATATATTTATATATATATATATATATATATATATATATATATATAAAACTAACACAATAACAAAAACATTTAAGCTAGACACAATCTTAAAAATATAAGCAAGAAAACTCGAACAAAAATAATAATTATAGGAGAAAATTAAATTAATTAAATAAGCTTTAGTTATGAGGATCCATTATGACCCTAAGTACTAAAATTCTATTCCAAATTGCTTACTAACCTTCAATTCAAATACTGGAGTCTCAATTTCGACTGCACCATGCATGTGGAACACAGACTCTATAACATTAAATACCTGAAATATGAAAAAAAAAAAGAAAAAAAAAAACACTGATTAGTGCATTTCTTTTACAGGTAGGCAGTTTTCACCCACAGTCAAATATATAAATAATAAATAAACATATAATCACTGAGAGAGAATCCTACTTCCATCAACATTAATTTCTAACTAATACATAGCTCTGCATATTGTTACAATACAATACAGTAAAAGATTTTGAAATTTAATTGATATCTACATACATATACTAAGGCACTTCCCCCAATTTTGGGGGGGTAGCCGACATTAATGAAACAAAAAAACAGAGGACCTTTCCTCCCTACGTTCCTCCCAGCCTGACAAGGGACTCAACCTAGGTAAAACTTTGGTTCTAGATATCAAAATCATATAAAAAAATACCAAGAGGACAATTAATAATATGAGAATATAAACGAAATAACCAGGAAAAGTCAATGATTATACAAGTACTTACTTTTCTTCGTACAGCCATTTCAGCAGGACCGTAATCCCTCGTACCTTTTGGAGTTTTAAGGACAAATTTGCCTGGCTTTCCCTTGCCACCGCCACCTCCAGATTTTTTATTCTGAAATGATTAAATCATTAAAAAATCAAGAAAAAAAGATTAATTGATTATACAGTACTGTTCAGTACAATGCTACTACAGTATACTCCACTTTAACAACTTTCTCTTACAGTATTTGTATGATGGAAGACACAGCCTTTTCAAGGAAGATACTGAACTTTTTGGCCATGTAAAGAATATCAAATTGTTATCAATTGAAAATATTCAATCCCTCCACTCCAGCTGATCCCCTGTTTGGACCATTTTCAACGTGGTTAGTCCAACAAAAACCAGTTACCGTAATTTGTGTACGATAATATTTGTGCTCCACTCTAATTACGCCAAAAAGATTTATAAACCTGAACTAAGCGTTTCTCAGATTAACAACAAAAGGAGAAATATGGGGAAAAGATAATCTTTTAAACTAGTAAAGAACAATATATAAATAGATAAGTTTCTAAAAACATCTAACAGTATCCGTGTGTTGATGCAGTAATTATAACACAAAATATAATTCCCATAAAAAAATATGGTAAAAAGGCAATAGCCTCTGTAACATGGTCTTCCACTGCCTTGGGTTAGAGTTCTTTTGCTTGAGGGTACACTAATCTGTCTTATTTCTGTTCCTCTTGTTTTGTAAAAGTTTTTTTTTTATAGTTTATATAGAAGTTTATTTTAATGTTACTGTTCTTAAAATATTTTATTTTTCCTTGTTTCCTTTCTGCACTGGGCTATTTTCCCTGTTGGAGCCCCTGGGCTTATAGCACTCTGCTTTTCCAACTAGGGTTGTAGCTTAGCAAATAATAATAATAATAATAATTCTGTTTTGAATCTCATTGATATAAACCACAATCTTATCAATTTATTATGAAGGAAAACTACTGGTATTTAAGAGTTCCAAAGCCCCTTTTTTTGTTAAATTAGAGCCATATTTTTTATACTTCTTTTACTCAATAAAAAACTAGTCTCAATAAAACAGATGCATTTCTTATAAAGTAACTCACTATATAGACTCACAAATTGTGTACAATAAAGGTATTAACAAAATCATATATTATCTCACCTGTGGTGCATTATCTTTTTTCACTTCTCCGTCCATTTTCAAGTTATTCTGTAAGATATCAGAAAGTTGTTCATCCACCTGAAAAGAAAAGACATATTAAAAATTGGAAAGCCTTACGAGATTATTGTGGGAGCAAAATTAGATAAAGTGAAGACACTAGATAAATATACAGGTAAGGAAAAACGCTCATTACCCAGTGATAAATTACACACTTTTCAGTACTTGGAAAGGTACAAACACAAGCGGGCACTAGTCTTGGATTCATCTTAATGGATACAGTGCACCATTGTAAATCCAAAGCTTTGGTTATTTATGAATACTTGCTTTCAATTATATATCTGTTTTATAAGTGGATCTGCTTGTGAAGTATGCATTCTAAGTGTATGAATCTCATGCAAGGAAAAATTAGGTAAAAATCATCAATGCAATCATAGGGGCAAATAAGGAGAAAAATAAATCACTCAGGCAGAAGCTAAGGGACTGGAGGATATCAAGCAAGTGGCAAGTAATACAAAGTAAATGTTAAAATAAGAAAGGGAAGTGAATGACAGCAGTCCCTACACAAAGCACTCATCAGTGCATGCAGGTAAGACCATACTGTACATGAAAAAAAGACACTTATAAAATGGTTCACTTCCACAAAGGAAAGAATCAAGTGTATCATATAATCTAATCCAGTATATTATTGAAGTTTGCTCTCATTAATCGATTGTTTAATGATAGGTAAAATGGAGGTGGGTCTGAGTGGAAAGGAAATCTTTTGTCACCCACCATACCCCACCATCTTGCATTTCCTTTTCCAGTGAAACCAGAATGTAGGGAAATTGCTAGTTGCTTACCAGTGTAGAACAGGGTCCCCAATGATGAGGAATTCAGATGTTGAAGTTCTTGGTTGTGCAGGAGCAACCGCACTACTTCCCTCTGCTTGCTGAAATGAATTTTCAATGCGTTATCAGCCTAACTCGGTCCTACATTTCTGCCAACCCATGCAGCTAATTACCTTTTGAACACTTCTCGTATTGTGACAAAGAGGTCAACTTCCTTGGTCTTGGGGCATTGCCTTCAGGATGGAGACAGGAGAAGCTGCTTGACGCGAAAACACAGGAGCCGAGTTTCGATCGAGAAGCTGTTTGATGAGAAAACACAGGAGGTGAGTTTCAATCAAGAAGGCACTAAAAAAATGAGCATGAATGCTCTTGGCAAAAGGCAGCCTGAAGCTCTGGTCTGAACTGAAAACCAACACTTGAGATGACAAGGAGAAGATTCTGATGGACCAAACAGATGCATATCCAAACTCTGTCCTTCAGGTTCACTGAGCAAGAGAAGTATTTCCTAGTGAACAGGAAGAAAGTTGGTCACCAAGCTCCAGTCAACTTCTTCACCAAGACTTAACTGTAAAGGCCTGGGAAACGGTACAGTATGGAGGACTTCAAGTGCATCTTTATCCCTTGTATTCCTTTGGATTCAAAAGCCCATTGGTAAAGTAGTTTCAGAATAAGACAGGTTTTGGCGCAGCACTGCTTCTCCCGTGAAACAATGCCAAGGAATTGGTGGAAGTCTCGAGAGACTCAGCCAGATCAGTGGTTCGGTAACCTCTTCCTCCAGGGAAGGAACAGGTATTGGGAACAAGCAAAATAATTCTCAGGTGACTATATTAATGATCACCAAAAGATCACAATTCCCGACTGGTTACAAATTGTAAGATTCCCAATTGTGGCACATGGCTGAACCCGTGGGAAACAATGATCATAGATAACAAGCATGAAGACATCTGCATTTGCAGGCATATAGAGAACAAACGTGAAGAAGCCTGCAAACGAATATAGTACTGTACAATCAGAATGTTCCCAGATGAAACAGCAAGGGAAAAGGCATGAGGAAAGTTAAATGGAGGGTTGCTTTAGCCTCCAAGAGCTAAAGTGCATGCCCTCTTCCCCACTGAAGACGTGGATGGAAAGGTTGAGAAATGGAGAAGGTTCAGCCAGGACTTTTTTTTCCATCAAGCTGTGTCATTCAAGAACATTACATCAACAACAATTAAGGCGACGATGACGGCTTCAAATTACGCTCTCAAGAAAGCAGGGAGTGGGTGAATAAAAATGGCAACTCCTGCCACCTCTTCTACTACAAGAACTTTTGACCCTGCTCCTCCTCTTCGTTCTTGCTTCAGCCAAAATAGATGAGGAAGAAGTAGACATCCCCCTCATTACTAACATTCGAAGAAAGTCTGAAAAACCAGAGGGCAAGATGGCAGTACCATGTTGCGAAGGAAAGGACAGTAGATTTCCTTCACCAAACGTACTGCATCCCATTTTAAAAACTTGTTGGGGCTGTGACTGTCATTCAGCTTTTGTTTTGAGGTTGCCATCTCGACCTTGCTTCTCTTAAAGAGACTGTCAATAGTACAGTATTATTACCCAGTGGATTAAAGGTAGAGCAGACACTCATCTACTTCTGAGACTTCCTCCCCACTTAGGAAGACCCCGCACTTAAATGACAATGGTTTGCTTCTCACTTAGGAACAAACTACAAATTTCATTTTTTCTAGATATACAACCACGAGACATTTAATACAATTTTCCCGCCTCATCCCCCCTCCTAGTCTTGACATTAAGTGAATGAAGCGAGTAATGCCGAGCCAGCAGCTCCTACCCAGCTCAGTTGGGATGCTGGTAACCATACAATGTTACCAGAACCCCACGATTTCTTTAATTCTCGTTGTAGCCAAACAGTAACGGAGTGAAACCACTTGAATGACGATGGTTTGTATCTCATGTAGGGAAAAACTAAAATTGATATAAAAAAGGTTAATCCTACACACATATTTAAACAAAAAAATTGTAGTGAACAGGAGTATGAATATTCAAACTGAAAATCTAACTTAGAGTTTATGGCTCTAGATATAAGACACCGACTGGTTTTCCATGAACTTATCAATAAAAACACAAAATACCTAAACTACCACAAAATACAGCATTACCCATCACAAATAAGGATCTTATTGGAATGAAAGGGTTGGTTTTGAATTAAAGTATTGCACAGAAATGGTTGGTTTGGCACTAGGAAAGAACAAATATGCATGAAGACAAGAGCAGTGACACCAGTTTTTTTAATGATACACAAAAAATTATTAAATGTCAATGAAAGCCCTTTGGAATAAGACACACAAACAACAATATGGTAAATGATATCCTTCTTTTTACCCCTCAGGATTGTCTGAATAATGATCTGGAGACAATTAGGCTGCCGTAAAATGACAAATTCGTAGGTAATTTGTATTTTTCCTAACTATACAAACCTTAGCTATTTAATATGGGTAATTACTTTCGGCGTAGCTGAAATGACGAGCCATTAGAATTTCAACGATGGTTTACTACCCCCCCCCTCCCCTCACACACACCTGTGCTGAGCTCACTTTGCTTAGAGGTAGGACTTCACGGGGGATAGGGCTGGCGGGCAAGTATTATTAAATAGCTAAGGTTTGTATAGTTAGGAAAAATACAAATTACCTACGAATTTGTCATTTTTTCCGTAACTGAAATACAAACCACGCTATTTAATATGGGTGACTCACCCCTTAGGAAGGGTGGCAAGTCCCAGCCAGTACTGGCTTTTGGCTTTGCCCGGGGACTCAGTATCTGAGTGTCAGCACTCAACAATAAGGAGTCCCTGCACCTCGCTAGAACCTTGCTGCGCAAGGGCTGCGGCCTACGTAAGCTGTGTGTGAAGGTCTGAAGTGTGACTCGTCCTAGGAAGTTGACCAGTAGTCCTTTAAATGGAAACTTTAGGCTAGGACTCTCCCAATACCACCTCGTCAGGGTATGGGGACGAGACAGTATTAGCTTAATACTAGGAACACAAGGAAACATGGTTTACCTGCAGTGGTTCGAGGTCAGCTTTGCAGAGAACCCAGGATGCTGCTTTCCCCAAGAGAGGGGAGGATGAAGAAAAGAATAAGGGCCAGACAAACCTTTTCATTCATGCAGACTAAGACCGGGTAACAATGCCCTCAACCTTCTGCTACTTGTCCATTAAGGAGCCTGAGGTTTAAACCAGCTGTTGTGCAGCCACCACAGGGCCGATAGAGAACGTATCGAGCCTCCTGTGGGTCACGTCTTGCAGGTAGTGGGCTGTGAAGGTCGTCTGACGCTTCCACACCCCCGCTTGTAGAACCTGCGTCACTGAGAAGTTCTTGAAGGCCAGGGACGTAGCTACGCCCGACATCATGCACTCTAGGGCGACGTGACGGAGGAGGGTCAGGATTCAGGGACAGATGGATTACCCTATGAAACCATGCTGAGATAGTATTCTTGGTAACCCTCCTCTTATTCTCCCAGTGCTCACAAACAATGCCTGCACTTGGGGACGAACTGCAGCCGTTCTTTTGAGATACTGTATAGCCTCAGACTCCTTACTTGGCACAGTAGGAGATGGTCTGGGTCATCTGTTACAGAACGAAGACTTGAGATCTGGAAAGAGTCGAGCCGAGGGTCCGGCACTCCCGGATTCTGAGTCTTAGCAACAAACTCAGGGACGAATCTGAAAGTTACCTCCCCCTGTCCCCTTGAATGGGCGATGTCATACGAGAGACCATGAAGTTCACCGACTCACTTGGCCGAGGCCAAATCTAGTAGGAACACCGTCTTCCAAGTTAGGTGGCGATCTGAAGCCTGGTGTAATGGTTCGTAGGGAGGTCTCTTAAGAGACCTAAGAACTCGAACCACGTTCCATGGAGGAGGTCTCACTTCTGACTGAGGGCAGGTAAGTTCATAACTTCGTATGAGTAGGGAGAGTTCCAGCGAGGAAGAAATGTCCACTCCTTTGAGCCTGAAGGCTGAGCGATAGTCTTTCCCTGCCGAGACTGAAAGGCGCATTTCTTCTCGCAAATACACGAAGAACTCCGCTATTGCTGGAATGGTGGCATCGAGTGGAGAGATACCCCTTCCATGACACCAACCACAAAAAACTCGCCACTTTGCCTGGTAGACCCCTGCAGATGACCTTCGCAGGTGTCCAGACATCCTGTTCGCAATCTGTTGCGAAAATCCTCTCTCCGCGAGGAGATGCTGGATAGTCTCCAGGCGTGAAGTTGAAGCGAAGCTATGGCTTTGTGAAAGATGTTGGCGTGTGGTTGTTTGAGTAGCTCGTGTCGTGGAGGAAGTTCCCTCGGAAGTTCCGTTAGGAGTTGCAGGAGGTCTGGAAACCATTCCGCATGATGCCATAGCAGAGCTATAAGGGTCATCGAGAGATTGACCGATATTCTGGTCTTGTTGAGTACCCTCCTCATAAGACAGAACGGGGGACAAATAAAGGAATAGCAACCTAACCCGCAACGGGAAAGGAGCTATCGTAATAGTACGTAGTTGTAGTAAGGGTGAACGACCTCGAGTAGAGAGAGACCATAGTCTACATTCCCTTCGCTGAGAATCCAAGTTTCCCGTAAGAAAAAAGGCAAAGCGAAGATAATACATGAATGAAGAAAGTCCTGCGATGACGATTCCCCTGCGGCGGCCGAGTTAACGGATATAAGCCGACGGGAAGACCGAAGGACCAGAGAGGGAGAGGTCGTTCCCCACGAAGTGGTACTGTGGTGGCCTTGCACTACGCAAGTCTCGTTGTCGTACATCACACACAGCACAAACACTGAAAAGAAAACTTACTACATTTCTATACACAAATATATACATAAACATTAATAATGTTTATATATATATTACAAGTATAAGAAAAAGTAAGTAAAAAGACAAAAAGCATTAATGGCTGTCAAAGAGGCGAGGGTGAGAGCGGACACGTCTAACTACCACCTGAGCCGAGAGCAAAATGTGTGTGTGTGTGAGGTGGGGGAGGGGGGGGTAGCAAGCTACCCTCCCTACCCCCCGCTAACTAGTGGTGGGGTAGTAAACCCTCGTTAAAATTCTAATGGCTTGTCATTTCAGCTACGCCGAAAGTAATTACCCATATTAAATAGCGTGGTTTGTATTTCAGTTACGGAACATATCAGTTTGGGGTTAAACAGACGGATTATGTTACAATATCTAACAAGAAAGAACTTCATCCATACAGGAAATTTCAATACAGCAAGCGTATTTGTACTTGGGTCCACATTATAAACTTTTATTACGAGTAATGAATATTTAAAAGGAGGAATCCAATCAAATCTTTATTGTAAATGTAAACTTTCTGATCACATTTCAAATGGTTAGCCCTAAACATAATATATACCGCATACATGATATCAAAGGATAGTATTAAGTATAAACAGTGCTGTATTATACCTAAACTACAGTATATCACTTTGGCAAATTTGTACTTTCACAGGATTGGTCTACACGATTTGTTTATAAATGACGAACGAAATTTGGGGTAAAAAAAAGGGTAAAGATAAGTCATGCAAAAATACAGTACAAAAAAGGAATGAAAAGTAAAGGATGCAAAACAGCAAAGCTGGAGGTTGAACAGATACTGCAAATAATTTTCAGTACCACTAACTGTGGCCTACAATGGGCACAATGACAATGGATGAATTTCATACATAAAAGAAAGTAAAATAAATACTTGAGAGCATTTCTTCTCAATCAAAGTCAACACACTACAAACATAGTTCCCTATACAGAACACAAACAAGCAACTACTGCACTGCTAAATTCTACTACACACATTTTAAGCTCTGTTGCAGTATTACAATACAGTACTGTAAGGCAATTACCATGATACAATTATTAGTCAATTTGCATTAATTTCAAAAGGGACATATTTTATTTGCTGCGTGTTGGTCCTATAAAACTATCTGACATCCTAGGTAGCTACCTTGACTAACATAACCAATACTAATAACTTTTGAATCATCTCAACGCTCATCTGCCTTCTTTATTCAAAATATATACTGCAGGCTCATAATCTAATCCACACTTAGTGATTAACAAGTACTTCCAAAAACACTAAGTCACGATTCCTACCTTACACGCTACACCGCGAACCCCAGGGATCAACCTCGTATTAGAAGCTGTCAACTTGCAGAGGGCAGTTTTGGTAGTAATGAGAGGCACCAGATATCTCTTGACACTCCCATTCATAAAACCCCTGAATGCCATACTGCTATAGTATCCTAAGCCTTTCCACATTTTGAGACACTTTTCACAAACAATCCTACTTGAGATGAGGGCATCATCTTGTATGTAATACCAGATACATTAACTGCAAAAGACAAAACACATCCATAAATATAGTAGTGCTGTACTTTAAGAGTAAAAAGTATTTGTTCAATGCTCCATAACTTTGATCATAATTTTCCTTAATTTGGCATAAAAGGCTGGCAGTCACACTCAGCTAAAAAAAAAATGAATGCCTCTTGCTTTGTCTGGCTGTACCTGACCAGCTAAGTGATCATGCTTCATTACAATGTGCAACTGCGATACGCAAACATCACCTCATCGAGTCCGGGCCCAAGATGTGTATTGTATCATTCTACTACAGTACAGTTCATTCTCCACTTGTGATTTTGGTATTGAGATTTTTTGTTGTTCTGAGGAGGCCTTCTGATGTACAACTTTATTCTTTTAAGTACCTTGTTCACACGGATTATCCTAACCATGCTTTGTTTTCACCTAGCCAAGTCAGTGGTGTAATCCACTGTTAGGCCTTGCCAAAGGCTGTTAATAATTGTAACATACCTCTGTATATTTGTAAGGAATTGCAAACTAGGCCCTGTATTGTGTTTGATTGCAAACTAGGCCCAGTATTGTGTTTGATTGCAAACTAGGCCCTGTATTGTTTGATTGTAAACTAGGCCCTGTATTGTGTTTTACTGCAAACTAGGCCCATTATTGTGTTTGATTGCAAACTAGGCCCTGTAATGTTTGATTGTAAACTAGGCCCTGTATTGTGTTTGATTGCAAACTAGGCCCTGTATTGTGTTTGATTGCAAACTAGGCCCTGTATTGTCTGATTGCAAACTAGGCCCTATATTGTATTTGATTGCAAACTAGGCCCTGTATTGTGTTTATGTCCTCTCTAAACAGGGACCCCTCATCAACTTTGCCTTTCATGCCACAGAATAAGGACAATAAGGAATACACATGGTGTAGGCAAGAGCTGAGATGGACATCAATGATTCAGTTTTACACAGAACAACATTTATAAATCTCCAATGAGTTTGGTGATGTTGTAAATGGTTTCTGACTTTTCATTGGAATGATAAGACTCCACCATATCCTTCAGCCCCTTACATAAACATGGATGTAAGCAAGGTCCTTCAGCAAAACTAGACAAGCCAACTGACAGAACTTCATGCAATAAATCTAAACCACATACTACTCTTATAACATTATTACTAGCCCTGGTGCAGCTTTAGTTGGAAAAGTAAAATGCCACAAGTCCCGGAGCCCCAACAGGAAATGCAGCCCACAACAGGAAAGAAACGATTAAGTAAAGAATAAAACATAAAAACAAACAAAACAATTGGAACAGAAGCTACCGAGATAAATATAAATGTAAAACAGCCAAGTAACAAACTATGAAACATTACATGTTAACCTGCTCAACAGTAAAGTATTCGTATTGAGTTTAAATGTCTAACGTTCCATTGCTTCAACTATTTGATTGGGATAATCATTCTTGAATAGGATTACAGCTGGAATGAATCTCCTAGAATGCTGTGTGGTCCCGAGCCATAGGAAAGAAAAGGCATAACAGTTAAAATTAACTGAATACCTAGTATGTACTACACAGTGGATGGTATCCTCTGGGAGACCTGAGGAGAAAGTATGGTCCGAATTGTGAAAAAATCTTATAACAGCAGGTAAAAGCAAATTGAAATATGATGCCAGAGATTACCATCCAGATTAGGGATAATGAATTTAATTCAGGTACCGTAACCAGATTTATGGTCCAGAAGTGCGACAGCTTGAAGGTCTACAGTACCGTACAGTACTCCTTTGCAGCCTTCTCCATGATCTGATGGATTCTACAAAAGCCAAATATCCTCCTATATCCACAGAGTCCTCATCTCCCAACACTGGCTCCAGCATCTGACATCCCAATGTCCCTGCTCTGGTGGATCACATTCCCGAAGTTTCTCAGGCTTCCCACGTGGAAGCTATATATTTTCGAAAAGAGGCATCCAATGTGATCACAAATTCTGCAGGAGATCCGTAATTACAGTAGGGAATATGAGCTAAGTTTTTTGGTGTGAACAATGAGGTACTCATGCACCCAAGGCCTCTATTCTACAGAAAGGAGACTCGTTCCTTTTGCTACGGCAAGAGTTGAAGCTCCGGGCCAGCCAATAAAAGCTACATATTTCCCCTTGTCAAAGCTTTGGTATACAAGAAGCCAGATATACAGAACTTTTTGGACCTGGTGAAACATTTCTTCCCAATATGCCCGAAGAAAACAGAAACACCTCCCAGCAGGGATATGACCTTGCTTCCGAGTCTGTCCAGACACCTATAACAAATCCCTTGTGGATGCTTCTCTACGGGACCCTCAACAATAAGACTGTGTTCTTGCTTGAAACTCCATACCTTGTCAGGTGCCATCACCCACATGAAGGGTGAGACATCAATAGGCCTGTGCTTTGCTTAGGACTTCATGGCCAAGAACATAACATGGTCCTTCAGACACAATACCTCTCCCCTTTGCTACCCTAGCCCTCTCTGTAGCTAAAGAGGGGATTTGTTATTCTGCCCTTCAGAGTTTTAAAGGAATAACTCAAGAGGACTAATCAACTAAAACAACCGAGTCACCATCCAACAGGCTCTTATAGAGTACAGGGCAGATGAAAATATGACAAAGTTGGAGGTCATTTGTATATTGCCTAACTATACAAACCCGAGTCCTTTACATAGGAGAGATATCAGCAAAGCTAGCGTACACGGCAGTTAAACTTTTATAACGAGATGTAAACAGTTGGATACAGACAGGGAGCGGTTAATCATGAACTTTAACCCGGGCTCTAC
Source organism: Palaemon carinicauda (assembly GCF_036898095.1). Taxonomy (NCBI): domain Eukaryota; kingdom Metazoa; phylum Arthropoda; class Malacostraca; order Decapoda; family Palaemonidae; genus Palaemon; species Palaemon carinicauda. The sequence continues at coordinate 159,332,085 of NC_090731.1, forward strand.
CTGGAGCAGATGGTGAGCATAGTAAAACAATAGCCCTCACTTAGCCAGAGGAGATTTTACTCTTAGTCAACTTCTTAACCCCTCCAGCGCTGACAGCGAGGTGCTGCAAGTGACTTCGAGTTGCTTGCGTACGTTAAAGATAGTGCCTTTGACTGGCCAGATAGTACTACATTGGATCCATTTCTCTGGTTATGGCTCATTTTTCCTTTAACTACACATACACCGAATAGTTTGGCCTATTCTTTCCACATTCTCATATATCCTCATACACCTGACAACACTCAGATTACCAAACAATATCTCTTTGCTCCAGGGGTTAACAACTGCACAGTGATTGTTCAGCAACTACTTTCCTCTAGATAAGGGTAGAAGAGATTCTCTAGCTGTGGTAAGCAACTCTTCTACGAGAAGGGCAACCAAAAATCAAACAATTGTTCTCTAATCTTGGATAGTGCCATAGCCTCTGTACCATGGTCTTCCCCTGTCTTGGGGTAGAGTTCTCTTGCTAGAGGGTACACTTGGGCACACTATTCTATCAAATTTCTATTCCTCTTGTTTTTTTTTTGGGGGGGGAGTTGAAGTATACATATTTTATTCTAACTGTTCATTACTTCTCTTGTAGTTTATTACTTCCTTGTTACCTTTCCCCACTGATTATTTTTCCCTTTTGGAGCCCTTGGGCTTATGGCATCTTACATTTCCAACTAGGGTTGTAGCTCAGCTAGTAATAATAATAATAATAATAATCAGCACCTTCACAGGCCATAAAAAAAACTGATCAGAGTTGCTGGTTACAAGTCAAAGATTCACGATCTAAAATGAAGAAAACCTGGAATCAAGAACCGATGTAACCTGGGTTTTGGCTACAAACTCAGGGACAAAGGAGAGACCATAAGTGTCTTCTGCAAGCAGATGAGATTCCCTCTCACTTGGGCTCCTGAAAGTGCCGCAATATCATCCCTTGACACTCCCAGGCAAGTCCACATATCAGCGGGAAAGTCCACATATCAGCGGGAAAGTCCACATATCAGCGGGGAAGTCCACATATCAGCGGGCAAGTCCACATATCAGCGGGCAAGTCCACATATCAGCGGGAAAGTCCACATATCAGCGTGCAAGTCCACATATCAGCGGGCAAGTCTGCACATCAGCAGGCATCCCCACAGCAAGCAATCACTAATATGCAGAAAAGAAACTAAAATGAATTATCTAACCTGGATACTCCAGCCAGTGGAAGTACGTCTGTTCCCACTCACAGTTGAAATCAAAGTGAAGGCCCAGTGAGCAAGCAGGGGAGGGGGGGGGGTGTCTGCTCCCAGTCACCTGTTTACACCCCATTATAAAAAATTTACCGCCATGTACTCCAGCTTCTTTGATATCTCTCCTTTGTAAAGGAAACAGGTTTGTATTTGTGCAGTAACAAACTAGCCTTAAAGAATGTTATCTCTTTCTAGATCAGGATAGTGATCACCAAAGTCTACTATGGACCTTCCATGCAAGAACTAACCAATTTTAAGAACAAGGCTCAAATGGTCATAATATGTTATTTTTATTAATAAAATAAATTTTTGAATATACTTACCCGATAATCATGTAGCTGTCAACTCCGTTGCCCGACAGAATTCTATGGAGGGATACGCCAGCTATCACAATACTAGAAGGGGGTGTATTTACCAGCGCCACCTGTGGCCAGGTACTCAAGTACTTCTTGTTGACACCTCCTCAATTATTCCTCGGTCCACTGGTTCTCTATGGGGAGGAAGGGAGGGTCGATTAAATCATGATTATCGGGTAAGTATATTCAAAAATTTATTTTATTAATAAAAATAACATTTTTCAATATTAAACTTACCCGATAATCATGTAGCTGATTCACACCCAGGGGGGTGGGTGAAAACCAGTGTACAAGATTAAAGGATAGCTAAGTATCCCATATTTCATATAATCAGTTATCCACAATAACAATGAAATAATAAGTACCTGGTAAGGAAGTCGACTTGAACCGTTACTCTGCCTTTAATAAGATCGTCTTCCTTACTGAGCGCAGCGTTCCTCTTGGGAGGCTGAATCAACTCAAAGGTGCTAAAGTATACAGGGCTGCAACCCATACTAAAGGACCTCATCACAACCTTTAACCTTGGCGCTTCTCAAGAAAGAATTGACCACCCGCCAAATCAACAAGGATGTGGAAGGCTTCTTAGCCGACCGTACAACCCATAAAAAGTATTCAAGAGAAAGGTTAAAAAGTTATGGGATTATGGGAATGTAGTGGCTGAGCCCTCGCCTACTACTGCATTCGTTGCTACGAATAGACCCAGGGTGTAGCAGTACTCGTAAAGAGACTGGACATCTTTGAGATAGAATGATGCGAACACTGACTTGTTTCTCCAATAGGTTGCATCCATAACACTCTGCAGAGAACGGTTCTGTTTGAAGGCCACTGAAGTAGCCACAGCTCTCACTTCATGTGTCCTTACCTTCAGCAAAGCAAGGTCTTCTTCCTTCAGATGAGAATTTGCTTCTCTAATCAGAAGCCTGATGTAGTAAGAAACTGAGTTCTTAGACATTGGTAGAGAAGGCTTCTTGATAGCACACCATAAGGCTTCTGATTGTCCTCGTAATGGTTTTGACCTTTAGATAGTACTTAAGAGCTCTAACTGGGCAAAGTACTCTCTCGAGTTCGTTCCCCACCATGTTGGACAGGCTTGGGATCTCGAACGACTTAGGCCAAGGACGGGAAGGAAGCTCGTTTTTAGCCAAAAAACCGAGCTGTAAGGAACATGTAGCCGTTTCAGATGTGAAACCTATGTTCCTGCTGAAGACGTGGATCTCACTTACTCTTTTACCTGTTGCTAAGCACACGAGGAAAAGAGTTTTTTAATGTGAGGTCCTTAAAAGAGGCTGATTGGAGCGGTTCAAATCCTGATGACATTAGGAACCTTAGGACCACGTCTAGATTCCAGCCTGGAGTGGACAACCGACGTTCCTTTGAGGTCTCAAAAGACCTAAGGAGGTCCTGTAGATCTTTGTTGGAGGAAAGATCCAAGCCTCTGTGGCGGAAAACCGCTGCCAACAAACTTCTGTAACCCTTGATCGTAGGAGCTGATAGGGAGCTTACGTTCCTTAGATGTAACAGGAAGTCAGCAATCTGGGTTACATTGGTACTGGTTGAGGAAAACTGCATTGGCCTTGCACCAGCTTCGGAAGACTTCCCATAAAGACTGATAGACTCTGAGAGTGGATGTCGTCCTTGCTCTGGCAATCGCTCTGGCTGCCTCCTTCGAAAAGCCTCTAGCTCTTGAGAGTCTTTCGATAGTCTGAAGGCAGTCAGACGAAGAGCGTGGAGGTTGGGAGTACCTTCTTTACGTGAGGTTGACGCAGAAGGTCCACTCTAGGAGGAAGAGTCCTGGGAACGTCGACCAGCCATTGCAGTACCTCAGTGAAACATTCTCTCGCGGGCCAGAGGGGAGCAACCAACGTCAGCCGTGTCCCTTTGTGAGAGGCGAACTTCTGAAGTACCCTGTTGACAATCTTGAACGGCGGGAATGCATACAGGTTGAGATGGGACCAATCCAGCAGAAAGGCATCCACGCGAACTGCTGCTGGGTCTGGAATCGGAGAACAATACAAGAGGAGCCTCTTGGTCATCGAGGTAGCGAATAGATCTATGGTTGGCTGATCCCACAGGGCCCAAAGTCTGCTGCAAACATTCTTGTGAAGGGTCCACTCTGTGGGGAAGACCTGACCCTTCCGGCTGAGGCGATCTGCCATGACATTCATATCGCCCTGAATGAGCCTCGTTACCAGCGTGAGCTTTCGATCTTTTGACCAAATGAGGAGGTCCCTTGCGATCTCGAACAACTTCCTCGAATGAGTCCCTCCCTGCTTGGAGATGTAAGCCAAGGCTGTGGTGTAGTCGGAGTTCACCTCCACCACCTTGTTAAGCTGGAGGGACTTGAAGTTTATCAAGGCCAAATGAACTGCCAACAACTCCTTGCAATAGATGTGAAGTGTCCTTTGCTCCTGATTCCATGTTCCCGAGCATTCCTGTCCGTCCAGTGTCGCACCCCAGCCCGTGTCCGATGCGTCCGAGAAGAGACGGTGGTCGGAGGACTGAACAGCCAATGGTAGACCTTCCTTGAGAAGAATGCTGTTCTTCCACCACGTTAGAGTAGACCTCATCTCTTCGGAAACAGGAACTGAGCCCGTCTCTAGCGTCATGTCCTTTATCCAGTGAGCAGCTAGATGATACTGAAGGGGGCGGAGGTGGAGTCTCCCTAACTCGATGAACAGGGCCAGCGATGAAAGTGTCCCTGTTAGACTCATCCACTGCCTGACTAAGCATCGGTTCCTTCTCAGCATGCTCTGGATGCATTCTAGGGCTTGGAAGATCCTTGGGGCCGACGGACAAGTCCGAAAAGCTCGACTCTGAAGATCCATACCCAAGGAGACAATGGTCTGGGATGGAACGAGCTGAGACTCCTCAAAATTGACCAGGAGGCCCAGTTCCTTGGTCAGATCCATAGTCCATTTGAAAATCTCCAGACAGCGACGACTTGAGGGAGCTCTTAAAAGCCAGTCGTCTGACGGAGCCGGACACAAGATCATGATACTGCTGCACAGTCTGTAAACTGTCAATCATGGGCAAGCGAGGAAGTACAGTGACAACCCGAATCTGTCTAGACTGTCTGGGTCGTACAGACAACTCCTTAACGGGTTGCTGAGGTTGCCCACTGCGTCACAACAAGTCCCTTCTGTTGGTTGTTGAACGTCTTCCCCGTGACACATTGACTCCGTAAACAAAAAATCCTCTAACAAGGACTAAGCTTGGACTGCATGTCATGCAACACAGCTCAAGGTCTATGGGAGCAGGTGTGGTAACAGACGGGATTAGCGGCTGAAGTGGAACCATTACCTTCCCTGTAAGCATGTTATGCTTAAATAAAAGTCCATAAGAGGTTATGCAGCTAAAGGCTCCCTCCAAATGACAGAGTCCTCAAGGGAATATCAGAAGGAGGGAGAAAAGAACTTTCTCATCTACAGGGACCTTATCCTAGAAAAGCTAAGTTCTCTGAGTGAGGGTTCACTGGTGCAAAGCAGCAGACTAGAAGGCAACGTTATGAAACTGCTTGACAGTCTAGTGAGTTGGCAACAACCCAAGATGTGTTGAGAAGCATGCGGTAAGGTATGCAGAGCATGATGTATGCAGAGTATGCTGTATGCAGAGCATGCTGAATGCAGAGCATGCTGTATGCAGAGCATGTTGTATGCAGAGCATGCTGAATGCAGAGCATGCTGAATGCTGAGCATGTAGGAAGTAGAGCCTGCTGTAAGCAGAGCCTGCTGAAAGGAAAGCAGAGCGTGTGCATGGCGTTTAACATTTCTCAGAAATTCCATGACCAGTGCTAGAGTGCTTAATGCATGCTTGCATGGGGTTTAAACCATGGTATGCTGAACAGCAGAGTCAGAACGAGCTGGAACAACAACAGAGGTTTCCTCAACTTGAGGGAAAACCTGAGGTTCAGACTGCATAGGCTGAACAACAGACGGAGCAGAAGGCAGGTGCAAGGGTGAAGGAGGTTGACTCCTAGCAAGAGTTGCACCCAAGGATTGTACCAGCTAAGCGGAGGACGGAGGCGGAGTAGTCCGTTCCTGTTCCTGAGAGATGAGTGGAGCATGAGAAGGTTGAGGCTGCGCAGAACAAGGTAAAGTTCTAGCAAGCTGAGGCTCCTGAGGCGCAAGTGCATGGTGTAGATGAGCTTGCCTAGATGAGGGTTGAACTCGGTGCAGCGCTGGTTGAGCAGACAGACTCACGGAGGGGAGAGGTTGTTGTACCCCAACCGAGAGTTGCACCACTGGAGGAGCAGCAAGGGGAGGAGGAGGAAGAGTGTAACTCTCCTGATCCCAAAGCAAGGGTTGCCTTAAAGAAGGCTGAGGCTGAACAACACTGTGAACAGCAAACTCCGAAAGTGGTTCAACATCGTACGCCTGGCAGATGGAGCTGCGACTGGGTGCAGCGAGTGCAGGCGGGTGCAGCACAGGCTGAACGGGTGCAGGAGGTTGGTGCACCACCGGTGCAGGCGGGTGCAGCATAGGCTGAACGGGTGCAGGAGGTTGGTGCACCACCGGTGCAGGAGGTTGGTGCACCACCGGTGCAGGCGGGTGCAGCACAGGCTGAACGGGTGCAGGAGGTTGGTGCACCACCGGTGCAGGCGGGTGCAGCACAGGCTGAACGGGTGCAGGAGGTTGGTGCACCACAGGTGCAGGAGGTGCAACACTCTCAGCACGACACTCACGCATCAAGTCCGAAAGCTGTGCTTGCATGGACTGTAGTAGAGTCCACAACATCATACGCCTGGCAGATGGTACTGTGATCAGGCGGAGCGAGTGTAGGAGGAGGGAGTGTAGGCGGAGGCGGTGGAGCAACACTCTCAGCCCGACACTCACTCATCAAGTCCGAAAGCTGTGCTTGCATGGACTGTAGTAGAGTTCACAACATCGTACGCCTGGCAGATGGTGCTGCGACCAGGCGGAGCAGGTGCAGGCTGGGCGAGCACAGGCGGAGCAGGTGCAGGCTGGGCGAGCACAGGTGCAGCGAGAACAGGTGGAGGGAGTGCAGGCGGTGCAACACTCTCAGCCCGACACTCACGCATCAAGACCGAAAGTTGTGACTGTATGGACTGCAGTAGAGTTAACTTGGGGTCGGCAGACACTAAGTTCTGCTGAGGTAAAGCCTTAACAGCAGAGATCTGTTGTGGCAGAACCTTACTCCTCTTAGTCGGAGTGTAATCAACTGATGACTTAGGAGAGTCAGAGCTAACCCAACGACTGCATTCGGGTTGTGAACTTTAACTTCGTACGTCTGGCATAGGTCTGGACTTAACGTTTAAGAAGTCTTGAGACCTGAGACCAGCGTTACTCTGCCTTTATTTTCTCCCCTAATCTCTTCTGCAGACGAGCAAAATAAGGGCTCAATCGTCTGCGGGTGGGAGTGACGGTCTCGGTAAGACACGCCCACAACCACCGAGAATACTTCTGTGCGCCGATCAAGGCCTGCTGAACCCTTATGCCCTTCGACATTGCTTCTCCCCTGGGCTTGGGAGCTTGCAAGAGGTCCCGGACTGGGAGGACGACTGGCGCGCACAAAAGTACCCTCACGCACTAATCACTTATCACTTTGATTTCTGTTTGCACTTATTTCACTGAACTCGAAACTTAAGTGGTTTGTACCTGAAAAACGCAATTCTATCCTTTCTCAAAGTTAGTAATTGCGAAAACAGAATTACAATGTAACAGAAAAATCTAATGAAAGATAAATCAGTGGTTGGAAAGAGACTAAACACTAGATCACTCTAGAAACGTTTAGTTTCTTCCCCTAAAGAGACTAGGGAGAAGAGCAAAAATCGATAATGACGTTACTCGTACGCCTGGCAGGCTTGAATGAAACGTTTATCCTCTTTCTCCCTCCGTCTCTATCTCTCTCTCTCTCTCTCTCTCTCTCTCTTGACTTAGAACCTGAGAGAAGAGCCCAAACATATATATCGTTAAAACATATTATTGTTAAAGGAACAAAACTGAAAAGTTCCTTTATTAGGATCAAAACCATTAAGTTAAGAAAGAATGAACAAAACGCTAGACACGGTTACTCTTACTGCAACGTGAAACCGTGAACATTCTTTCTCTATCGTAACGATAGAGTGCAAGTTGAACGTTCTGAACGTCAACAACTGCAGAGACAAAACAAAACGTTAGTTCAGCTTTGAAAACAGTACGAGACTGTCAAAGAAAATCTTTCAAACTCTGTGGCGGAAATAGCATAATATGTTAACAGGTAAAACCGAAATGACGGGCTCAAAGTTTATTAACTTCGGTAAAAGACCGCCTACTATTAGGAAGGTCGAATATAAACAAATAAAAAAATTAATTTTAATGAGTTTATAATAAAAGGAAGTTAATCGAAGAGGCCTATAAGAGGCGGAGAGATATAAAATAAATCTATAACTTTGTTAAGCAAAATTAAGAAAGAGAGTCTATACTCTCTTAGACACCAACACTTCCGTCTAAGGGAAGGGTCGGCCATTGAAAGGTGAACGAGAGTTCATACTCTCTCGTCACCAAAATTAATCAAATTAATTCCAAAAGCTAACTAAGCTAATATAGAAGTTTTCCAGTAAAGCGACAGCCGAAATCAAAGAGAAATACTTCACCAAAGTCGTGAAAATACTCCAAGAACATAAGCGTATCCCAGAACGTCTTGCCGGAAGCACGACAGAGGAATAATTGAGGAGGTGTCAACAAGAAGTACTTGAGTACCTGGCCACAGGTGGCGCTGGTAAATACACCCCCTTCTAGTATTGTGATAGCTGGCGTATCCCTCCATAGAATTCTGTCGGGCAACGGAGTTGACAGCTACATGATTATCGGGTAAGTTTAATATTGAAAATTCCCAATCAGTGTTCTTCAAACACATAATCAAAATATCAGCTATTCTCATGTCAGGAATGGGAGGCAGAAATCCATCTTTGCCCAATCTTATCTGTAGGACCTGATGAAATATCTGGACACCTTTAACCCAGGTCCTCCGGTCATGGCTAGTCAAGTGATGATGCACCAGATACTTCTTCCTCTTAAACCTTTGTTTCTATCTACAGCTCCATCAAAGAACTCAAGAGCAAAAGGACTCTCACTGTTGTAAGCAATGGATTAAAGGACCTCAATCTTTCAGAATATTCAATTAATTGCTTTATGTTAATTGTTATTGTTAGAGCTTTAAGAACATATGTGTGGTCCACCCTTATGTATCGGTCAGAGAGCTAGTCAATAATGAGAGAGTTGAGAAACAAGATGAATGCATCAGAGATGTGGTTTTAGGGGACGATGTTCAGAATATCTAGGGAGGGACCAAACGAGGAGGCAATAGCAAGACTTGGAGTGCAGAAAGCAATGGTAAAAGAAATAAGGAGACAACCGAGTTTTGTTGGACATCTCATAAGGAGAGAAAATAGAGCAATTTATGTCTAACTGGGAGGATAGAGGGGAGGAGATCGAGAAGAAGGCAGATGACAAGGTACATGGACAGTATTGTGTTGGGCTTATTGGGTAATTATACACCAAATCAAGTAATACAAATGACTAGAGACATGGAGAGGTGGAGGCGACCGACTGACAACGTCCCCGACATGGCACTTCAGTATGTCAATAGGCCCTACTATACTATTATAACATCCCACTGGCCCTCGACTATCAAAAGCCTTGACAGATGTCTCTCGCTAAACTGACCCTTTCGTTCTCAATTTTAATCACTTTTGTCAGCCCAGCCTCAATGGCCTTTCAGGAAACTTATGATTAATTGAGTATACTGAATGAGTACAGTAATGTTCTCTTATACAGTACAGTAATAAAAAAAATAAATGTTTGATCCTTGGATTGAGCATGAAATGAAAACTATTATTGTAACTTAGATGGCAAGATCAGGCCAGACAGAGCAGGGGTGTTCATTACAACCTTTTTCTGGATGAAACTAACAGCATTTCCTGTTGTACACCAACTACGTAAGCTTTGTACAGCACAGTGCACCACTTGCAAACAGCACTTTATATTACTTCTTTTGTCTCAAACACTGTCTTTTTTTTAGTTTTCATTGTAAGTTATTGTATTAACTTGGCAAAAAAAAATTACAGAACCTAAAGCATTTAGTACACAGAAACATTATGCAATGTTCACATAACCCAGAGAATTAAGCTTCCTTGATCATCCGTGCCTCTTTCTAATCCTCTCAAGTATAATATGACAAATTCGTAGATAATATGTTATATTTATAATAAAATAAATTTTTGAATATACTTACCCGGTGATTATAATAGCTGCAACTCTGTTGCTCGACAGAAAACTCTAAGGTAAAATTCGCCAGCGATCGCTACACAGGTTGCGGGTGTGCCCAACAGCGCCATCTGTCGTCCAGATACCCAGTACTCAATGTAAACAAAGAACTCAATTTTCTCCTCGTCCCACTGCGTCTCTATTGGGGAGGAAGGGAGGGTCCTTTAATTTATAATCACCGGGTAAGTACAGTATATTCAAAAATTTATTTTATTATAAAAATAACATTTTTCAATATTTAACTTAGCCGGTGATTATAATAGCTGATTCACACCCAGGGGGGTGGGTAGAGACCAGCAAAATGTTTACATTATTATGAGCTAAGAATTTTTATTTCATTTTAGAAGTTATCAAAATAACAAAAACAAAATAAATAGGTACCTGGTAAGGAAGTCGACTTGAACAATTACTCTGCCTTTTTAAGTACGTCTTCCTTACGGAGCCTCGCGATCCTCTTAGGATGCTGATCGACCCCTAGGATCTGAAGTATCAAGGGTTGCAACCCATACAACAGGACCTCATCAAAACCCCTAATCTAGGCGCTTCTCAAGAAATGACTTTGACCACCCGCCAAATCAACCAGGATGCGAAAGGCTTCTTAGCCTTCCGGACAACCCAAAAACAACAATAAAAACATTTCAAGAGAAAGATTAAAAAGGTTATGGAATTAGGGAATTGCAGTGGTTGAGCCCTCACCCACTACTGCACTCGCTGCTACAAATGGTCCCAGTGTGTAGCAGTTCTTGTAAAGAGACTGGACATCTTTCAAGTAAAATGACGCGAACACTGACTTGCTTCTCCAATAGGTTGCGTCCATTATACTTTGCAGAGATATATTTTGCTCAAAGGCCACGGAAGTTGTTACAGCTCTAACTTCGTGCGTCTTCACCTTAAGCAAAGTTCGGTCTTCCTCACTCAGATGTGAATGAGCTTCTCGTATTAACAATCTGATAAAGTCTGACCAAGCATTCTTTGACAAAGGCAAGGATGGTTTCTTAACTGAACACCATAAAGCTTCAGATTGGCCTTGTAAAGGTTTAGTACGCTTTAAATAGAACTTAAGAGCTCTTAACAGGGCATAAGACTCTTTCTAGTTCATTGCCTACGATCTCCGATAAGCTGGGGATATCGAAAGATTTAGGCCAAGGCCGAGAAGGCAGCTCATTTTTGGCTAGAAAACCAAGTTGTAGCGAACAAGTGGCTTTTTCTGACGAAAATCCTATGTTCTTGCTGAAGGCATGAATCTCACTGACTCTTTTAGCCGAGGATAAGCATACCAGGAAAAGAGTCTTAAGAGTGAGATCTTTCAGGGAGGCTGATTGTAACGGCTCCAACCTGTCTGATATGAAGAATCTTAGTACCACGTCTAAATTCCATCCAGGGGTAGCCAAACGACGCTCCTTGGTGGTCTCAAAAGACTTAAGGAGGTCTTGCAGATCTTTATGTTTGGAAAGATCTAAGCCTCTATGCCGGAAGACCGATGCCAACATGCTTCTGTAGCCCTTGATAGTGGGAGCTGAAAGGGATCGTCCTTTTCTCAGGTATAAGAGAAAAACAGCTATTTGAGCTACAGAGGTACTGGTCGAGGATACAGAAACTGACTTGCACCAGTCTCGGAAGACTTCCCACTTCGATTGGTAGACTCTAATGGAAGAAGCTCTCCTTGCTCTAGCAATCGCACTGGCTGCTTCCTTCGAAAAGCCTCTAGCTCTCGAGAGTCTTTCGATAGTCTGAAGGCAGTCAGACGAAGAGCGTGGAGGCTTTGGAGTACCTTCTTTACGTGTGGCTGACGTAGAAGGTCTACCCTTAGAGGAAGACTACTGGGAACGTCTTCTAACCATCGAAGTATCTCGGTGAACCATTCTCTCGCGGGCCAGAGGGAAGCAACTAACGTCAACCTTGTCCCTTCGTGAGAGGCGAACTTCTGCAGTACCTTGTTGACAATCTTGAACGGTGGGAATGCGTAGAGCTCCAGATGTGACCAATCTAGGAGGAAAGCATCTATATGTATTGCTGCTGGGTCCGGGACTGGAGAGCAATAGATTGGAAGCCTCTTGGTCAGCGAGGTTGCAAAGAGATCTATGGATGGTTTTACCCCAAGTGGCCCAAAGTCTCTTGCCCACATCCTTGTGGAGGGTCCATTCGGTTGGAATTACTTGCCCTTTCCGACTGAGACAATCTGCTATGACGTTCAAGTCGCCTTGGATGAACCTCATGAACCTCGTTACTAGGGAGATGTCTTGACCTTTTGACCAGATGAGCAGGTCCCTTGTGATCTCGTACAACGTCAGTGAGTGGGTACCTCCTTGTTTGGAGATGTACGCCAAGGCCGTGGTGATGTCCGAGTTAACTTCCACCACTTTGCCTCGAAGGAGAGACTTGAAGCTTTTCAAGGCCAGATGTACTGCCAACAGCTCCTTGCAGTTGATATGCATGCTCCTCTGACTCGAGTTCCACAGTCCTGAGCATTCCCGACCGTCTAGTGTCGCGCCCCAGCCCACGTCCGATGCGTCTGAGAAGAGAACGTGGTTGGGAGTCTGAACAGCCAGGGGAAGACCCTCTCTTAGGTTGATATTGTACTTCCACCAAGTCAGACAAGACTTTATCTTTTCGGAAACCGGGATCGAGACCGCTTCTAGCGTCTTGTCCTTTTTCCAGTGAAAAGCTAGATGGTATTGAAGAGGACGGAGGTGTAGTCTTCCTAGTGACACAAATTGTTCCACGGATGACAGCGTCCCTACCAGACTCATCCACAGCCTGACTGAGCAGCGTTCCTTCTTCAGCATCTTCTGGATGGATAGCAGGGCTTGATCTATTCTGGGGGCTGATCGTCTTGTTGTTCAGCAACGTCCTCATCAGAGGGTTCCTCATCCGAAAACTGATGAGGAAACGGCAACGGAGTGGGCAACGTCTGGCTCGCCGAGTCCGGTCGCACTGGTGGATGCGTGACGGAGCCGGACGCAATATCATGGAACTGCTGCACAGTCTGTGAACTGTCAACAACCATGGGTGCGCGAGGAAGCACAGCGTCAACCCGAGACTGTCTAGACCGTCTGGGTTGTGCAGTCAACACCCTACCGGGTTGCTGAGGTTGACGCACTGCGTCAAAACAAGTCACCTCTGCTGGTTGTTGAACGTCCTGAACGTCAACAACCACCTCCGAGCGTCGCTTAACGTCAACGTGCGGCTGGCAACCCACACTGGGTCGCATCGGTGGAGGAACCACCTCAACTGGCAGACGCGAGTAGGTTACCTCAGCGTCAACAGGGCGCACAACCGACCGGTTGGAAGGTTGTTGGCCAGAAGGTTCGGTAGCAACCTTCTCCGCATTAAAGTCCTCTATCAAGGACGCAAGCTTGGACTGCATGTCTTGCAGCAAAGCCCATTTAGGGTCTACGGGAGCAGGTGTGGCAACAGACGGGGTTAGCGACTGAGGCGGTACCGTTTACCATCCCTGAAAGCCTTGTTATGCGTGACATAATTGTACAGCAAAACTTCAAAGGCTCGAAAACAGCTGTGAAGTTGACCTGTAAACAACTTGGAGCGTCTCCTGGCCAGGCGCCAGGGAGAGTCTACGAGAATTGAGAAGTCTATCTGGGCAGAGGCATGAACTCCCAAGCCGAGAACTTCTCTCGTGTCATATCAGACTCTCGCTCTATAAACCAGTTTAAAAGAAGGGAAAGCAAAGGCTGTATCCCCCAAACTCCTCCTGGTGAAAAACCAGTCGCCTAGCCAACGTAAAGCTCTCTAGGAGAGCGAGAGAGCACTAGCTTAAAAACAACGGCTTCGAAGTAGCTAGGCCTAGTGTAAGCTCTGACGTTTAGGCGAACGAGGAGCAGCAGTTACAAAAAGATCCGGACAAAGATCCTTAAAAAAATCATCATGATTTAATTAAAGTCCATAGGAGGCTAAGCAGCTTTAGGCTCCTCTCCATCTGACAGAGTCCTCAAGGGAATATCAGTAGGAGGGGGAACAGCAACTTCCTCATCTACAGGAACCTTGTCCGATAAAAGCTGAGTCTCAAGCAAGGGAGAGACCTACCGTGGTGGCAATGCTTTACAAGCAGAGTCCACACTCACTGGTGCATTAGTAGCGGACCAGAACGCAACGTCATGTAACTGCTTGACAGTCTGTGAACTGTCAACAACTGAACTGTCAACCACAACAGGTGCGTGAGGACGCACAGCGTCCACTCGAGACTGCTTTGACTGCCTAGACTGAGCAGTCAAAACAACTCTAGAATGCGGAGGTTGACGCACAGCGTCAAAACAAGTCAACTCCGATTGTTAGTGAACGTCTTGAACGTCAACAGGAGCCTCAGCAAGTGGCCTAACGTCCAAATGCGGCTGAAAAACCACACGAGACCGCATCGAGTGTGGTTCTAAACAACCTGACTGACGTGACTAAGCTACGCCAACGTCAACAGTAAGCACAAAGGAACGTTAGGTTGGCTGAAAGCCAGGATATCGATGAGATAAACGGCTAGACTCAACGGACTAATCGGCAGAATAGTCTTCCATAAGGGAGGCAAGCATATACTGCATGTCTTGCCATACAACCCATTAAGGATCAACGGAAATGGTTGTGGTAAGAGACGAGGGTAACGTCTGTGACCGCAACACTTTGCCTACAAAAAAAGACTCTCGGAGTCTGTGTTACGCTTTTGTTAGGCGGCGAGCAGTTATCCGATGACTGCATAGGGTCAGAGCTGTCATAATGGTTGTAACCAGGACGCTGGACCTGTCCTGAAAGGACTGACTTTCGCTTAAGGGCTTCGAAACCTTGTGACAGGTTTCTTATGCGAAAAGCTTTCGGATGACGAGGAGAAACAACGTCTCTCTCGTCTTATGGTAGGGGAGATCTTGGTAAGATACACCCGATACCATAGAGGGAAAACGTCTGTTCGTTGGTCAAGGCCTCTCGAACCCATAAGTCGTTTGACATTACTTCTCCCCTGGGCTTGGGAGCATGTAAGAGGTCCCGGACTAGGTGAACGACAGGCACGAACAGACGAACCCTCGGACGCAACACTGTAACACTTTGCGCATATCACTTTATCACTTCGATTTTCTGTTTTGCACTTATTTCACTGAAATTTTTACTGATTTCTACCTGAAACATGCAATTCTACCCTTCATTAAAAGGTAGTAATTGCGAAATCAGTCGTATAATGCAAGCTCATTAATACCAGCAAAAAACAGAAAACATATTTAAAGATAAAGAAAAAATCAGTGGCTGGGAAAGAGACTAAACACTAGTTCATATAACTACGTTTTCAATCTCTCACCGCACATAGCCTGGGGACGAGAATAAAAAACTAAAACGTTTTATCCTTCCTCCCCGTACAGCGACTAGGGACGAGAGTAACACGAGAACAACGTTACCCGCTTGAACGGAACGTTTTCTCTCCTCTCTCTCCCTCCGTCTCTATCTCTCTCTCTCTTTCTCTCTTGATTTCGCACCTAAGAGAAGAGCCCAATTATATTTCGTCAAAAAAAAACATGTTATTTGACTAAAGGAAAAAACTGAAAGGTTTTTCAAATAAAAAGTTCCTTTAAAATAGAATTTAAAACATTTAAGCTAAGAAAGAATGAACAAAACGTCAGAATCGATTTACTCTTACTGCAACGTGAAACCGTGATACACTCTCTCTCTATCGTAACGATAGAGCGCATGTTGAACGTCCTGAACGTCAACAACTGCGTAGCATAAATAAACTAAACGTTAGTTCATCTTTGAAAACAGTACGAAGACTATCAAAGAAATTCTTTCATAAAATATTACATTTAAAAAGTTTTAAATCCTTAGCTCTTTAAAAGCTAATTACGATATAAAGGGCTCAACGTTGATTAACTTCGGTTTCCAAGTTAGGACCGCCTACTCTCAGGAAAGGTCTATATAAACAAAACATTAAAATTATTTTTATATGTTTATAATAAATGGAAAGTTAATCGAAGAGGCCTAATAAAGGCGGAGAGATATAAATATATAGAGGAAAATCTACAACGTGATATAATTACTAAAAGCCTAAACACACTTCCGCTAAGGGAAGGGTCGGCCATTTAAAAGTGAAAGAAAGTCCATACTCTCTTTATCACCATAATTAAATCTATCCAAAACGAGTTCAAGATTTAAGATGAAGATAAAACACCTGCATAGCGAAAGCTCAAAACTAGAATAGTGTACTTCACCAATTAGTTGTGAAAACAAATCCAGTTTAGCAACAGCGAATAAGCACGTCTTGTCGGGAGCACGACAGAGAGAAAATTGAGTTCTTTGTTTACATTGAGTACTGGGTATCTGGACGACAGATGGCGCTGTTGGGCACACCCGCAACCTGTATAGCGATCGCTGGCGAATTTTACCTTAGAGTTTTCTGTCGAGCAACAGAGTTGCAGCTATTATAATCACCGGCTAAGTTAAATATTGAAAATTGTATTTTTCCTAACTATACAAACCTTAGCTATTTAATAGGGGTATTACTTTCGGCGTAGCTGAAATGATGAGCCATTAATTTTTAACGAGGGTTAACTACCCATACCGCTAGTTAGTGGGGGTAGGGGAGGGTAGCTTGCTACCCCCCCCCCCCCCTCAAACACCTGTGATTGAGCTCACTTTGCTTGGAGGTAGGACTTCAAGGGGGATACAGCTGGCAGGTAAGTTTGCTTAAATAGCTAAGGTTTGTATTATGAAAAATACAAATTATCTACGAATTTGTCATTTGTTCCGTAACTGTAATACAAACCTGAGGTATGTAAAAGTTATTCCGAGTTCTTTAGAAGGAAAAACTGTGTAACTAGGAGTTAGTCTTAATTCTAGGTACACAAGGGAGCATGGTTTACCTACAGTGGTTTGAGGTCAGCTATGCAGAGAACCAAGGATGCTGCTTTCCCCAAAAGAGGGGAGAATGAAGAAAAGAATAAGGGACAGTCAAACCTTTTCATTTACGCAGACTAAAACCGGGTAACAATGCCCTCAATCTTCTGCTACTTGTCCAATAAGGAGCTTGAGGTTTTACACTAACTGTTGTGCAGCCACCAAAGGACCGATAGAGAATGTATTGAGTCTCCTGTGGGTCACGTCTTGCAGGTAGCGGGATGTGAATGTGGTCTGACGATTCCACACCCCAGCTTGAAGAACCTGCGTCACTGAGAAGTTTCTCTTGAATGCCATGGACGTAGCTACGTCCCTGACATCATGAACTCTGGGGCGACCTAAAGGAGGAGGGTCTGGATTCAGTGCATGGTCTATGACCTTGCGAATCCACACTGAGACAGTATTCTTGGTGACCCTCCTCTTGGTCCTTCCTATGCTGACGAATAGTGCAGGCACACGAGGACGGTCTGCGACTGTTCTCAAGATACAGCCTCAAACTCCTAACTGGGCATGGTAAGAGATGGTCTGGGTCATGTTACAGTACGGAGACTAGAAATCCGGAAGAAGTAGAATCGTGGATCCGTTACTCCTGGGTTCTGAGGCTTAGCAATAAACTCAGGATAGAAGCTGAACGTTACCTCTACCCATCCCCTTGAATGGGCGATGTCGTATGAGAGACCATGAAGTTCACTGACTCGCTTGGCCGAAGCCAAAGCTAGCAGGAACACCGTCTTCCAAGTCAGGTGGCAATCGGTTGCCTAGCATAATGGTTCATAGGGGGGTCTCTTAAGAGACCTGAAAACTCGAACCACGTTCCATGGGGAAGGTCTTACTTCTGATTGGGGGTAGGTAAGTTCTTAACTCCGCATGAGTAGGGAAAGTTCTAGCGATGAAGAAATGACCATTCCTTTCAGTCTGAAGGCGAGGCTTGAGGCTGAGCGATAGCCTTTTACTGCCGAGACTGACAGGCGCAGTTCTTCACGCAAATACACGAGGAACTCCGCTATTGCTGGAAAATTGGCATCGAGTGGAGATACCCCTTCCACGACACCGACCACAGAAGACTTCCCACTTTGCCTGGTAGACTGCTGCTGATGACTTACGCAGGAATCCAGACATCCTAGTTGCAACTTGTTGCGAAAATCCTCTCTGAGAGAGGAGACACTGGATAGTCTCCAGGCGTGAACGCTACGGCTTTGTGGAATATGTTGGCGTGTGGTTGTTTGAGTAGATTGTGTCGTGGAGGGAGTTCTCTTCGGGGCTCCGTTAGGAGGTGCAGAAGGTCCGGGAACCATTCTGCGTGATGCCATAGCGGAGCTATGAGGGTCATTGAAAGATTGACCGATGTTCTGGTCTTGTTGAGTACCCTCCTCATCAGAAAAAACGGGGGAAAGGCGTAAACGTCGATGTTGTCCCACCGTTGTTGGAAAGCATCTTGCCAAAAAGCCTTGAGGTCTGGGACTGGGGAACAATACAGGAGCCTGAAGTTCAGGGCCGTTGCGAAGAGGTCCATAGTCGGCAAACCCCACAAAGTCAGTACTTTGTTGGCTACTAGATGATCCAAAGACCACTCGGTACTCACTATCCGAGATGCTCTGCTCAGGTTGTCGGCGAGCATATTTCTTTTGCCCGGAATGAAGCATGCCGATAGTGGTATCGAGTGGATTTTGGCCCATCTCAGTATCTCTACTGATAGATGGGATACATGATGCGAAAAAGTACCTCCTTGCTTGTTGATGTAAGCCACTACTGTGGTGTTGTCGCTCATAACCACCACTGAGTGGCCCGCCAGGAACTGTTGAAGGGCCAGAAAGACAGCCTTCATCTCCAGGAGATTTATGTGGAGGTACTTTTCTGACTCTGACCAGAGGCCTGAAGTCATGTGGTGCAGTACGTGGGCACCCCCCACCCTTTTTTTGAAGCGTCAAATCCGGGAGAGGACGAGAAGATCCACTCCCTTTTGCAGGTTCTCGTCTGTCACCCACCACTGGAGGTCTCAGTTCCGTTGATCCCATGGGGATCCGGATGTCTGGGGAATCACAAGTTTAATTCCACCGGGACTTGAGTTGCCACTGGAGGGATCTCATCCTGAGGCGACCATTGGGAACTAGACGGGCCAGCGATGAAAGGTGACCGAAGAGACGTAACCATGCTTGGACTGGAAGTTCTTCTCGTCTTTGAAAGGGTCTTGCGACCTTTCTCACCCTTGTTATCCTGTCATCTGATGGGAAGGCTTTGTGGAGATTGGTGTCTATGATTATGCCTAAGTATAACAGTCTCTGTGTAGGAGGCAGAAAAGACTTCTCGAAATTTACCATGATCCCCAGATCATGGCAAAGTCTCAGAAGTTTGTCTCGGTGTTGAAGAAGGGTTGAAACCGAGTCTGCTAGGATTAGCAAGTTGTCCAGATAATGGAGGAGACGGATGCCAATCCTGTGTGCCCAAGATGACACAAGGGCAAACGCTCTGGTGAAAACTTGGGGTGCTGTGGAAATACCGAAGCACAGCACCTTGAACTGGTAGGTCTTGCTGTCTAGGCTGAATCTCAAGTACTTCCTGGAAGACGGATGGACTGGGATCTGGAAGTACGCGTCCTTTAGGTCCAGTGTACACATGAAGTCCTGAGGTCTTACTGCTAGTCTGACCGTATCTGCCGTCTCCATGCTGAACGGAGTTTGTTTGACAAACTTGTTCAGGGCTGAGAGGTCGTTGACTGGTCTCCAGCCTCCAGACGCCTTTCTTACAAGAAAGTGTCGACTGAAGAAGCCTGGGGACCCGTCGAGGCCCTCTTGGAGAGCCCCCTTCTTCAACAGGGTCTGGACTTCTGCCCGAAGGGCCTGCCCCCTTGCCGATCCCATGGCAAGGGAGTCTAATGACACTGGATTCCTGGTCAGGGGAGGTAGAGATGTTATGAACGTGACGCAATATCCTAGACGGATCGCAGAGATTGTCCAGGAATCGGCCCCGAGTTGCTTCCACCTGTCTGAGCAACTTTGTAGGCATTCCCCCACTGGTGGAAACACAGGGGGAGTGCCTATCCTAGCTTTTGCGGCCTCGGCTGCTCGTTCTAGGATTCTTTCCTCCCCTGGAGGACTCTTTGGGCTTATTAGACACCTCTGTCTTCGCTGCTGGTTTGGTCGTTACGGTCTTGGTTGGATGGGACTGCTGAGGTGCTCAAGGTTTATAGGGCTTAGTTGTTAAAGGCCCATGGAGGACAGTGTCTCGATGAGACTTCCTCCACCTCTCAGCAGCAAGTTCCACATCCTTAGCTCAAACAGATGGGCCCCCTCTAGGGAGGAATGCCTGAGCCTATTTATCTCGACGCTTGGGACCTGTTGGTGGAACCTCTCGGACACTGTATCTCAACGTTTCAAGATAAGAAACTTGATCGTGCGAGTGCCTGAGAGTAAAAAGGTCTCCATTCCCTTCCTGGTACGCTCCTTGGAAAAATCCTCGAATCGTACTAGGATACCTAAGGTCCTTAACCAGATGTCCAGCCACGAAGTAGCTTGCATCGCATACTTAGTGACCTTTTCCTGGTTAAGGACTTTCGCCGCCGAGAGCGAGACCTGCCGACTGGAGAATCTCTCAAAAGGGACTTCCCTGGTTAGCTCTTCCAGAGAATGGTGAAGCGGAAGAGCTGAACTGGATTCCTCCAGGATCTCAAAGTACCTCCTTTGCTGTACGCGAGGAGGCGGGAGGAGCTTGTTCGTAGAGCTGGCACAGTTGGAGGAGACAAACTTGGAGAGCTGTTGGGTGATCTTGTCCTTGGTACTCTTCAACCCTTGAGACCAGGGCAGGGCTGCACTGGTCTTTGAGGGTTTCTGAGTGCCAAAGATCAGGTTTGTCCTCTCGAGGGGGTATCTCTGGGTCGGAAAACCCATTGAGAACCCTCACTTGAGTCAGAACCTGCCAGAATGCATGTTCTGATTCTTGTGTTGGTCTCCTCCTGATGTTGGACTCGCAGCAAAGTCTCATTCTATCCCCAAGAGCTCTTCTTGGGGTGAGTCGCAGACATTCCTTGAGTGGCTGGTTGTCTCCGTTCTAGCCCAGGTGGAGGACTTTAGGCAGAGTCTTGGAGTCTTTGGACTCCTTCCGAGGAAGGCGGTAAGATTCCAACATCGAAGGCTTGAGTGTCATGTCCCTCCTGGTCTCAGATTGAGGGGAACTCCGCATGAAGGGAGGTTTCCTCCAATGGTGCAATGGAAGTCTCTCTCTCCTCACGCTATTCCCTTGGTGACGGATAGTCTTCATAGGACAGGGAGAGTATCCCTGGGGAGAAACTGGAGGGACTAGCCTTGATGGTCTGCACGGAGTTAGCTTCAACCCAGGGGAAGCGACCGCATCGGAAACTCCTCTTTTCCTCTTCAAAGGGGTAGAGGAAGCCATGGTTCTGTGTCTTGAGTCCAGAGCTACAGGTTGCTTTGATGAGCGGTCGAACAAGACGGGCTTGAATGCTTGTTACAGCTCTGACTAAGGCACTGAACCAAGGCTGCTGACTGACTGATGCACTGTCAGACAGATACCCTGAAGGGAAAGGGACCGAAGGTTCCCTACGAGGAATCACCGTAATAGGTGGGTCCCCCTTAGAAGGCAGTTTAGAGATCCTGAACCCCTCTGCTTGAGCATGTTTCCCTTCTCCTGCAGGGAGCACTGGAATGCGTTTGCGGGGAGGGGAATGAGGCGATGGTGACCTTGCCGGGTGAAGATACTGCGCCTGTGCCCGGTGGTGCGCGCGCACGCGGGAGAATGTTGGCACGAGCACGGGGGAGTATTGGCGCGTGTGTGCAGGTGAAAGTTGGCGCGCGGGAGTGTGGTAGCACGTGCACGTCTCTGTGCGTGCGTGTGGGAGAGATTTGGCACGCAGGAGAGCGTGAATGCCTATGATTGCCCCAGCGCACAAGTGAATGCTGCAATGTGCTTGCTGTCTCACCTACAGTGTGTTTGTGCGCCGGAGAATAATGGCGTGCAGGCATTCGTTGATGCGCAGGTGAGTGCTGGCGTGTGGGAGATAATTGGTGCATGGGCTGGGGCGCAGGAGTGTGTTAGCGCGCAGGTGGGCGCTGGCACGTAGGAGATTGTGGGTGCGCAGGAAAGTGCAAGCGCGTGGGCGACCCTGGGCGTGTGAGCACAGGTGAACATAGGTGCGGGGTGCACAAGAGAACGTTGGCGTACAGGCGCATGAATTTGCTGCCTTCTATGAGGGAGAGCAGGTGAAGGGGCACGCCGAAGCGCTGGAGAGTGACGAAGTCCTATCGGTTGGCGAGCTGCGCACTTTGGTAGAGCTACAATATGCTCTACCAGTAACAGGATCGGTGATGGCAGGTAGGCAGGTCTGGAGGGTGGATGGTCAACGTGCCCTTTGTAAGGGCGACCATCCGCAGAAGGGGATTGCAAACGATCAACAGAGAGGTCCAGGACCGAAGTCACAAGACTAGTTGCAGGAGCAGTGACGATTGATGAATGTAGGTCAGAATACAGCAGCAGCTCCTCTGCAGGGGACGGCTGCAACGACGATGAATCAAAGAGGCGCCTCTTCACCGCTGGTGAAGGGAGACTTCTAAGGCGAAGTGGAGGGCGTGCCTTCTGACGGATGCGCCCTCTGAGGACCGTTGGATCAGCAAGCTGACCGTACGCCGCAGCAGTCCTCCGAAGAGAAGTCTCTATAAGTGAACTCCCCCCAGGGTGAGAAACACTTGCAGGAGAGACAGACATTGAACTTAGTTTCCCCCTCGAAGGATGTTCAGGAACGGGGGAAACTAAGTCGGCAGCAACCGCTGGAGAGTCTGGAGGGGCAGAGAACTTGGATGATAACGCATGAGACACAATAACGTCGACAAGGTTCAGAGGATCTACCTCTGACGGCGACGATGATTGGTTAACAGAAGCACCCATGCGGATGAACTGTAGCAAAGCTTCCTTGGAAGACGGACCCGTAAGCCCAAATCTGTCACAGAGGGGTTAGTGACAAGGCCTCACCAAGGGGGAGAGGTGGGGCTGCTTCGCTAGGGGAAGCAACATCATCTCTCGAGAACCGGGGTTGGCCAACATTAACTTGGTCTATGCTACTACTTGCTGGTCTCTCGTAAGAGACCGAACGAGTAGGAGCTTCGGAGGGGGTCGGGAGACGGAAGAAGAGGCCTTGGGATTTTTTTCCGTCAAAGGAACCTTCGAAGGAGAAATATCCCGCTAGGACTTCTTCTTCAGCAGTCACACAAACCTCTCCCACTGGGAGGAAAACCACTCCCTACACTCATAACACTTATTTACACACTAACACCGTTGACCTCTGCATAAAGGACAAAGGGCGTGAAGATCAGTTTCCACCGCCGACATAAATGTCCCACAAGGGCAGCCAGAGTCCAGGGCAGATGTGCATGGTCGCAAAAGTCAACTTCACACACACACACTAAGAGAAAAAGAAAAAGCAAAAGTCAATAATGACTGCCAATATTTGGCTAGGATGAAGAGCGGCAACGTCCGTTCACCATCCGGGCCGAAAGCAAAGTGAGCTCAATCACAGGTGTGTGAGGGGGAGCGGTAGCAAGCTACTCTCCCCTACCCCTGCTAACTAACGGGATGGGTAGTTAACCCTCGTTAAAAATTAATGGCTCGTCATTTCAGGTACGCCAAAAGTAATACCCCTATTAAATAGCGTGGTTTGTATTCCAGTTACGGAACAAGTAACTTTTATCAAACCTCTTGGCTATACAGTATATATTAAACAAAAAATTCTGAAGTAAAAATTTGAACAATCTAAAACTATGCCTGTCACTCTGTATACTACCTGACTCTTCTATATTCTAATACAGTATCCATTAAATCACATACAAGCGGTAGTTTTACAAATTAACAAATGGAAAGAGTGCATATCCATGATACTCAAAATCTCCAGATAATTATTAACCAAACAATTTACTAAAACCGTACCCATTACGATTATTTTTGACAATAAATTGCAACATGGTAACTGACCTCTGTACCCAAGAAACCCAGTTTAAATTCACACCTTATATTCGGTTGATAATGAGAGGAATGCATTGCATTCACTTGAAGAGAAAGATGCCATATGCTTTGCCCACCGTCTCAAGTTAGGGAGTGAACTAGGAGGACTGGAAGGAACATGTCCTGAAGCTAAAACAGTTGTATCTAGCTTTGATGGCTGGTATCCTCCAACATAGCTGAATTTTGAAAGGTGGGCATCAAGGGCTGGCAGCTCCTGCATAAGTGGAACTATTAAGGTTATATATATTCCTAAAACGGTATTCAACCTAAAAATCCCAAATGGACGGTAAAATTATTATTGAATTCAACATGCTACAGTACAGTGTCTAGTATATGTACAATGGAAAAACTCTCATTATTTATTATACATTTTCAAGAAAGTACCTCATCTCCAATTGTGAACTTCATGATTCTAAAAATAACAGAAAACGAATAAAATTTATAGTACTCAGGTCTCCAATTATACTTAAACATACTGTACTGTAGCTTACTAACAATCCAAATTCCACTATTGAAAAAAAAAATCCTCATTATACATGAAACTTGGAAAGACTATCTTTCATTAAATTTAACAAAATGACAATTTCATACATTATTCTCCTTTTCTATGGTAAGTTGCTGACAGTGGGTGAATTATGCTTATGGAACACATTACGTAATTTACACATTGATGAAACATCGAGTCATATTTCCTCACATCTCCATAAAATCAGGTCATTCTAACATTTATAAGTTAATTGCTCTAAATATATTTGCAGAGGAACTTATTCACGTACACCTACAGTTTTCAGATTTTTAAAAATTGTTGAAGTACAAATCTACCTCTTTAAACTGTGTATTTCACATTACTGTACCTTGGCCAAGCATAATACTTTGACTTTTCCCCTAACTTCTACCACACACTGCACTAGGCTACTCTACTTCTTGGCAAAAAATGGGTTTAGGAATATAAGGCAACTGCATGTAGAGACAAAAGTTTATACCAATAAGTAGGCATTTTTCTAGGTTTACTAATTTGGCCAATCAATATTGGATTTCAGCATAGGTGACATGGTAAAGCTATGCACTCTTTTATCACGGGGTTAAAAAAAAATGTTATTTTTATTAATAAAATAAATTTTTGAATATACTTACCCGATAATCATGTAGCTGTCAACTCCGTTGCCCGACAGAATTCTATGGAGGGATACGCCAGCTATCACAATACTAGAAGGGGGTGTACTTACCAGCGCCACCTGTGGCCAGGTACTCAATCATTTGTTGTTGACACCTCCTCAATTATTCCTCGGTCCACTGGTTCTCTCTGGGGAGGAAAGGGAGGGTCGATTAAATCATGATTATCGGGTAAGTATATTCAAAAATTTATTTTATTAATAAAAATAACATTTTTCAATATTAAACTTACCCGATAATCATGTAGCTGATTCACACCCAGGGAGGTGGGTGAAAACCAGTGTACAAGATTAAAGGATAGCTAAGTATCCCATATTTCATATAACAGTTATCTCAAATAACAATGAAATAATAAGTACCTGGTAAGGAAGTCGAATAGAACCGTTACTCTGCCTCTTTATTTAAAGTTCGTCTTCCTTACTGAGCGCAGCGTTCCTCTTGGAGGCTGAATCAACCCAAAGGTGCCAAAGTACACGGGGTTGCAACCCCTACTAAAGGACCTCTACCAAACCTTTAACCCAGGCGCTTCTCAAGAATGAATAGACCACCCGCCAAATCCAAGGATGCGGAAGGCTTCTTAGCCTACCGTAACAACCATAAAAAACAACAATAAAAGTATTCAAGAGAAAGGTTAAAAAAGGTTATGGGATTAAGGGAATGTAGTGGCTGAGCCCTCACCTACTACTGCACTCGCTGCTACGAATGGTCCCAGGGTGTAGCAGTTCTCGTAAAGAGACTGGACATCTTTCAGATAAAATGATGCAAACACTGACTTGCTCCTCCAATAGGTTGCATCCATTATGCTCTGCAGAGAACGGTTTTTATTAAAGGCCAACGAAGTAGCTACAGCTCTTACTTCGTGGGTCCTTACCTTCAGCAATGCAAGGTCTTCCTCCTTTAGGTGAGAATGTGCTTCTCTGATCAGAAGCCTTATATAGTACGAAAGCTCATTCTTGGACATGGGTCTCGAGGGTTTCTTGATGGCACACCATAAAGCTTCTGACTGTCCTCGAATAGGTTTAGACCTCTTCAGATAATATTTGAGAGCTCTGACAGGGCAAAGAACTCTCTCTAGTTCGTTACCTACCATGTTGGAGAGGCTAGGTATTTCGAACGATCTAGGCCAAGGACGTGAAGGAAGTTCGTTCTTTGCTAGGAATCCAAGCTGAAAAGAACATGTTGCAGATTCGGTTGTAAAACCAATGTTCTTGCTGAAGGCATGAACCTCACTGACTCTCTTAGCTGTTGCAAGGCAAACGAGAAAAGCAGTCTTGAGGGTAAGATCCTTGAAGGAAGCTGACTGGAGAGGTTCGAACCTAGATGTCATAAGGAACCTTAAGACTACGTCTAGATTCCAGCCTGGAGTGGAAAGACGACGTTCTTTAGACGTCTCAAAAGACTTGAGAATGTCTTGAAGGTCCTTGTTGGAAGACAGGTCCAAACCTCTGTGACGGAGAACTGAGGCCAACATGCTCCTATATCCTTTAATCGTAGGTGTAGAAAGGGATCTCTCATTCCTAAGATGTAGAAGGAAGTCAGCTATTTGGATCACAGAGGTATTGGTAGAGGATATTGAATTGGCTCTACACCAGCTTCGGAAGACCTCCCATTTAGACTGGTAGACTCTACGAGTGGAAACTCTTCTAGCTCTGGCAATCGCACTGGCTGCCTCCTTCGAAAAGCCTCTAGCTCTAGCGAATCTTTCGACAGTCTGAAGGCAGTCAGCCGAAGAGCGTGGAGGTTTGGGTGCAACCTGTCTACGTGTGGTTGACGTAGAAGGTCCACTCTTAGAGGTAGAGTCCTGGGGAAGTCGACTAGCCATTGCAGTACCTCTGTGTACCATTCTCTTGCAGGCCAAAGGGGAGCAACCAGCGTCAGCCGTGTCCCTTCGTGCGAGACGAATTTCTGCAGAACTTTGTTTATTATCTTGAACGGAGGGAATGCGTACAGGTCGAGATGGGACCAGTTCAGAAGAAAAGCATCCACATGAACCGCTGCAGGGTCTGGAACAGGGGAACAATAAAGCGGAAGTCTCTTGGTTATGGAGGTGGCAAACAGATCTATGGTAGGTTGACCCCACAAGGTCCAAAGTCTGTTGCACACACTCTTGTGGAGGGTCCATTCCGTGGGAATGACCTGATTCCTTCTGCTGAGGCGATCCGCTGAAACATTTATATCGCCCTGGATGAACCTCGTGACCAGAGTGAGGTTTAGACCTCTTGACCAAATGAGGAGGTCCCTTGCGATCTCGTAAAGGCTCCTCGAATGGGTCCCTCCTTGCTTGGAGATGTAAGCCAAGGCTGTGGTGTTGTCTGAATTCACCTCCACCACTTTGCCTAGCAGGAGGGACTTGAAGTTCAACAGGGCTAAATGAACTGCTAACAGTTCCTTGCAGTTGATGTGGAGTAATCCTTGTTCCTTGTTCCATACTCCTGAGCATTCCCGTCCGTCCAAGGTCGCACCCCAGCCCGAGTCCGATGCATCTGAGAAGAGATGAAGATTGGGGGTCTGGATGGCCAATGATAGACCCTCCTTGAGAAGGAGATTGTGCTTCCACCACAGGAGAGTGGTCTTCATCTCTTGGTTGATAGGGATAGAGACTGCTTCTAGAGTCGACCCCTTGTCCCAATGAGCAGCAAGATGGAATTGAAGAGGGCGGAGGTGGAATCTTCCTAGCTCGACAAACAGGGCCAGTGATGAGAGGGTCCCTGTGAGACTCATCCACTGTCTCACTGAGCAATTGCTCCTCTTCAGCATGCTCATGATGCACTCTAGGGCTTGGTTTATCCTGGGGGCCGATGGAAAAGCCCGAAAATCCTGACTCTGAATCTCCATTCCCAGGTACACAATGGATTGGGAGGGAATGAGTTGAGATTTCTCTATATTGACTAATAGACCTAGGTCTCTGATTAAGTCTAAAGTCCAATTGAGGTTCTCCAGACAACGACGACTCGTGGAGGCTCTCAACAGCCAGTCGTCTAAGTAGAGGGAGGCTCTGATGTTCGATAAGTGTAGGAATTTCGCTACATTCCTCATCAGATGAGTAAAGACCATAGGAGCTGTGCTTAGGCCAAAACACAGGGCTTGGAACTGATAGACAACCTTTCCGAAAACGAATCTCAGGAAAGGTTGGGAGTCTGGATGAATGGGAACGTGAAAGTATGCATCTTTCAAGTCCAACGAGACCATCCAGTCCTCCTGTCTGACCGCTGCTAAGACCGACTTGGTCGTCTCCATCGTGAACGTCTGCTTGGTGACATACTCGTTGAGAGAGCTGACGTCCAGCACCGGTCTCCAACCTCCTGTCTTCTTGGCCACAAGAAAGAGACGGTTGTAGAAGCCCGGGGATTGATGGTCCCGGACTATAACCACTGCCTTCTTCTGCACAAGTAGCGACACCTCCTGTTGCAATGCTAGCCTCTTGTCCTCTTCTTTGTAGTTGGGAGAGAGGTTGATGGGCGATGTGGTCAGAGGTGGTTTGAGGCAGAATGGAATCCTGTAACCGTACCTCAGCCAACTGACAGACTGTGCGTCTGCACCTCTCTTCTCCCAGGCTCGCCAGAAGATCTTGAGTCTGGCTCCTACTGTTGTCTGGAGAAACTGAGAGTCAGTTCTTTCCCTTAGATGTCCTGGATCCTTTCCTAGACTTGCTCCTGTGAGAGTCTGGGCGGGAGCTTCCTCGGCTGGGGGCTCTACCACGAAAGGGCGGTATGAACCTCGTAGCCGGGGTATCAGCCACTGGGGAGCGATAAGTCTTGGGGACTGAGGTGGCAACCTTAGACTTACGAGCCGATGAGGCTACAAGATCGTGCGTGTCCTTTTGTATCAGGGCAGCAGACAAGTCCTTAACTAGCTCCTCGGGAAAGAGGAACTTTGAGAGAGGAGCAAAAAGGAGTTGTGACCGTTGGCAAGGTGTAATGCTGGCGGAAAGGAAGGTACACAGTTGTTCCCTTTTCTTCAACACCCCTGATACAAATAACGACGCTAGCTCACCCGATCCATCTCTGATGGCCTTATCCATGCAGGACATTATTAGCATGGCAGAATCTTTGTCCGCAGGAGAGGTTTTCTTGCTGAGGGCCCCCAGGCACCAGTCGAGAAAGTTGAACATTTCAAATGCTCTGAACAACCCTTTCAGTAAATGATCCAGGTCTGAGAAGGTCCAACAAACCTTCGAGCGTCTCATAGCAGTTCTCCGAGGCGAGTCCACCAGACTTGAGAAGTCAGCCTGGGCAGAGGCAGGTACTCCTAAGCCTGGTGCTTCCCCTGTGGCATACCAAACGCAACCTTTCGAAGCGAGCTTCGTTGGAGGGAACATGAAGGAAGTCTTGCCAAGGTGTTGTTTAGACTGCAGCCACTCCCCTAAGATCCTTAAAGCCCTCTTGGAGGATCTAGCTAGGACAAGCTTAGTATAGTTGGACTTAGCTTGTTGTACGCCCAGCGAAAACTCAGATGGTGGAGAGCGGGGAATAGCAGAGACGAAGTGGTCTGGGTAAATCTCCCTGAGTAGAGCCAAGACCTTACGAAAATCAATCGACAGTGGAGAAAGCTTAGATTCGTCCACGTCTGATGAGGGATCAAGGTGTGCCTCCTCATCATCCGACACCTCATCAGCAGAGGGTAGCGAAGCGATCGGACCAGAATGCTGAACCGCAGAGTCAGAACGGGTAGGAACAATAACAGTGGTTTCCTCTTCCAGTAACTGTTGAGGGAAAACCTGAGGCTCAGACTGCAAAGGCTGAACAACAGACGAAGCAGAAGGCAGGCGCATGGGTGAAGGAGGTTGACTCCTAGCAAGAGAGGTTGAACCCAAGGATTGCACAAGCTGAGCGGAGGACGGAGGCGGAGTAGTCCGTTCCTGTTCCTGTGAGATGAGCGGAGCATGATGAGGTTGAGGCTGCGCAGAACAAGGTAAAGTTCTCGCAAGCTGAGGCTCCTGAGGCGCAAGTCCAGGGTGTAGAGGAGCTTGCCTTGAGGAGGGTTGAGCTCGCTGCAGCGATGGCTGAGCAGACAGACTCACGGAGGGGAGAGGTTGTTGTACCCCAACCGAGAGTTGCACCACTGGTGGAGCAGCAAGGGGTGGAATAACTCTCCTGATCCCAAAGCAAGGGTTGCCTTAAAGAAGGCTGAGGCTGAACACCACTGGGAACAGCGAACTCCGAAAGTGGCTCAACATCGTACGCCTGGCAGATGGTGCTGCGACCAGGCGGAGCAAGTGCAGGCGGGGCGAGCACAGGCGGAGCGAGAACAGGCGGAGGGAGTGTAGGCGGAGGAGGAGGTGCAACACTCTCAGCCCGACACTCACGCATCAAGTCCGAAAGCTGAGCTTGCATGGACTGAAGCAGGGTCCACTTGGGATCGGCAGAAACGATAACAGACTGAGGTAAAGTCACAGTCGGGCTCTGTTTTGGCAGAACCTTACTCCTCTTGGGCGGAGTACAGTCGACAGATGACTGAGGCGAGTCAGAGCTGAGCCAATGACTGCAACCTGGCTGAGCACTCGCGGACTGGACTCTACGTTTAAGCGGTCTCGAGACCTGAGACCAACGTTTCTTCCCTGCTAGTTGATCAGCGGACGAGAATAAGACGGGCTCAATCGTCTGCAGGTGGGAGTGACGGTCTAAGGAAGACACGCCCGCAACCACCGAGGATAGTTCTGTGCGCCTAACAAGGCCTGTCGAACCCTTAAGCCCTTCGACATTGCTTCTCCCCTGGGCATGGGAGCTTGCAAGAGGTCCCGGACTGGGAGGACGACTGGCTCGCACAGAAAAATCCTCACGCACCACACTGGCACCACTAGCACTTGGCACTGCACCGACACTAGCACTCGTCACAGCACTGGCACTAATTCCACCCACTGCACTCTTGACCTTCAGTTCTTTAACTTCGGCCATCAGAGACTTATGGTCACTTACCACTGATTCTACTTTATCGCCTAAAGCCTGAATAGCACGCAAAACAACTGACATATCAGGCGGAGGGCACACAGTAGGTTCGGGGGTAGCCACTACAGGGGTAGGAAAAGGTAGGGGATCATGAGGTGAGGAAAACATAGAAGAGTGAGAAGAACTTCTCCTAACTCTACCTCTCTCTAACTTAGATGAATATTTTAAAAGACGGACAAATTCCAATTCCGAAAGTCCGGCGCATTCCTCACATCGATTTTCTAATAGACAGGGCCTGTCCCTACAGTCAGAACAAGCGGTGTGAGGATCTACCGAGGCCTTCGGAATACGCCTATTGCAAGACCTACATCGTCTATGGGAGGGGGCTTGCGAAACGTCAGACATCTTGTTTCAAAGAGTTAGCCAAAGGGTGATCCAAAAACAAGCAAAATTCGTTAACCGTTATATCAGTATTATATAAAAGCTATCTAGCTAATATAAGAAGGATTCCAGTAAAGCGACAGCCGTTAATCTGAGAGAATACTTCACCAAATATCCGTGAATAAACTCGAAGACCATAAGCGTATCCCAGAACGTCTAGCCGGAAGCACGACAGAGGAATAATTGAGGAGGTGTCAACAACAAATGATTGAGTACCTGGCCACAGGTGGCGCTGGTAAGTACACCCCCTTCTAGTATTGTGATAGCTGGCGTATCCCTCCATAGAATTCTGTCGGGCAACGGAGTTGACAGCTACATGATTATCGGGTAAGTTTAATATTGAAAAATTAGTGACAGACCATTCTCAAACAGAACACCATATCATATTACTGAATGGAAACCCACTGCCTGGAATTGACGACGTTCAGACAAAAGACATTTGCATTCAATTTGGAAAGCGTATATAGTACAGTATTGCCAAATACTGATCAGTGATGAAAGAGTACCACAAGCTTCAAACTCTGATAGTCTATATTGACCCACAAAGGGCAACGCCGATCTTCAAAGAATAAATGTTACATAATTCCTCGAAGATAGAGAAAACTAATCATTATTACTAGCTAAGCTACAACCCTAGTTAGAAAACTTACTTCTACAGCCCAGGTGCTCCAACAGGGAAAATAGATGAGTGAGGAAAGGAAATAAGGACATAAATAAACTATGTAAACTAATGCAAATATAAAGTCTAATACTCAGGATGCCAGAGAACTTCAAATCAATCAAGTCTAACAATCTGTGGATCCGACTATGAAGAACAAAACGAAAACCTAAAGAGATTCATAAAAGCCAGGAAACTGGCAAAATAAAACTGTTCCCTCACACCTTTCAAACCAAGTTTGAAGCAGTTTCCCTATAGGGTTTCCTCTTCTTAATATTTATACATAGAAGACTATGAAAAAATAAAAATTAGTGGTTTGCACCAACAATAATTATCAGAGATGCATAACACATGAGCTATGCAGATGGGAAAATACATGCTTCATATATCTTACTTGTATTGAATTAAATCATCATAATACTACAATGATTTTGACAAATTTCTATTTTCACCCATGCACTTTTTATATGTCTTAATATAGGTCTGGTTATGTAATGGGGGGGGGAGAAGGGGGCGGTGCTGCACCCCAATAGAAACACTTCCTGTACTGCATTTGGGAGGAATGTAAGGTTTTAATGCTTACGGAGCCTTTAAATAACGAAGAACAGGACCTCCCTCGTGTATTGAACACCACCTAACAAACTTACTAACTTAACCTAACCTACAAGCCGTGTCCTTACCTACTTAACTAAAGGGGGGGGGACTAATGCCCTCCTGCAACCCACTTTAGACTGCCGCATTCTTAGCGATAGGGTTAAAGATAAGTGAGTTATGGCGCATGGCTGTCATCATACATACAGCCCAGCTTATTAGTCCTTGTCCAAGGATAAGGCTCTACCAATGTATTCACTAACGATAGGTGGGATAACTTTTACTCTTCAAACACACTTTCAACATAATAAGCACGAATCGGCCATCCTATATTTGTTTAGGTAAGTGGAGAGGCAAGGACATCGCTCCATAGGATGGAATGCAAAGGAAAGGAGGATTTGATGTTGACAAGTAACAGTGCACAACTAAAGATTCACCAGTTAGGTTAGGTTGTTACTTTGGATGAAGTGTGTAATACTAATAACCAATCAACCTAGCTCCTCTTCTAAAGGTAATCCAAGAAATTCATTAAAACTAACATTACGTCTACCAAAGAGAAACACTAATTTCTTAAGATTTGGGTTCCTGCCAGGTTAAGTTTGGTCTCCCTACTCCCCCGGCCCAATTCCTATTGTACAGAAGACGACCTTACAGTAAATTAAAATCCTTTACGGAAGATAGGACCCAGTCTGTATGTACGATAGCAGCCACCTGCATGTATTATTATGTCAAACTTACAATACGGCAGTGTAAGGGAGATCGCAGGGGTCGACAGCCCCCACCCCTGTTAGGTAAGTAGGTAAGGACATGGCTTGTGGGTTAGGTTAGGGGGGAAAGTTTAGGTTAGTTGATCTCCATTTGTAATCAATGCTTGAGGAACTGGCCGCTGATATACAAAGGCTCCTAGGACCCTAAATTTAATAACTAACACGGACTACACTATGTGATTCTCCAAATTCTTAAAAAGTGTATAGGACCACGAAAATCTCGTGGTTCGCCCAAGGTGCTGGACTGCCCCATGTGGGGCTGGACCAGAAAAACACCCCAAAGTAAAGTGAATAAAATGGATGATACCTAATGCCCCAGAACTTATCCTGCTGAATTCCATTGTACCTAAAACACAAATTCTAAGCGACATATGTTGTCTTCGTATGACGCAACTGGAGTTCGAACAGACCGGTCGAAAATTGACAATATTTTCCTGCGAATGGTCGGAAAATAGATATAATATTCAATTATAACAAAGAGTCCGAAACACACACACACTGAGATGTATGCAAGAGTTATATTAACTTTAAAAGAACAACTACGAACTATTATTCGATATTACCTTATTTCCAGACATATCTGCCGCAAGACAGCCGTCTTTCACGTCTGTGTTTTGGTGTTGGCCAGATTATTTCGACTGGATTATCGTACATGAGCTTTAAAGTTGTCGTTTTTTAAGCAAAATTATCGTACACACTGTCAATATGATTACTAAGGAGTTACATGATTGACTTATTTCATAAAAAAATTAGTATAACTGTTTAATCAAACACACACACATATGTATATACCTAAGGTATGTATCGTACTGGACCTAAAATAGTCGTACATGTAGGATAATTATCGTACGCATTGCGTGTTACCTTAATGATGCAGTGTTACCACACTCCTGTCACTTTCTTGTCACTTTCCCCTAGAACGTGCGGATTTCAACCTTTTTCTATTTCTAGTAATTTTGAGAAATAGATAATAACTCCTGGAATTTATGGCTGGAATAGAACGATGGTTAAATTTATTTTCTATTATTATTCAACTACTTTAGAAATTTTACTTACCTGTGATTTTTTCAAAACTTGTTTGTGTACATGAGCCACATATTCTGCAGTATGAGTATACGTTTAGTATATTTCAAAAACAAATATTTTTAAATCTATATTTATAAAACATTATATAAAAGTATTCGCGGGCAGTCATCGATATACAAACGTCTTCGTAAGTTATCAGCTATTGTCACATCGACAATACCATCTCCATTTAAAGATTTTTTGTAATATTCGTTTTGGTATAACTGCCACGAAAAAGAAATTATTTTTTTCTTTTATCTTTTTATTCGGTGAAAAACATAGATCGCTCATTTGAGTGAAAGTTTTAGATGAAAAATTGTCTTGCTGTGCATGAATGACCACTAAACTATTTACGGTCCATCGGTATTGAAGACCAAGCCTTTAAATATATAAAACACTACTTGGCTGACAGAAATTACTATGTACATATTAGAATCATTAAACAGAGGAGTAGCCTACCCCAGGTGTGTATTTGGCCTAATATTATTTTGTAGCTATACAATCGGTCCATCAAAAGTACTACAAAGGCATGAAGTGAAGTTAAACAGAGAAGTGGCCTACCCCAAGGGTGTATTAAGCCTAATCTTATTTTGTAGCTATACGGTCGGTCTATCAAAAGTACTACAAAGGCATGCAGTGAAGTTAAAACTATTTGTTGATGAGGCACAATTTTACTTCTCCATAAATGGCATTCATGATACTGGACTTTAAACCAAATTCTTACGAGTGTTAGGGAATGGATAGAAATAAACAAGCAATAGGCTATGCTGCATGAAATGCTGAATGCCTTGGAATGTATACGATAAAATGAATTACGATCCTGCAGAGAGTGGAATTTCCCTACATAATAAGACCAGAATAGGCAGTCCTTAAAGTAAACAACAAAAACTATATGAAATTAAGAGTATATATTATGGTGATTGGAAGAAAAATAGCTTAAGCAACTTAGGAGACATCCAAATTAATATTAATAACAATTAACTCGGTCCCGATATCTAGTAAAGTTCGTGGCCTATTGGAGTAGGCCTATCTTTTATCTGTAACTCGCCTCCCAATGCTCAAATTCGTTCGTTCGTTCGTTTAACAACGCCTTGCCCATAGCAAGAAAAGGGCGCTTGCACTAGGGCAGCCTGTAAAAAATGCTCAAATAAATAATGTAGATAAACCGACCGGATATCATCTCACTAACATCTGCAGATGAATATTCTGTAAAAAAAAAAAAAAAAAAAAAAAAAAAAAAAAAAACAAATAAAAAATTAATAAATAAATAAAAACTTTGGATAAACTGTTATTGCCAGGATTGACTACTGCAACTTCATTACTACAATCTACCCGAAGTGCAACTTCAGAAATTACAAAATATAAACAAAGCAAGACTGATAAAATAAGCATCACCCTGAGAAAGGATTAGGTCTACTCGAATTACAATGGCTTTCTATTAAAGATAGAATAGCGTATATAATATGTGGAGTAACCCATTAAGTTATAGAACAGGACGTCCATGATATCTAAGAGAATTGCTACACATCGTGCAGCCAACGAATCGTGTAGACATAAAAATACAGATTTAAAATTATTGGAGCCAAAATGTATGTCTACTGTAGGTTCTAGGACTTCCAAATATGCAGCCCAAAGACTATACAAGCTCCCACTGGCAATCCGAAATATGTATTAAGGCTTTCAAGAAGAAGTTTAAGACTTGCTTAATCTCCAAGTGCTTCACTAGTGTGAATTCAACAATAAACACGCTATAGCCTACTCTGTGATACGCGAAATACCTACATGCCTGTGTACAATAAACTGATCTCGTAGGTCCAGTGTTGCCGCTGGTATGGGGAAGTGGTGTTGTGACAGTGAAGCAGTTTTCAAAAGGAAATATGCTATATTATGATACTGGAAGGTTCCCTCACCTCACTTCACAGTAGGACCGTGGAAGCAGATTTAAGCAACCCTTAAAGAAAAGTAAGTAAAGTGATGTATTTACTTTCCCTAATTCAACCAACTGTTCACTGCTGTGGTTTTCTTATTCTTCTGTAATATTATCTAGGCCTACAAATGATCTTTATGGTGCGCAATACTGAAAAAGGTCACTTCTCAACCAAGGGCCTTCTTATTGATGTTGATCGTACAGATACTTTCTATAACGGGATTCCCATAGCATATATTTTATAGGTTTAACATACATCGTATAGGCTTAATAAAAACTCTAAGAACTTAGGTCTGAAGTGTATTTTCTTCTAGCATACATGCCTCTTGTCTTTTTTTTTTTCATTTTTGATATAGTAAATTTTACGATTTTCTTTGAAATTTAAATAGAATATTCTCAATTATTTTTTTTTAAATTGTTGCGTATTGGCTCCATTGGTTTAGTATACCTCGCTACTCAGACGTAGACTATAAGGTTAACAAGATTTGGCATATAACTGCAGGGTTTCTTAAATGTTTACTGTAAGTGATTCTGTTTATAAGGTTATAATTGATTTGCTTATATCTGTGCGTTCCTTTAACACCATTATTTAGCCAGGTGATTACGATAAAAGCAACGAGAAATCTAATTAAGGGCTTGTTAGACTGAATATCCAAGTTCAAATAAAATTTTCCAACGGCCTTTTTATATGGTAAACGTTATAACAGTAGCACGTTTTTTTTTTCTTCGTTAAATTTGTGGTATATATCACATTTCCGGTAAGTCTTCCTTTCATTCTTTCTATTCTTTAAGAATGAATATGATATATGAACTAATTTCTTTCTTCTTTTCGCTG
Organism: Palaemon carinicauda; assembly: GCF_036898095.1. Taxonomy (NCBI): domain Eukaryota; kingdom Metazoa; phylum Arthropoda; class Malacostraca; order Decapoda; family Palaemonidae; genus Palaemon; species Palaemon carinicauda. The sequence goes on from NC_090731.1 coordinate 159,369,187, forward strand.
ATTTTACATATTGAAGAGCCAATGTTTGTGATTCAGTCCTAAAATATTCACTAGTTTTCACTTGGAATGTCGACAAGAAAATGCTTGTAACGATAGTGCGAATGCTGATCTATTAAAAATCAAATTTTCGTGTAATGGTAGTTTGGTCATAAAAACCGTCTGTGCGTGCTCGTTTGATACCAACGGCTCTAAGTACCTCATAGGTTTGGAGGTATACAGACAGTATAATACAGTAGTTTTCCATAATTTGTAAATATTAGTAAAAAATTGGAGATAAGATTTTGCTGGAGATAAATTGTTTATACAGATAAATTTTTGTAGACGAAGTCATGTATATATTATTATATTAAGACGTTAAAGTAGATACATAAAGTAATGATAAGTAATACCACCACATGAAATTAAATATTTCAAAAATATCACAAAAACTAGTCAATTCATACAAGGCAGTGCAAGCTGCAAACATACTATAAAGGCTGACAATAGGCCTATCATAATAAATATTGTAAGGAATTCGTTCATTCAAGTTAATGCATCAACCATCATCATCATCTCCTCCTACGCCTATTGGCGCGAAGGGTCTTGGTTAGATTGCCCCAGTCGTCTCTATCTTGAGCTTTTAATTCAATACTTCCTCATTCACCATCTACTTCGCGCTTCACAGTCTTCAGCCATGTAGGCCTGGGGCTTCCAACTTTTCTAGTGCCTTGTGGAGTCCAGCTGAACGTTTGGTGAACTAATCTCTCTCGGGGAGTGCGAAGAGCATTCCCAAACCATCTCCATCTACCCCTAACACATCAATGAACAATATAATTCAAATATTTTTGATAATTAATATGCCAATGAAAAATGAGAGGTAATGAAATCTAAAATGAAATAATAAAATAACATAGAAATAAGTAAAAGAAGTAATAATAAGAGTAATAATAAAATACATGGAAGGAATCTTTCAAATATATTTCCGAAAATAGTTAATACATCGCCGCCCAACGTTTTACTGTACAGTGACGTACCTATTCACACGTCAAACGTTCTCAGCTACCGATTTTTTTTGGGTGGTTGGGGAGCCGAAACCTATGATCCCGTCAAACTGACCGCATTGATCGATCTACATTGGTTACCTGTTAAGGCTAGAATTGAATTTAAGATTTGCTTGTTGACTCACAAAGCACTTACAAGTGATAAGCCTAAATATCTTCGTGATTGCTTGGTGCCCTACCCTCAAGCTACCAGCGCTGCTGTAAGAGTTAGACATGCCGATGACCCACATAGACTATTCGAAATCAGTGTGAATCATGCAATAGGAGGAAGAACGTTTAGTTATTCTGCACCGAGACTCTTCAACGACCTTCCGCTTGATGTCAAGAATAGCAAAAATATGGCAGCTTTCAAGAAAAACCTGAAGACTTATCTTTTTAGAAAGTGATATAATAGTGACCTGAAAATTATTAAGCCTGAATACAAATGCTAGCGAAATAACTGATAAGATACAGAGCAAAATATTAACTGGAAAGAAATTATTTTCACACACCAAGGCCCGCCTGAACAGACTTTTAGTGTCTGATGGAGGGCGAGAAATAAACCCGTAAAAGTAAAAGTAAAGTAACAGGAATATGCATACGTCAATCGTAAACCCATACTTAAGTACCAAGGACTGACGTCGTAATGGTTCCCGTCAGGCGTACGGTTGCATACGGCCTATACCAAGGCCTATACTCGCCAGACAGAACAGAAACGGCAATTCCTGCTTACGGGAGCAAACGAGAGCAAGATAACGTGAATGCGTGACCCCCAGCTAAACGATAACTGGTTTTCATTCCCCTGTTTTATCAGCAAGGTCAGATTTGCCGTCAGTTATGAAGACATTTAACAGTTATCTATCAATCTGTCAGCAAATCTGAAGACGAATATTTTTTTTTTTTTTTTTTTTTTTTTTTTTTTTTTTTTTTTTAATGTTTGATATCTATCACCTTCATAGTAACTGTGTCAATTTAAGAGACTACAATGAAGTGGTCTATAAGTTGTCTACTCATGATTCATTCTTTCGTCTTGCTACAATAACTGGTAAAAATAAAGGTTGTTTTTTTTTTGTTATTATGATCATCACTTATACTGTAAGGTATTCACTCTGGAAAATGCCGCTTA
>NC_090731.1:159378831-159388831 GCF_036898095.1 Palaemon carinicauda
TCTAAAATTTCGGATCACTTCATAGAAATCTTTCAAAGACCCGCAGGTGTAACTAGAAAGTAAGATGATGACCAACACTATCTTATCTATCACAGAACTTACCAGGTAACAAGGGTGCAAGTTGACGAATTAACCTGTGGCAACAGAAAAAAAAAGAACTGACGAGATAACCCAGTCCCAGCTGCTCAGTGTCAAAGATCTCATTTCGTTTCTTGTAACACTTTAGTCTTTGAGGCTGTGCTAAGGATGCCGATGCCCTCAAAGTCTGAAATTCAGAGGGCTGCCTCTCTAAGTTTGAACTTCACAGGGCTATATTTTGAAGTCTGAACTTCACAGGGCTACCTATTGAAGTCTGAACTTCACAGGGCTACTCTCGAAGTCTGAACTTAACAGGGCTACCTCTTGAAGTATGAACTTCACAAGGCTACATCGTGAAGTCTGATCTTCACAGGGGTACATTTTGAAGTCTAAACTTCGCAGGGCAGCAGGGCTACATTTTAAGTCTGAACTTCACAGGGCTACCTCTCGAAGTTTTGTACTTCACAGGGCTACCACTTGAAGTCTGAACTTCACAGGGCTACCTCTTGAAGTCTGAACTTCAAAGGGTTTCCTCTTGAAGTCTGAACTTCACAGGGTTACCTCTTAAAGTCTGAACTTCACAGGGGTCCATTTTGAAGTCTGAACTTCACAGGTCTGCATCTTGAAGTATAAACTTCACAAGGCTACCTCTTGAAGTCTGATCTTCACAGGGCTCTATTTTGAAGTCTGAACTTCATTTGGCTACTTCTTGAAGTCTGAACTTTACAGGGTTACCTCTCGAAGCCTGAACTTCACAGGGGTACTTCTTGATGTCTGAACTTCACAGGGCTACTTCTTGAAGTCTGAAATTCACAGGGCTACTTCTTGAAGTCTGAACTTCACAGGGCTACCTCTTGACCTAATTTTGTTCATTTTTCTAAGACTTGAGCTCCATTATCCTCTATTATTTTATATTCGCGAAACGCTACACTTCTTCACCAGTGCCATCTGTTGATTAGATATTGATTCTTAATTCGTTTCATAACCTTTTCTTTCTTGTAACTGATTTATTCACAACTGAGTGCCAGTCGATATTTTCTCTTCCCCACTGTAAAATAGTTCATCCAATTGGTCCATTCCTTATACACCAGAGAGAGAGAGAGAGAGAGAGAGAGAGAGAGAGAGAGAGAGAGAGAGAGAGAGAGAGAGAGAGAGAGAGAGACTATTTACATTGGTACTGATGGATACTACCACGAATATCTTTACTCTTTCATAATCATAATACGTCGTAATTTCCTGTTGTAGGAGCAATTTAAGGGAATTGATATTCTGTCAAATTGTGCATTTGTTTTGAAGAGAAATTGACCTCGATATAATTCTGAAAGACTTATTAGCCTAATACTCTCCCCCAGTTTTCACTTCATTTCTTCCATCTTGCTGTTCAGTCTCTTATAGATAGGCCTACTCCTTGGTGCTAATCCTGGGTATAGATAGGCCTACTTCTCTTAGGACTGTATGCACCAAGGCCTCTATTCTATAGGCTTTGGTACGCACAGTATGAGTAGGCCTACTGGTAAATTATCATAACCTGAATTGAATTGGACATGAGTCATGGTACGACAATGAAACAATCTCGACCATTAGATTTAGTAGATTTGGGAACAAAGCCCTCAGAAGGATATTGGGAGTTAAATGGCAGGACAGGACTAGGCAGGAAACTATAAGAGAGATTACTCGAGTGCTATATGTGGATGAGATCAAGATGAGGGGTAGATGGAGATGGTTTGGGCATGCTCTTCGCGCTCCCCAGGAGAGATTAGTTCACCAAACTTTCAACTGGGATCCACAAGGCACTAGGAGAGTTGGAAGACCCAGGCCTACATGGCTGAGTACTATGAAGCTTGAAGTAGGAGATAATGAATAGAGAAGTATTGATTTAAAAGCTCAAGATAGAGACGACTGGTGAAATCTAACCGAGGCCCTTTGCGTCAATAGGCGTAGGAGGAGATGATGATGAATTGAATAGCGGCAGGGGAAAACCAAGATGAACGCGTAGATGAATAAAGTGTTCATATGTAATATGACTTCAGAAATTCAAACTTACAGCGAATGTTTTTATGTTGAACAGGCTGACATAAGTCTCTTTTTATAGTTTATATATGATAGATATATTTCAACGTTGTTATTGATCTTAAAATATTCTATATTGAGTATTCCTTATTTCTCTTGTAATGTATTTATTTCCTTGTTTACTTAACTCACTGGGCGATTTTTCCCTGTTGGAGCCCCTAGGCTTATAGAATCGTGCTTTTCCAACTAGAGTTGTGGCCTAGCTGTTAATAATAATAATAATAATAATAATAATAATAATAATAATAATAATAATAATAATAATAATAATAATAATATGTTATCAGTTTAAGTACCCATAATCCATTAGAAAATAAACATATATAGTATCCCGAAAGGTGTTACATATTTCATATTAACTAATTGGGTAAATATAGCTCAGATGAAGTTTTATTTTAAAATGACATCAGCAGATTTCATCCGTTAGCATTATTTTCACAGCGTGGTAAACAAATATACCACAATATTGTTGAAATAAAGTATGAACTTATTTATAACGGATAACGTTCAGATTTCCTGTCTTTATCCAAGACCAAAAACATTTCATATTATTTTTTTTTTTTTTATAAATTATTATATACAACAATACTTATGCACTTTATTTCATTACAATTCATATAAAATTCTGCATGTTTTTATTTCAAGTACATCTCCATTTTCTTTTAGGAAACCATGTAAATTCATAGAAAACTATACAGCATTTTTTTTTCTTTTGTAGATAAGAAAATGGCAGAATATTTTTATGGGTAACTTACTGAATTGTTATTTTCACAGTTTGATTTCAGCGCAGTTATAGTTTTGTGCTACAAATAATAATAATAATAATAATAATAATAATATTATTATTATTATTATTATTATTATTATTATTATTATTATTATTGTTGTTATTGTTGTTATTATTATTATTATTATTATTATTATTATTATTATTATTATTATTATTATTATTATTATTATTATTAGCAGCAGCAGCTAAGCTACAACACTAGTTCGAAGAGTAGGATGCAATAAGCCCAAGGGCTCCTAAATGGAAAAATAGTCCTGTGGGGAAAGGGAATAAATAAACTACAAGAGAAGCAATAGACAATTAGAATAGCATATTTTAAGGACAGTAACAACATTGAAATAAATCTTACATAAGTAAAATATAAAAAGAGGCTTATTTCAGCCTGTTCAACAAAAAAAAAAAAAAAAAAAAAAAATCGCTGAAGGTTTGAAGTTTTGAAGTTCCACCGATTCAACTACCTGATTAAAAAGATCATTCCACAAAGTCGAACAATCATGATAGGAATATTTCGGGAATGAAACGTGTGAGAGAGGCTACCTGATTAAAAAGATCATTCCACAAAGTGAAATAATCATGATAGGAATATTTCGGGAATGAAACAAGTAAGAGAGACTACCTGATTAGGGAGATTCCACAAAGTCTAACAATCATGATAGGAATATTTCGGGAATGAAACATGTAAGAGAGGCTACCTGATTAGGAAGATCATTCCACAAAGTCTAACAATCATGATAGGAATATTTCGGGAATGAAACAAATTAGAGAGACTAAACACGTCTAAAAATACTTTGATGGATCAAGCGAATTCTGAAGAACGAGCGAAGGTCACAGCAGAATCACCTGATGAGATAGCGACACTTGCAGAGTTGCAGAATATAATCCTTGCGAGTGATCTTTCGATCTCTTAGTCCATTGTTGGTTGCCAAAAGCACTTATTATTATTATTATTATTATTATTATTATTATTATTATTATTATTATTATTATTATTATTATTACTTGCCAAGCTACAACCTTAGTTGGAAAAGCAGGATTTGTTATAAACCGAGGGGCTCCAACAGGGAAAATAGCCCAGAGAGGAAAGGGAACAAGGAAAAATTAAATATTTTAAGAACAGTATATAAACTATAAAAAAACTTTATGAAAACAAACCTTTTTTTATTTGAAGGAACGTGAGGAATGGCATACTGGAACAGTAAGACAACAAAAGAGTTTAGATCTGCCTTTAAAGTCCCCACTTTTGTCAAAAGTCCCCACTTTTATCACAAGCCCCTACTTTTATTACAAGTCCCCACTTTTCTCAAAATTCTCTACTTTCATTACAAGTCCCTACTTCTCTCAAAAGTCTACTTTTTTCAAAAGTCCCCACTTTTATAACAAGTCCCCTCTTTTCTCACAAGTCCTTACTTTTCTCAAAAGTCCTTACTTTTCTCAAAAGTCCCTACTTTTATCAAAAGTCCCAACTTTTCTCAAAAGTCCCTACTTTTCTTTTAAGTCCCTACTTTTCTTTCAAGTCCCTACTTTTCTTAAAAGTACCTAATTATCTCAAAAGTCCCTACTTTTATCACAAATCCCCACTTTTATCACAAGTCCCTACTTCTCTCAAAAGTATCTACGTTTCTCGAAAGTTCCCACTTTTCTCAAAAGTCCCTACTTTTATCAAAAGTCCCTACTTTTATCAAAAGTCCCTACTTTTATCACTATCCCCTATTTTTGTCAAAAGTCCTCACTTCTATCACAAGCCTCTACTTTTCTCAAAAGTCCCCACTTTTCTCAAAAGTCCCTACTTTTCTCAAAAGTGCCGACTTTACTCAAAAGTCCCTATTTTTCTCAAAATCCCTACGTTTATCAAAAGTCCCCGCTTCTGTCACAATCCCCTAATTTTCTCAAAATTCCTCACTTTTATCACAAGTCCCTACTTTTCTCAAAAGTCCCCACTTTTCTCAAAAGTCCCCACTTTTATCACAAGTCCCTACTTTTCTCAAAAGTCCCCACTTTTCTCAAAAGTCCCCACTTTTATCACAAGTCCCCACTTTTCTCAAAAGAGCCCACTTTTTTCAAAAGTCCCCACTTTTATCACAAGTCCCTACTTTTCTCAAAAGTCCCCGCTTTTAACACAAGTCCCCACTTTTAACACAAGTCGCCGCTTTTAACACAAGTCCCCGCTTTTAACATAAGTCCCACTTTTAACACAAGTCCTAACTATTAACACAAGTTCCCACTTTTATCACAAGTCCCCACTTTTAACACAAGTCCCCACATCAAAAGTTCCCACTTTTATCAAAAGTCCCCGCTTTTAACACAAGTCCCTGCTTTTAACACAAGTCCCTGCTTTTAACACAAGTCCCCGCTTTTAACACAAGTTCCCACTTTTAACATAAGTCCCCACTCTTCACTTTTGTCATCTTAATTTGAAGAAAAAAAATCATACAAATTAGACATGGTCAGGTAACACGGAGTCTTAAAAGACATATCACAAGTCCCTACTTTTATCACAAGCCTCACATTTCACTTTTGTCATCTCAATAGAAAAAAAAAAAAAAACATACAAATTAGACATCGTCAGGTACCACGGAGTCTTAAAAGACATTTTTTAGTATCAACTTGTTGGGCTGAATCATCATGGCATGTTTTGGAGTCAATGGACCTAAGATGTAACTGCGCAGTTTCGCAGTGCTGAGAGAAACTCGGCTTAGAGTAATACCTGTTAGTGCATGCATTTGTGGACGAAACCATAACTGAAGCGCGTTTTTCTTTATGAATATTTTTGCTCATGCTATACGTCTTGATAAAACAGGCATATTCAGTTACGTAAGATGTCATTTTAAAATGCATACAAAACTAATTAGCTAATGCATATACAATTTCTGTAGATGAACATACGCAATCAATTCACGATGCTAAAGTGTGGTTTTTAGTACAGGTGTGCAAAATTAGTACTGTATTTATAATGATACTAATATTAGTAATATCCTCAAACATATTTTTTTTTTTTTTGTATAATGATACCTAATGACACAATGCAATATTATTTTGGATTAGCCTCCATTGTATATATAAAAAAGTGTCTTAATCTAGTTTTTTTCTGCTGCCAAAAGATGATTCGTAGTTTCTGCTAGAAATTCCCACATCATAGTGATGCAGCACATTTCTCATGTGGGGTTTTTCACATTTTCTGTCTGTCTGTCTGTTCTCTCTCTGTGATGTGCAGACACACACAGAGACAGTAGAATATTTTAATGCTGAATGGTAATAAACAGTAGAATATTTTAACGATGAATGGTAATAAACAGTAGAATATTTTAATGATGAATGGTAATAAACTAGAATATTTTGATGAATGGTAATAAACAGTAAAATATTTTGATGATGAATGGTAATAAACAGTAGAATATTTTGTTGATGATTGGTAATGAATAGTAGAATATTTTTATGATGAATGATAATAAACAGTAGAATATTTTGATGATGAATGGTAATAAACAGTAGAATATTTTGATGGTGAATGGCAATAAACAGTAGAATTTTTTGACGATTAATGGTAATAAACTATAGAATATTTTGATGATGAATGACAATAAACAGTAGAATATTTTGATGATGAATGGTAATAAACAGTAGAATATTTTGATGATGAATGGTAATATAAAGTGAGCCAAAGAAAAGCCCCTTGTACCTTACTTACTCCCGTTATTGAATGTTTTATTTTTATTTAAAGTAACTCCTAAAAAAATCAATTGAAATAGTCTCTGTTTAGAAACGCAACATCTTACGAAATCATCAGTAAAAAGTTTACGATGAAATATTTTAAATGAATTTGAGTAAGAGTGAATAAATAGATATATTTTTAGTCATGTTTTGATGATTTAACATATTTCGAAAGACGAGACATGTTTTGCAATATATATTTATCACTTTCATTGCCATAATAAGAAAATGATAACGAATAATTTTTCGAAGCAATTTTGTATATAACTATAACTTTAACTTTAATTATAATTCATATTATAGGAAGGTACTATTTTAATGTTGTTGTTGTTGTTCTTAAAATATTTTATCTTAATTGTTCATCTTCTCTTGCAGTTTATTCATTTCCTTGTTTCCTTTCCTCACTGGGCTATTTTTCCCTGTTGGAGCCCTTTGCGGTTATAGCATCGTGCTTTTCCAACTAGGATTGTAGCTTAGTTAATAATAATGATAATATTGATAATAATAGTAATAATAATAATAACAATAATAATAATAATAATAATAATAATAATAATAATAATAATAATAATAATAATAATGATAATAATCATAATAATAATAATAATAATAATAATTATTATTATTATTATTATTATTATTATAATGAAAACAAAATAATAATAATAATAATAATAATAATAATAATAATAATAATAATAATAATAATAATGATGATACGTGTTATTATTAATTGTGATTTACTTTCGAGAAAGACATTCGGTCTGTTTCTTCTTCAATTGCACAAAAATGGCGTATCAATAGAGTCTTTCAAGACTTATGGTGATCAATCTATCATAAGGAAATGTTTTATTTATTTCATTCTACCATGTTCTATAAATAGTTATGTCTAGTCTTCAGTCTCTGACGTAATTTATTGGGCAGAAACTTACGGCCTATTCCATTCTTTATAATTGATCTGGATAGGCCTATTCATCTCTGGCACCGTCGTTCACTTGGTTCTTTGCGTAAGTTGTATACCATCCTGTATGTAGTACTAAATTTGCAGTTAATTCTAATAGTCTTGCCTTCTCCATCATAAGGGTCAATATGATACAGTATTCTAGAAGTTTTATTCCAGCTGTGACTCGATAAATGAACTTCCTAATCTGGCAGTTGAATCGGTGGAACTTCAGAAGTTCAAACTGCCTTTTTATTTTTATTTTTTATTTTTTTATTTTTTTATTTTTTTTGAACAGATTGAACTTGCTTCATAGTTCATAAATGACTCATCCGTTTTAATGTTGTAACTGATCTTAGTACAAGTTTTTTTTTCTTTCATTATTTCGTTATTTCTCAATTTCCATTTCACACTAAGCTGCTTTCCTTGTTGGAGCCCTCGGGCTTGTCGCATTCTGCTTTCTTTTTATTTTGGGGTTGTAGCTTGGATAGTAATAATGATAATAATAATGTCTTTCCGCAGCAAGGGCATTGAAAATAGTCAGTGAAATAAAGGTGATAGTCATAGTTCAGTAAAGCCTCTGGTGATGTCACAAAACAGAGAAATTTCAATGATATCACTTCAGGCCTTATATTTTTTTTCTTTTTCTTCTTCTAAGATAGAGAATAAACTATCCCATCTACCTATCTTTGTAAGATTTATTCCAGTAATTGGGATTTTTTCCTTATTAATGCATGATTTAGGGAGGATAGGTTTAAGAAATTGAAAATGAAGCAGGGGGAGGAAGAGAAGACGACGAACTGGCGAGCTAAGAAAATTCACAGGTATAGCTGACATAGAAAGACCATAAACAATCGCGAGTAGAAGGATATGTCTTGAGTCCTTTGTCCTACTGTGGACTAGTTACGCCTGATGATGATGATGATGTATGTATGTATGTATGTATGTATGTATGTATGTATGTATACAGTATTATCTATGGAATATTTTCTTCTTCTTCTTCTTCTTCTTCTTATCATTATTATTATTATTATTATTATTATTATTATTATTATTATTATTAGATCTGATTTCCATTTTTCACCATTTTAAAGATAACGTCTTTAAAAAAAAAGAAAAAAAAGACGGATTTTGACGAAATTTCCGCTACAGATAGATCTTAGGCCATAGACGACTCCATTAACCTTTGGCAGAGGTCAGAAATCTCTGATTATCATTATTATTATTATTATTATTATTATTATTATTATTATTATTATTATTATTACTTTATAAAGCTACATTTTTTAGGAAATCCAGGTCCTTTACGTCTGCAATTTTTCTTCTTTACCTTCATCAATACATAAACCCAAGCTACGACACAGCAATGTACTAATAGAAAAATGCATAGTCAACATAGAAGTTAACATTCATGGACAGACGGACACACTCGAATTCACATTTTCTCCTGAACTTAATATAACTTGAAATTGTATAAGATATTATTGAAAGAATTCTAAGTTAGAAAACGAGATTCTGTTAATCGTTTGCAGCAATTCATTATTCTAATAACAGATAAAAAAGGGAATTTTTCGAAATGATATTAATTCGTTGTTCTTATATGTGATTAGCAGCTGAATGAGCCGTGGGTGAAATAATGATACAAGATAAATATTAAGTTAATTATTAATGTTTGTTGATGTCATATACCAGGCATGTGTTGTTAACATACTTTGGGTTTGATAACAAAGGAATTAGTGACGTAATGTTGGACAGTTTTATTTTTTATTTCATTTTGTTTTAATTCATTTTATTTCATTTCATTTTATTTTTTATTTTTTATTTTATTTTATTTTAATTCATTTTATCTTAATTCATTTTTATTTCAATTCATTTCATTTTTTATTTTTTATTTTATTTTATTTTAATCCATTTTATTTCATTTCATTAATTTTTTTATTTTATTCTATTTTGATTCATTTTATTTCATTTCAATTTATTTTTTATTTTTTATTTTATTTGATTTTAATTCCTTTTATTTCATTTCATTTTATTTTTTATTTTCCATTTTATTTTATTCTAATTCATTTTATTTCATTTCATTTTATTTTCTATTTTTTATTTTATTTTATTTTAATTCATTTTATTTCATTTCATTTCATTTTTTATTTTTTATTTTATTCTATTTTAATTCATTTTATTTCATTTCATTTTATTTCATTTTATTTTTTATTTTCTATTTCATTTTATTTCAATTCATTTTATTTTATTTTTTATTTTTCTATTTTCTATTTCATTTTATTTTAATTCATTTCACAGTATTTCATTTCATTTTATTTCTTATTTTTTTCATTGATTTGAACAATCATCCAAGATTTGCAACCCCTAAAAAGTGAGATGTTTCTTCAGATATTTTTATTTCTAACTTTTTTTCG
>NC_090731.1:159396331-159398831 GCF_036898095.1 Palaemon carinicauda
TAATAGAAAAACCTTTTAAGCTTGCCATTGTGTGTTTTACATTGTTTAAAGTTTTATACCATTGTTACCCTCAACCGTTTGTATATCAGCTTGTTATCTCGTTTGAATTCTCAGTAATGTTCAGGCCGTCTTCCCATAAAGACCCTTCTGAGTCTTCCATAATCTCTATGATTGAACCAGCTAGCAAAAAGAACTCAGCCAACCCAAGCTTCACTAAAATAAAAGTAACTTTAGTTTTATTTATTTATTTTTTTTTTTTTTAACTTATTAGAAAATTTTACTTTTATGGCGAGTGGAGCCTCAGGGACCTGGATGGAGCTTTGGTCTATTTCACGTTGCAGATTTCAAAGTTATGTTGACAAAAATTTTCAAAGTATTCCAGATCAAAATACAGCCAGAAAAAATCAGATTTGTATCTTATTGATGACAAATATCAATAACCAACTATTTTAGAAACATATAGTCAAGAGCGCCCCTTGTGGCCACGGGGGCATATAAAAATTAGAATAGCGCCAACGTTATCCCTGTGTGTCGTAAGAGGCGACTAAAAGGGACGGGACGAGGGGGCTGGGAACCCCCTCTCCTGTATAAAATTCCTGCGAGACATCGACAAGGAGATGGAGCTGAGGGGAGAGTGACTGCTCCCCGCACTCTAGTTTTGGGGTGTTTGAATGTGCGTGGATGTAGTACGATAGAGAGTAAAAGATGTGAGATTGGAAGTATGTTTAGAAGTAGAAGGATGGATGTATTGGCCTTGAGTGAGACAAAGATGAAAGGAAAAGGTGAAGTGATGTTTGGTGAAATGTCTGGTAGAGTGTCTGGGATTGAAAGGGGAAGAGCGAAAGAGGGTGTGGCGTTATTGCTGAGTGAATGGACGACAGGTAAAGTAGTGGAATGGATGGAGATATCATCTAGGTTAATGTGGGTAAGGGTTAGGTTGGGTAGGGAATGTTGGGCGTTTGTCAGTGCGTATGGGCCAGGTAGTGAGAAAAGTGAAGAAGAGCGGAATGAGTTCTGGAATGAATTAACTAGGTGTGTAGAAGGACTGGGTAGAAGGAATTATGTAGTTGTTATGGGTGACTTAAATGCTAGAGTGGGCGCTGGAGAGGTAGAAGGTGTCATTGGGAAGTATGGCGTACCAGGTGAAAATGAGAGTGGTGAGAGACTGGTAGACATGTGTGTTGAACAAGAGATGGTAATAAGTGCTAGCTTCTTTAAAAAGAAAGATAAAAATAAGTATACATGGGTAAGAGTGGCAAATGGAAGAGTAGTAGAAAGGGCATTAATGGATTATGTGTTGATAACTAAAAGAATGTTTGGAAGATTGAAAGACGTGCACGTGTTTAGGGGTATGGCTAATCTGATCATTTTTGGGTGGAAGGAAAATTAGTTGTAGCAAAAGAGTGGGGGAATAGAGTAGGTGGATGTAAAAGGGAGGTAGTGAGGATTGAAGAGCTAATAAAACCGGGGTAAAAAGTAAATATCAGGAAAGGTTGAAAATGGCATATGACGAGGTGAGAGTAAGAGAAACTGGTAATTTAGAGGAGGAGTGGAAGTTAGTAAAAGAAAATTTTGTTGGGATTGCAAGTGATGTATGTGGCAAGAAGGTTGTTGGAGGCAGCATGAGGAAGGGCAGTGAATGGTGGAATGAAGGAGTGAAGGTAAAAGTGGAAGAGAAAAAGAGGGCTTTTGAAGAATGGCTGCAGAGTAATAGTATAGAGAAGTATGAAAAATATAGAGAGAAAAATGTGGAAGTAAAGCGCAAGGTACGTGAGGCAAAGAGGGCAGCTGACCTGAGGTGGGGTCAGGGATTGGGTCAGTCATATGAAGAGAATAAGAAGAAGTTTTGGAAAGAAGTGAAGAGAGTAAGGAAGGTTGGCGCAAGAATTGAAGAGACAGTGAAAGATGGAAATGGAAGGTTGTTAAAAGGAGAGGAGGCAAGGAAAAGGTGGGCGGAATATTTTGAAAGTTTGCTGAATGTTGAGGATAATAGGGAGGCAGATATAATTGCTGTTCCAGGTGTTGAGGTGCCAGTGATGGGAGATGAGAATGAGAGAGAGATTACAATAGATGAAGTGAGGAGAGCACTAGATGAAACGAGAGTAGGAAAAGCATCTGGTATGGATGGTGTGAAAGCTGAGATGTTGAAGGAAGGGGGTGTGACTGCACTTGAATGGTTGGTGAGATTGTTTAATATGTGTTTTGTGTTGTCAATGGTACCAGTAGATTGGGTTTGTGCATGTATTGTACCACTATATAAGGGTAAGGGAGATGTGCATGAGTGTTGTAATTCAAGAGGTATTAGTTTGTTGAGTGTAGTTGGAAAAGTGTATGGTAGAGTATTGATTAATAGGATTAAGGATAAAACAGAGAATGCAATCTTGGAAGTACAGGGTGGTTTTAGAAGAGGTAGGGGTTGTATGAATCAGATTTTTACAGTTAGGCAGATATGCGAGAAATATTTAGCAAAAGGTAAGGAGGTGTATGTTGCGTTTATGGA
>NC_090731.1:159403831-159408831 GCF_036898095.1 Palaemon carinicauda
TGTGTTTATCATAGCTTTTATAGAATGCAATCCGTATATTATTTTAATGCGTATGGAGCTTTTAATTGCTCTCAAATAAGCCTTTGGTAGACGGCATTAAAGAGGGTGCATCAGGCAACCGACCCTCTTAATGAAGGCATAATGGTGGAAATTAGAAGAAAATTTTATACAATGTCCATCCTATCACCTGACATATTAACCATCTGTGGACGCTCTCATGAAGAGTTATTGATACATGCGTTCTACATATAGGCTTTCCCCGTTACTTCCAAACTTTTCGTAAGTGAATTTTAAAAATAGTTGATTATCTTCCCTATCTGAACTCCTGTAAATACTTTTGCCATCCGCTTTTACTTTCTCAACCATAATCCTACCACATACCTAAGTATTTCCATACACTTGTCATCGAAATTTCCTTTATCTTTATTTAAGATTAGAATAATTATTAATTTCATTTATTCCGTTGGATTCGTTCGCCTATAGAAACACTTTGCAACTTCTGGTGTCTTTCTAGTTATCATCCTTGCTTTCTTTACAACTACCCTCAAATAAGTTCTCATCAACCTTACACTAGGGTTGTGGTGGCCTATCGGAAACGTCCCTGTCTGGTGATCTGTCGGAATGGGGTTCGAATTCCGCTCAAGCTCGATGGTTTCTTTAGTATCTGCAACCTCATCCTCCTTGTGAGCTAAGGATGGGGGTTTTGGGGGAGTCTATAGGTCCTCCTGTTGAGCTTGGGTAGAGAGGGGACTTGGGCGATGATCATATGTATATGCTATATGGTCAGTCTCTACGTTATTGTCCTGCTAGCTAGGGCATTATCACTGTACCTTCCCTCTGCCATTCATGAGTCACCTTTAAACTAGCAATTATTACCCTTTGTGTTCCATTTAACAAATCTGCACTTCAAAAACGTCGCTTAATTGGTCCTGGACTCTATTATTGTAAGACAGTATATCCATTTGCATCTATTCGAATGCACTTGTTTACTCTCTCTCTCTCTCTCTCTCTCTCTCTCTCTCTCTCTCTCTCTATTTATTTCCTTAATGAGCAAATTCTCATTCTGCACGCACAACACGAGACTGAGTTGTAATTCCAGCTATTCTCAAATGCACAAAAGCTTGCTTAAACTAACATTTGAATAATCACACAAAAGTATATTGAAATTCTCCGATGATCCAAAAGAAACTTTCGGGCTATAAAAGATGTGGTAACGTCCCTGACTGGTGAACCTCAGAGTGGGGTTCGAGTCCCGCTCAAACTCTTCTTTTGGACGCTACAACCTCACTATCCTTGTGAGCTATGGATGGGGAGTTTGGGGAAGCCTACAGGTCTATCTGCTGAGTCTTAGCAGCCATTGCCTGGCCCTCCTAGCTCATAGATTTGGGGGTAGAGGGGCCTTGGGCACTGATCTTATATAGCATTGTCCTGCTTGATGGGGCAATGTCACTGTCCCTTATCTCTCCCATTCATGAGTGGCCTGTACCAACCGTATGCCACACGATCGTACATAGTCCATGTTGTGCTTGTATCTTCGCTCTTCCCTCGCACTAAAAAGAACCAGAATAAACATGTCTGCGTTCCTCCTCTGTAACATTGTCAATTTTTAAACATGAAAATTCTTGTTGCCTTGAGATTTTGTATATAAAGGAGAGTGTTCTGTAATAAACTCACTCAGTTGTTTTCAACTTGCCTTTGAGTCACAACCTTCTCTTGGCCTTCACAGGCCTTTAAAGCCTTTAAACTTTTAAAAAGACAACATCTCACCACTGAATAAGTAACAGAAGTTGAACTTGAAGGTGATATGATACTTTGCTGTGTACTCAAGTGGGCTAAGACCAGACGAATTGTTATTGAACGTCAAGACGATATGGTAACGGACACCTTCATTCGTTTGACAATAAACCGCAGGATTTCAATGCAAGTGATTTGCTTGTTGGTGTATTCGGGGGATATCAACTACGATGATATCACTTTATTATTTTCATTTGGGAATATAAAGGAATGGAAAATAAATGGCATATCTTATCTGTAATTGTTATGCTTGATAAGAAAGTTAGTCGCATTTTCATGAGAAGCAGAATGATCGAAGACAGAAATGCGCAAACACATTCACACACATCACACACACACACACACACACACATATATATATATATATATATATGTCTGTTTAGGCCATTTTACACACGCACACACATATATACATATATATATATATATATATATGTGTGTGTGTGTGTGTGTGCGTGTTTATGTGCGTGTGTCTTTTATGTATGTGTGTTTTACCCAACCCAAATATTAACGAAACTCAATTTTGAGTAGACAGAAGAATAGTAGATACAATTTTGCACCATCTGACAAGATTTTTACCAGATAACATGGAACCCAAAAATCTGGTTCCCTTCGATACTGCGTTTTCATCGTCTCTCCATATACAGTCAAACACTTTCACATTTTATCGAATTGAAATTACTAATGGAAGAAATTAGTTAATCAGAAAATAACCTTAACAAATCTTTGGAGCTTTTAAAGAAGAAAAGGGTAATTGAATGTTCAGTTGAACAGGAAAGAATATAAGTGCTGGACAAAGTTCATTATAATACATGGCCACTGAATAACCTGTTTTAAGAATACTTGTAATGAACATTGCATATTTGTCTTTACTTTATATGTTTCTGAAGGTCTAAAAATAATCATATTTATTATAAGGGTGAGCTTGTTTAAAGGCTTAAAGGTTTAAAGGCCGCCCATGAATGGCACAGGCAAGGGACAGTGACTTTGCCCTATCACGCAGGACAATGCCCCTAGAACCTGACCATATATATACATATGATCAGCGCCCAAGCCCCCTCTCCACCCAAGCTAGGACCAAGGAGGACCAGGTAATGGCTGCTGAATACACAGCAGATAGACCTATAGGCTCCCCCAAGCTCCCCATCCTTAGATCACTAGGATGGTGAGGTTATAGCGACCAAAGGAACTAACGAGTTTGAACGGAACTCGGACCCAAGTCTGACTTACACCAGTCAGGTACGTTACCACATCGGCCACCACAACCCTAATGTCCGATCAAATATTTTTTGTGATATTCATACATTGCTTCAATTCTGATAGCATATGGTGCAAATTGAAGTCTATCTTTCATAATATTGACGCAGAATAATTTTGGCGTCAATAACAATAAGTGTGCAATGATAATTATCAATAAATTTGATGGAAATTGACTTAAAAGTAATATTTATCCCATGGCTGAGCGGGGATACCTTAACGTGGTGAAAGGGTTTGTGTATCGCCATGATCAGCAAAGCTGTACTAGTTAGGGTCAACCATACTAGGTTGGTTTGCTGAAGTCTCCCACCATCACCAATCTGCAATTGCCATCGTAGGAATGAAATGGCCAAATCCAAGACATGAATGAAGACATATCTGTGGTCTTTTTCATGCAGTGGACTAAAAACGGCTAATGTTGTTGTTGTTGTTGTTGTTTCTGTTCTTAATATCGTATTATCTAAGTAATTGAATTAATACGTAGTATAGAGATTTGATCAAAGAATTCATGAATTTAAAGTATCAAATACCTTTCTGGAATACGAAAAAATACACAATCATTCAGGTCATATGCAACAAGGAATGCTCCCTCCCTTACCATCTGTGCTGTGAAGAGTGACCTTGAATGACATCGTAACGCACAGGTAACAAACGTCTGAACAGGACGCGACCATTCTGACAATGGCAGGAGGTGATCCTTCATTTGTCCTTCACAATCAGCCCCTAAGCCCAGTCCTCAAATCCCCGGATGCTCTGCATGACTCTGATTTTTTTTTTTTTTTTTTTTTTTTATCTTTTCTTCTTAGGATGATTTTGCATTGATATGAATTTATTGCTACTTTATTATAGGTTGTAGGTTGGTCAAGGCACCAGCCAATCATTGAGATACTATTGCTAGAGAGTTGTTGGGTCCTTTGATTGGCCAGATATTACTACATTGGATCCCTCTCTCTCTGGTTATGGCTCATTTTTCCTTTGCCTACACATACACCTAATAGTGTGGCCTATTTTTTACATATTCTCTTCTGTTCTCATACACATAACAGCACCGGGATTATCGAACAATTCTTCGTTTAAGTGGTTAACTATTGCACAGTAATTGTTCAGTAGCTACTTTCCTCTTTAGCTATGATAAGCAGCTCCTCTAGGAGGACACTACAAAATTAAACCATTGTTCTTTATTCTTGGGTAGTGCCATAGCCTCTTAACCGTGGTCCTCCACTGTCTTGGGTTATAGTTGTCTTGCTTGAGGATACACTCAGGCACACTATTCTATCTTATTTCTTTTTTTTTCTTTTTTTGTATTTTTGAGCTTTTTATAGTTTATATATGGAAGATCTATTTTAATGTTAATATTCTTAAAATTTCTCATTTTGATTGTTGTTACTTATCATTCAGTTTATTTATTTCCTTGTTTCCTTTCCTCACTGGGTTGTTTATCTCTGTTGAAGCCCTTGGGGTTATGGCATCCTGCTTTTCCAACTAGGGTTGTAGCTTAATTGATAATAATGATAATAATATCTTATATTTTTTGTTATATATCGCCTTAAGGTATTTTATACTCGGATTATTTTTTTTATTAATATAAATTTATTGCTACTCTGTTATAATGTTTACTACCATACTTAAATTCTTTCCTAAGTATCACCTTAAAGTATTTTTTACTTAGATCTACTTTACTTTTTTTTTGCATTGTCATCTAAACTTGCGTGCATCAACTACATTTTTTTTCATAAGGCTTTAGGATAGGTTATTGTAAAAAATAAAGACTTTTTTCTGTCAAACAAGTTTTTTCTGGCTATGAAAAAGTAGTTCTATTTTTTTACGTCTTTGATGGGACGGTGAACAACATCTACTCTGATCATTTCTCTGCAAAGCGAAAATATTTCTAGAACTTTGTGTTTTTTCAGTTCTTCCCTTTACAGTTTTGTATAATATATATATATATA
>NC_090731.1:159416331-159423831 GCF_036898095.1 Palaemon carinicauda
AATCTTTATAACAAGGTACTGTAGCTATAAATAAACCTATTCCATATCATTCGAAAATATTATCCGCTGTTTATCATATTTCAATATATACTTCGTTTATTAAGCATTTCCTTTATTCACTGAACAGTAATAAAACGTGTTTATTGAATAAATAGTCATCATCTGTAAGAGGAAGTCCATTATTATTATTATTATTATTATTATTATTATTATTATTACTTGCTAAGCAACAACCATAGTTAGAAAAGCAGAATGCTATAAGCCCAAGCGCTCCAACAGGTAAAATAGCCGAGTGAGGAAAGGAAATAAGGAAACTACAAGAAAAGTAATCAACTACTAATATAAAATATTTTAAGAACAGTAACAACATTAAAATAAATATTTCATTTATAAACTATGATAATTAAAAAAAAAAAGAGGAAGAGAAATAAGATAGAATAGTATGCCCGAATGTACCCTCAAGCAAGAGAACTCTAACCCCAAGGCAGTGGAAGACCATTGTATTATTGAAAGATTATTAGACATCAATTGCTTGCAAGAGGCGTCAATCTCTACTCCCATGAAAGCAAACAGGGGGAGGTAATTGAACGTTGCATAACTTCCTTCTCAGCAATGTGTGTTCACTGTGCTTTGGATGTTCAGTCGTTGCTTGCATGCACACTTAAGTTATTGTCATTGCTGTTGGGAGTTACAATCAGGGTTGAATTAAGATGACATACTGTACGGTCCTGAAAAGAAGATACGTGGATATATATGTATATACTATTTATATATACAGTATATATATACAGTATATATATATATATATATATATATATATATATATGTGTATATATATACACTGTATATATATATATATATATATATATATATATATATATATATATATATATGTGTGTGTGTGTGTGTGTGTGTGTGCAAATATCATGTAGTGCACTTGGACATATATATATATATATATATATATATATATATATATATATATATATGTATATATATATATATATATATATATATATATATATATATATATAAACATATGTTTATGTGTGTATGCGTGTATGTATGTATTCATATATACATGTATATATATATATATATATATATATATATATATATATATATAAACATATGTTTATGTGTGTATGTATGTATGTATGTATTCATATATACATGCATACATATATATATATATATATATATATATATATATATATATATATATCTAACCACATTTCTTCTTTTCAGGACCATATAGTATTTCATTATAATTCAACCCTGATTGTAACTCCCAATGTATATTTGCATATATATATTTATATATATTTATACATATGTTTATATATATATATATATATATATATATATACCATATATAGTGTGTAAATACGCACACACATATATATATATATATATACATCTATCTCTCTACCTATAATATACGCACACACATAAATAAGTACAGGCATATAAAGGTCGTTGTAACTTGGTCAAATACGTCGAGAGAGAGAGAGAGAGAGAGAGAGAGAGAGAGAGAGAGAGAGAGAGAGAGAGAGAGAGAGAGATGCCAGTCATTACTGGTAGTGTGGTGTTAAAATATTGTTAGTAAAGGTGTTTTGACTTGAGGGTGAATCGTGAAATTCAAATAAGTTCAAGTTGTTGGTAAATAGCGATTAACTAAGGAATTAATGTCATGTGATTACATAGGGAAATAGTTTGTGTGAGAAGAAATTTATATATCTTATAATGACTCTCTCTCTCTCTCTCTCTCTCTCTCTCTCTCTCTCTCTCTCTCTCTCTCTCTCTCTCTCTCTCTCTCTCTCTCTCTCTCTCTCTCTCTCTACATATATATATATATATATATATATATATATATATATATATATATATATATATATATATTTCGCATTCTCACTCTTTATCGTTATGTATTATATATACAGTATATATATATATATATATATATATATATATATATATATATATATATATATCTGTGTGTGTGCTTGTGCTCGTGTATGTGTGTGTGTTTGTGCGTGTGTATGTGCTTGTGTGCCTGTGTATACACACAAAAATACACACACGCATATATATGTATATATATATATATATATATATATATATATATATATATATATATATATATGTATATATATATATATATATATATATATATATGTGTGTGTGTGTGTATGTTCATATATTTAGACGTGTTTTTTAATGTTCAATAAGCCATATATTTTAATACTTTAATGTCTGGATTCTCTTACCGACCTTGAGATCAGAGTCCTAAGGCGAAAACACTCAAAGGCAATAGCATCTGACCGGCCGGGAATCGAACCCTGGTCCAGGATACTTGCATAACATTGACAGCACCATTTATCAGATGCTATCGTCTTTGGGTGGTTTTGCCTGGGACTCTGATCCGGAGGTCGGTCAGAGAATCCAGGCATAGTTTATTTGAATATTTATATATGTATGCGTAGGTTGTCTGTTTATATATCTAAGCGTTTATTAAAAAACTATGAAATATTTGACTCAGAATTTGAGTCTAGACTTCATTAGCAAATTGTTTACTGTCAGATAATACGATAGACTTTCAGCCCCCCCCCCCCCATATTCCTGACATTGCGCTCGATACCAGCATCATTATATGTAACTTTGAGTGATTGAATTAATATCAATGATGAAATAAATCTTTTTCAATTAGAGTTAGGTTTTCGTGCAGTAGAAGGAATTACATATTGGAATTAGTTATAGATTGGTTATTTTTTTAAGCCTCATAAAAAGTAAATATTTCATAAGATGAATTAGTTTACATCACTATACATGACTCGACTGAAGTATGGTTGACTTATCTATAGGATGGCTGAAATCCTTGCCCAATGCTTAAATTAACTTTACCAAAGACTGTTGCCTTCCTAAACCAAGAATGATTGGGAATCCTGTATTTCTTTCACATTCAAATCAGCTGAATCTGTAAAATGTAATTTAAATCAGAAGAAGGGAGGAAATGATGTTTGACCCCACAATTATGTTACAACAACAGCTACAACAAATGCTAACCGTTTCTAGCCCACTGCAGGATAAGGGCCTCAGACATGTCCTTATTCGTGTCTGGGGTTTGGCCAGTTTGCATAACCACGCTGGCTAACTGAAGATTGGTGATGGTTATGTCTAATATCCACTATATATAGGATATCAGCATAATTATGGCAAATCATGAAACTATATCATTACATAAAATTAATTATTAGTATTTTAGCTTTCGCTTGAAATGGAGTCTGGTACCATGAGAGTGAGAGAGCCTTACCTTTTCCTTATTCTATGTTTGGGTTCCCCAGGTCCCTCAGTGTGAGGCACCTCGTATATCCACCAGAGAGTTGCTAATGCATCTTCCGGTGTATTTTGCATCTTCCAGTCTTGGATGGTCTGGGATGCATCTTAGGTATTTATCGAGCTTATTCTGAAACACATCTAAGCTCACACCTGATATGTTTCTTAGATGAGTTGGCAGCGCATTAAATAGTCGCTGCATTATCGATGCTGGTGCGTAGTGGATTAATGTCCTGTGCGTCTTCCTTAGTTTTCCTGGTATATTTTTTGGCACTATTAATCTACCTCGGCTTGCTCTTTCTGATATTTTTAGCTCCATGATGTTTTCAGTAATTCCTTCTATTTGCTTCCATGCTTGTATTATCATTTAGCATTCTCTTCTCCTTTCTAGACTGTATAATTTTAAAAATTGCAGTCTTTTCCAGTAGTCAAGGTCCTTAACTTCTTCTATTCTAGCAGTATAGGACCTTTGTACACTCTCTATTTGTGCAATATCCTTTAGGTAATGTGGGTACCATATCACATTGCAGTACTCGAACTACGTACATAAGTTTTGTAAAGCATAATCATGTGTTCAGCTTTTCTTGTTTTAAAGTGTCTGAATAACATTCCCATTTTTGCTTTACATTTACCCAGCATATTCTTTACATATTCTCCTCTATCCTCATACACCTGACAACACAGATTACCAAACAATTCTTCATCACCCAAGGGGTTACTGCACTGTAATTGTTCAGTGCCACTTTCCTCTTGGTAAGGGTAGAAGAGACTCTTTAGCTATGGTAAGCAGCTCTTCTAGGAGAAGGGACACTCCAAAATCAAACCACTGTTCTCTAGTCTTGGGTAGTGCCATAGCCTCTGTACCATGGCCTTTCACTGTCTTGGGTTAGAGTTCTCTTGCTTGAGGGTACACTCGAGCACACTCTCCTATCTTATTTCTCTTCCTCTTGTTTTGTTGGAGTTTTTATAGTTTATATAGGAGATATTTATTGTTGTTACTCTTCTTAGAATATTTTGTTTTCCTCTTTTCCTTTCCGCACTGAGCTATTTTCCCTGTTGGAGCCCCTGGGCTTATAGCATACTGCTTTTTCCAACTAGGGTTGTAGCTTAGTAGGTAATAATAATAATAATAATAATAATAACAGTGTTGCTATTTGGTCGTTGCATAACATATTCCTATTTAACATTACACCAAGGTCTTTAATTACTTCCTTGTTTGTGATTGTCTCGTTATTAGGTCCCTTGTAAGCATATATCATTCCTTCTCTGTTTCCATAATTTATTGATTCGAATTTATCGGAGTTAAATACCATCCTATTTATCTCCGCCCATTCATATATTTTGTTTAGATCTCTTTGTAGTGAGTTCCTATCTTCATCACAACTAATTTCTCTACTTATTCTTATGTCCTTTGCGAAACTTCTCACTATAGAGTTTTTAACATCACAGTCTATGTCTGAGATCATAATAACAAATAGCAGTGCAGCTAATACCGTACCTTGTGGCACGCCAGATGTTACCTGTGCTTCATCTGATTTCTCGTCATTTGCAACCACTATCTGTTTTCTGTTGTTTTGCAGGAATTCTTTTACGTATTTTCCTATCTTTCCCACAGTATTGTGCTTTCTCATTTTTTTCTCCAATATATTATGGTCTACCTTGTCAAAGGCTTTTGCAAAATCTAGATAGATCACATCTGTGTCTTTTTCATTTGTCATATTTTTTTATATGTTTTCATAGTGTGCTATCAGTTGGGTTTGTGTACTTTTTCCGGGCACAAAACCGTGTTGACCTATATTAAACAAATTATTTTTAACCAAATGGTTCATTATTTTCTTTTTTATTACCCTCTCATACACTATCATAATATGTGATGTTAGACTAACAGGTCTTGATCCACTTTTGAAAATAGGGGTTATATAAGCTAATTTATGTTTAACATATATCTCGCTCATATCTGCACTTTGTCTTAGCAGTATTGCAAGCGGCTAAGAGAGAGAGAGAGGAGAGAGAGAGAGAGAGAGAGAGAGAGAGAGATTTCTATAAATTTACTGTATGAGGATCATTTACGTATGTATGTATGTATGTATGTATGTATGTATGTATGTATCCCCTTTCTGCGTGGGGATATCCTAATATTGTAACAGGGTTTGTGTATCGTCATGATCAGCAAAGCTGTACTAGTCAGGGCCATCCATAATATTCTGGTTTACTGTGAGTGATCAGACGAAATTCTCCCACCATCACCAATCTGCACTGGCCTACTTGGTGACGAAAACTGGCCAAACCCAAGGCATGAATCATCTTCCTAATCGGGTAGTTGAATCAGTAGAACTTCAAAAGTTCAAAGTTGCAGCAAATGTTTTTATGTTGAACAGGCTAACATAAGTCTTTTTATAGTTTATATATGACATATCTGTTTTGGCGTTACTGTTTTTAGAATGATTTATTGTTAATTTGTTCTCATCATTTATTTATTTCCTTATTTCCTTTCCTCACTGGGCTATTTTTCCCTGTTGGAGCCCTTGGGCTTATAGCATCTTACTTTTCCAACTAGGGTTGTAGCTTGGCTAGTAATGATAATGATAATGATAATAATGTCTGAGGCCTTTGGCTTGCATTATGTATCATAAAAGTAAACGATGCTCAATATCAATATAGAACTCTTTATAGTGTTGTCGTGGCCGATGTCATAACGTCCATGACTGGTGATCGCCAGACTGGGGTCGAGTCTCGCTTAAACTCGTTAGTTCCTTTTGTCGCTGCAATCTCACTATCTTTGTGAGCTGAGGAGGGGGGGTTTTGGGGGAGCCTACGGGTCTATCTGCTGAGTCATCAGCAGCCATTTCCTAGCCCTTCTTGGTCCTAGCTTGGATGTAGAGTGGGCTTGGGTACTGATCATAAGTATATATAGTCAGTCTCTAGGGGTATTGTGCTGCTTGATAGGGTAATGTCAGTGTCCATTGCCTCTACCATTCATGAGCGGCCTTTAATCCTTTAAACCTTTGTTAAAGTTTTCATAGTTTATATAGGAAATATTTATTTAAATGTCATTGTTCTTAAAATATATTATTTTTACTTGTTTCCTTTCCTCACTGGGCTATTTTCCCTGTTGGGGCCCCAGGGCTTATAGCATCTTGCTTTTCCAACTAGGGTTGTAGCTTAGCAAGTAATAATAATAATAATAATAATAATCCGATTAATTCAGGGCCTTCATGTATTCATGTAGAGTCTAGCTTATTCAATTCCCAATCATCTCCATAAAAATTTTTGCTACACACTAATCGTGGAGACCGAGAGTGAAAATTTCGAAATTATCTTTTTATCCCTGTTTTTTCGTGTCTGGGTGCTTTGATTTTGAATCTCCCACGTTCCTTTGCTTTATTGGGGGTCTAATTAATATATATTTTGATATTTGATTTTAAACAATAACATCTACTTTCCCTTGACCTGCTGTGGACTCAAGAACCAAACTTTCGACTATTATTATTATTATTATTATTATTATTATTATTATTATTATTATTATTATTATTATTATTATTAGTCAAGCTATAACCCTAGTTGGAAAAGCGGGATGCTATGAGCCCAAGGTCTCCAATAGGGAAAAATAGTCCAGTGAGGAAAGGAAACAAGAAAACATACAAAAGAAGAGAAGTAATGAATAATCAAAATAAAATATTTTAAGAACAGTGACAACATTAAAATATATTTTTCATATATTTACTATAAAAAGTTTAAAAAAAACGGAAGGGAAATAAGATAGAATAGCGTCCCCGAGTGTAACCTCAAGCAAGAGAACTCTGAATGATTTTCCTTATAGAATTCTGATTATTAAGTCAAGCTATCTTCCTCCACTCATTTTTATTGTTTATTAGTTTATCTTTATTTATTTCCCATCCAAAAAAAAAAGTAGACTATTTGAGTTCTTGTTTAGTTATGGATGAAGTATCA
The DNA here is from genome assembly GCF_036898095.1 of Palaemon carinicauda. NCBI lineage: Eukaryota > Metazoa > Arthropoda > Malacostraca > Decapoda > Palaemonidae > Palaemon > Palaemon carinicauda. Next base: position 159,423,622 of record NC_090731.1, read on the forward strand.
AAGGATACACTTAAAAATTTGCATTAAAAAACGGTAAATGCCTGGCAACATTTATTCCAGAATTTTTACTCTTTTAAAAACGGATGTATTGACATAAATAGTAATATTACGGTCACCAACCGGTGAAAGATAATAACAAAGTAAGGTAAAATTACGGTCGCCTGTATTTTAATGAAATACGGCTGAGAAGAGTATATTATTACGGAGAAT
>NC_090731.1:159431331-159441331 GCF_036898095.1 Palaemon carinicauda
GGCTATTTTCCCTGTTGGAGCCCTTGGGCTTATAGCATCCTGCTTTTCCAACTAGGGTTGTAGTTTAGCAAATAATAATAATAATAATAATAATAATAATAGAAAATGGAGAAAGCTATTAAGACTGTGATGTGGCAATACTGTTCCTTTCTACTTTGCCAGAATAAGTGAAGTGTTGTGGGTGGCCTAGTGTCAGCATTGGAGCCTCGTCTTGTATTTCCACCTATCTACTGAAACGGGGTTCAACCCAGAATGTCTTTTATCCATAATTCTATATGACTAGTATACGCGACCTGTCGAAAAAGATGGCTAAATATTTAGATAGATATGCAGACACACGCAGTCGCTCCCCCTCTCACCGGGGTAAGGCTACTCCCTCTCCCCTATACCCGAGAGACCGACTAGTCTTATGCATTGCAATGCTGCTGGGCGTAACCGTGTATATATATATATATATATATATATATATATATATATATATATATATACAAACACATATATATACATACTGTATATATAAATATATATATATATATATATATGTATGTATATATATATATATATATATATATATATATATATACATGCTGTAAATATAATTATTTATATTTGTTTATATATGTATAAACAACCACCTGTTAAGTCTGCAGAAACAAAAACAAAAGCAAACTATTTTGAATTCCATATATGTTTGATGATATAAGAATGTTATGATATTTTTGACGATATTAGAATATTATGGGAATTAATCTAATGTAAAATTGGACCAACTTATTCAAAAAACATTTGAGTTATTTCCATTCTCGTAAATAAAAAAGGTTAAAACATTCTTAATGATCCAAATAATGCTCATAAAAGACCAATATAACAAAAAATCAAATAAAGAGATTGTAAAACAACACAAGAAATACTAGTGATCAACAATGTTCTAATTTAGAGAATGATTTCTTTATCAAATAGAAATTCACTATTCGGAGTCAATTTGGACATGCTTTAATATAATAATTTTGTATATATAATTATATATACAGTTTATATAGATATATGTATATATATACATACATATATATATATATATATATATATATATATATATATACATATATATATACTGTAATATATATATATATATATATATATATATATATATATATATATATATATATATATATTCATATATACATACATTTATATCCACACACAAGCACACGAACACATGCATATATATGTATATATATATATATATATATATATATATATATATATATATATATATATATATATATATTTACATGTTTTACATATATATACAAACACACACACATATGTATATATATATACATATATGAATATATATATATATATACACACGTATGTGTTTCTGTACAATGTAATATGGTAGTTATGTGAAGAGATCATACATGCTGTTGCTTATGTAGATAACTTGGTTGCCTTTTTCATTGAGAGTTACGATTATTATTATTATTATTATTATTATTATTATTATTATTATTATTATTATTATTGAGACTTGAGGTATTATAGAACAATAAAAAAAGATTCAAGTAATTCTTGAACGAAGGAGCCGAAACGTATGACCATAATATAGGTAGTAGGTTGGCCTGGGTACCAGCCACCCGTTGAGATACTACCACTAGAGAGGTATTGGATCCTTTGACTGGCCAGACAGTAATGCATTGGATCCCTCTCTCTGGTTACGGTTTATTTTTGCTTTGCCTACACTTACACAGAATAGTCTTGCCTATTCTTTACATATTCTCGTCTTTCCTCATACACCTGACAACAATGAGATACTAAACACTTTTTCAACCAAGAGGTTAATTACAGTACTGCAATTATTTAATGTACTCTCCTCTTGGTAGGGTAGAAGAGACTCCTTAGCTATGGTAAGCAGCTCTTCTAGGAGTAAGACACTCCAAAATTAAACCATTGTTCTCTAGTCTTGGGTAGTGCCATAGCCTCTGTACCATGGTCTTCCACTGTCTTGAGTTAGAGTTCTCTTGCTTAAGGGTACACTCGGGCACACTATTCTATCTTATTATTTTTTTTTCTTCCTCTTGTTTTTTTTTGAAATGGTGTGTTGGGCAGGCTTAATAGAAGGGCCATGGATGCCTAGTGGTTTATCAAGAGGTTGTCTTTTCCTTTTCTGGTTCTTTTTCTTCTCAAAACCATCCTTACTGTCCTCCCTTCAGTTGAAGTGGCTATCCTGGAGGGTATTTAGCTTTGCATGGTGTATCGGCTCCTCCATGTTGACCAGTTTTTCCGACTTTTTACTATAGTCTATGGGTTTCATCAATCACTTTATTTATGATTCTGTACATATTGTTTTTGTTATAATTCTTGTTAATCTAGTTTTTAAGTATGATGTCTCTTTTTTATTTATATTAATTCCTATGCTGTCTGGAGACATTGAGCGAAATCCGGGACCACTACGTCCTAGATTTCGTCAATGTCGTCTTCTGTGTTGCAATATTCATGGTCTTCATGCAAATATTCAAGACCTTACAGTTGCGTCCAGACAGTATGATATTCTTTTTTGCTCAGAATTTTGGTTTCTAATATGAGGCACTCATCTGAGCTTCTTATAACTGGTTTTAAGAAGCCAATAATGTTGAAACGTGATGTCATCCCTAGGCCCAGGGGAATGGCTGTGTATACTAGGACCGAGTACCCTGCATCTCATAAGTCCTGCTATCAATGTGGATGTCATGAGATTCAGGTAATAAAAGTTTGTGGCAGGCATAACAACTTTTATTTGTGTTCGATCTACCGGAATCTAGACATGGATTATTCTATCTTCGATTGTCTTCTTACCATTATGGCTAAGATAAAAGATGATAGAAAGGCTTCTTTTGTCTTTGTTGGTGATTTTAATGCTCACCATTGGGAGTGGTTAAGTTCTATCTCTCCTACTGATCGCCATGGCTTAAGAGCGTTAGACTTTGCCTCTGAATCAGGCTGTGAGCAAATCATAAATGAAGCTACCCACAGGTCTGGTTATTGCTTGGACCTCGTATACACTGACTATCCTGGCGTTATATCTAGTAAGGTTGGTTTTCCAGTCGGAACATCTGATCATGCCTTGATTTCATTAGTAGTGAAGTCTGGGCAGCCTGTCCCTGATATATCATATTCCTGTAAAATTTATATGAAATCCCAAGCAGACTGGAATGGAATTTTGCATGATCTTTTGTGCTTGAGTTGGTCACAATTATATAGTAGTGTAAATCCTGTTATCCCTTTGAATGAGAATATAGTCAACATAATTGATAGGCGTATCCCTTCTCGTGTGCTAAGGTACCGAGTGAAGGACAAACCGTGGTTCAATGATGATTGTAGACGTGCTTATTTGGAGAAGCAGGAGGCCTATCATCTTTGGAAGGGCAACACATGAGATTTGACCTGGAATTACTATACTCAGCTTCGAGCTTTTGCTCAGAGAGTTTATGCCTCATCTGAAAAGGAGTACAATTTAATTATAAAAGAAACCCTTTCTGGTACAACTCAGGAACATAAATGGTGGTCTACCCTTAAATCTGCACTCTTTGGTGAAGATGCAACAGTTCCTCCTTTACTTAAACCAGATGGCTCAGTCACTCACTGTCCAAAGGAAAAGGCAACCCTTTTGACTGTAAACAGAGTAATGAAAAACTTGAACTTCCTCATTCATGTTTTCCTGAAGCTAAACTAACTAGTTTAGCTTTTCGATCTCGTGAAATTAAAGCTCTATTGATGGACCTTGATACTTATGGAGGTGTAGACCCAAATGGTATCTTTCCATTGTTTTTTATAAAGACAGCAGATTTCTTAGCTCTAAAGTTATCTGTTATTTTGCACAAGTTAGCAAGAAGAGGAGCTTTTAGCACTTGTTGGAGAATTGGTAATGTTACTCCTCTATGTAAATGTGTTTGTGGTAGCTCAAATCCCACTGATTACCGCCCAATTTTCATAACTCCCATATTATCTAAAGTTTTTGAGCGTCTTCTGGCAAAACGTCTTAAGAGGTTTGCTGAAGGTAATCATCTATTCCCTAGTTTGCAATTTGGTTTTCGTAAAGGCCTTGGAGCATGTGATGCTCTTCTTACAATCTCCAATGCTGTACAGAAATCCCTTGATTGTGGTCAGGAAGTTCGTATGATTGGCCTTGATTTTAGTGCTGCCTTTGACCGTGTTAATCATGAGGCCTTTGTTTTCAAACTGAAACAGTTGAGAGTGGGTGGGTCGTTTCCTAGCATTATTATTGATTTTTGAAGTAATAGATCTCAAAGAGTTGTTGTTGATGGGCACCATAGTGAGTATAGGAATGTGATATCCGGTGTTCCACAGCACAGTGTTCTTGGTCCATTACATTTTATACTATATACACGACATGTGGTTTGGCCTAGAAAACAAGCTTGTTGCATATGCAAATGATGCTACTCTCTTTGCATCAATTCCATCCCCTGAATGTAGATCTGGGGTTGGTGAATCCTTTAATAGAGATCAGATGAAATTAGTGCATGGTGCAAATTACGGGGTATGAAGTTGAATCCTAACAAAACTCAAAGTATGATGATGAAATTAGTGCATGGTGCAAATTATGGGGTATGAAGTTGAATCCTAACAAAACTCAAAGTATGATTGTAAGTAGGTCAAGGACGGTGGCTCCTCAACATCTGGATCTCAGTATTTATAATGTTTCTTTAAATTTGTATGACTCTTTTAAAATTTTAGGTGTGATTCTCGACTGCAAATTTACTTTTGAGAAACACATAAGGTCTGTGTCTTCTTCAATTGCACAAAAAATTGGCTTATTGAGAAAGTCTTTTAAGATTTTCGGTGATCAATCTATTCTGACGAGGTGTTTTAATTCTTTCATTCTACCTTGTTCTCCTGTCTGGTGTTCAGTTGCTGATTCTCATCTTAATTTGTTGGACAGAAACTTACGGTCTATTAAATTTCTTATTCCTGATCTAAACATTAATCTTTGGCACCGTCGTTCAATTAGTTCATTATGCATGTTGCATAAGATTTTTCCTAGCTCTGACCATCCTTTACATTCAGATCTCCCTGGACAATTCTATCCTGTTCGTAATACAGGGCAGACAGTTCATTCTAATAGCCAGGCCTTCTCCATCATGATGCTCAATACTACACATTTTTCCAGAAGTTTTATTCCAGCTGTTACCAAGTTGTGGAATGATCTTCCTAATCGGGTGGTTGAATCAGTGGAACTTCAAAAGGTCAAAGTTGCAGCAAATGTTTATATGTTGACCAGGCTGACACGAGTCTTTTTATAGTTTATATATGACATATCTGTTTTTAACGGTAATAGTATATATAGGACATATCTGTTTTGACGTTATTACTGTTCTAGAATAATTTATTGTTAACTTGTTCCCATCATTTATTTATTTCCTTATTTCCTTTCCTCACTGGGCTATTTTTCCCTATTGGAGCCATTGGGCGTATAGCATCTTGCTCTTCCAATTAGGGTTGTAGCTTGGCTATTAATGATAATAATAATAATGATAATAATCTGTGTTCCTTTCTTCATAAGAGTACAAAATCCCATGAATTTTTCAAATATTAATTGAAATAATTTCTTTTCGTCTCTCCAATTTCATGAAATGAGCTTGAATCTTCTTTCTTCAGGGCTTTGGACTTCATACGCACCGATTTCTCAAAACACAACCTTTATTACGACGTAGCAAATTATTTACAAAAATGAAATGTAACCTTGACTTTCGTCTGAGGCGGTACCAAGGTTATGAAAGTGAAGGGGAGGTACTTGATAAATTGGCCCTTCACTTTGGGCAATGGAATTACAATGTCAATGCTACTTTAAGGGAGACAGCACAGTCAGTGTACAACACCTGACACACTGTAGGCATCCCTTGGGCCCCTCGATGTACCCACTTTTTAGCTTTTACTTTACTTCCAACATCTTGAATTAGATTTCATTTGACCCTAGTCACTAAATGGATTTTCTTGGTCCAGCATCGAGCCATATTATTATTATTATTATTATTATTATTATTATTATTATTATTATTATTATTATTATTACTACTACTACTACTACTACTACTACTACTACTACTAGCTAAGCTACAACCCTAGTTGGGGATGCAGGATACTATAAGCCCAGGGGCTCCAAGGAAAAATAGCCAAGTGAGTAAAGGAAATGAGGAGCTAAATAAACTACAAGAGAAGTAATGAACAATTACAATAAAATATTTCAAGAACAGTAACAGCATCAAAACTGATCTTTCATATATAAATTATAAAAAGAGGATCATGTATATATATGACTTATCTGTTTAGATGTTGTTACTGTTTTTAAAATATTTTATTGTTAATTTTTTCTTATATCGTTTATTTATTTCCTTATATCCTTTCCTCATTGGGCTATTTTTCCCTGTTGGAGCCCTTGGCCTTATAGCATCTTGCTTTTCCAGCTAGGGGTGTAGCTTTGCTAATAATAGTAATAATAATAAAAATAATAATAATAATGATATATTATACTGGTGTACGCCACCCGTCCAAAAATTACGTACACGTACACACAGATTCAACCCTGCACACCTCCTCCCCCTTTCCTCCCGGAGCACCCCTCTCACCACGTATGACTACTTCCTCTCACTTGGGGAGAGTCCGAGTAGCCATACGTCTGGTAATGCCTCTAGTGTGACTGGACAGATAGGTATATATATATATATATATATATATATATATATATATATATATATATATATATATATATATATATATATATATATATATATATAATATAATATATATATATATATATATATATATATATATATATATATATATATATATTTATCTATATATGTACATATATATAAATAAATTTATATATATATATATATATATATATATATATATATATATATATATATATATATAACACACACACACACATATATATATATATATATATATATATATATATATATATATATATATCCAGACACGTTGCTCTCTATCAAATAGCACATTCCGAAATGTATTTTCTGATACAGACACGAACTTCACATCCGAAACCAAACATTCTTAACGGACCGTAAAAAAAAAAAAAAAAAAAAAAAAAAAAAACTGCAAGAATGTAAGATACATCGACTCTGGTTTTTACTTTGATCTGGTAACATTGGGAAAGAAATAAAAACTATTAAGGCGGGTTTACACGGTCGAACGGTTCGTCGAACGTGGTTCGTCGAACGCAGTTCGACAACCAAGTGTTTGAAGTGATGTTCGAACGTGTGAACGGGGTATTCGGTTGTCGAACACGTTCGTCGAACTGTTCGAGGAAAGTCTGTTCTCGCCTGACTTTTGTGGGCGGGTCTTCATTGTTCACAAACCTTATGCATTTGTGTTTGACTCCACCTCTTCGAGCTGTTCGACAACCGGGTTCGACGAACCATAATAATGCAGGTCTTCAGCGTTGATAGAATCTGAGAATATTCAAACTTTCACGAAACTTGGCAAAATTTTAGCACAATTTGGTTTATCATGTTGTTACTATTCTTAAACTATTCTATTTCAATTTTTCATTACTTTTCATCTAGTTTATTTCCTTGTTTCCTTTCCTCACCGGGCTATTTATCCCTAATGGAGCCCTGGAGATTATAGCATCCTGTTTTTATAATTTGGGTTGTAGCATAGCTAATAATAATGATAATATTTATAACAAGAACAAAAACAATAAAATAATAATAATAATAATAATAATAATAATAATAATAATAATGCTTAGATGTAATATAGAATATATTAAATGCTTTGATGTTTTAGGTGCTTACTTAATTAATGCTTCGCTCTTATGAAATAGACAAATAATGAATAGATCGTTGAGAAGGTGAATTATTTTGATAATCTAATTATTCATCAATTAGTTTCACTCTTGTATTACTGTTTTTAATTATGAACGTTAAGCTTTGTTGAAGTTATTTTGTAATGTAATGGTCTGTTAGTCTTCTATAATAATAATAATAATAATAATAATAATAATAATAATAATAATAATAATAATAATAACATTTAAACTACCATTGTTTTATAAGATCACCAAATAACAATGACCCCGTTAATAATAATAATAATAATAATAATAATAATAATAATAATAATAATAATATTTAAACTACCATTGTTTTATAAGATCACCAAATTACAATGACACTGTTAATAATAATAATAATAATAATAATAATAATAATAATAATAATAATAATAATAATAATAATAATAATAACAACATTTAAACTGCCATTGTTTTATAAGATCACCAAATTACAATGACACTAATAATAATAATAATAATAATAATATTAATAATAATAATAATACCTTTTAAATATGATCACCAGATGTCTTGCTCTACTGTAATACCTATACAAGTACAGGCATTGAAAAAATCTCACGGAGAAGTAAAACGGAGTTGTAGAATTCCACGTTGATGAAAAATTAAGTAGTAAAAAGCTGTTGAAGGTTAAGGAGAGAGAGAGAGAGAGAGAGAGAGAGAGAGAGAGAGAGAGAGAGAGAGAGAGAGAGAGAGAGTCCTAAATTGAGCTTGCTTTGAAAGGTAGAAATATACGCATCAACTCTCAAAGGGATGTCAAGGATAGCACAGGTTCAATCTAGTGCAAAGGAGAGAGAGAGAGAGAGAGAGAGAGAGAGAGAGAGAGAGAGAGAGAGAGAGAGAGAGAGAGAGAGAGAGAGAGAGAGAGAGAGAGAGTTGCATTCGTTGCGTATGATATTATGATTTCTGTACTATATGTGAAATAAGTTTCTTCACATTCTAATGAACTATAGGCTTATTTTCAAATCAGTTCCGCAAATTAATGATTATTTTGTACATTTGAGTGCTCGTGTATTTGTGTATTTTGGTATAATATACACATTATAGGCTGACATTAAACACTGAAGCAAATAAAGCGCGAAATTTTTTTTTTTATTATTATTATTCCTGCACTGCAAGCATTAATGTTAATGAACTCTTTGTAAAGAAATTGAAAAATGCAAAAAATATTCACTCATCGAAGCAATGAGAATCAAGTCATGTAAATTATCAAAAGTTGACCCTCTTCTAGTTTGTATACGTTAACCTAATTTGTTTGTTAATTACAAAGTATTTCCCTCGTATGCAGAATGCACTTTGCATGGAGCGATCACACATTTGACATTCATAAACCAAGACAATTTTTCCCTCCGGTCAAGATGCTAAACGTGATATTCATGTAGACGCCGCGTGGACAATTATCTATACAAAATCCATGACTAAGGAATTATTTTTTCTAATTTAACACATAAAAAATAATATCATTACGTCATAATTAACAGCACCTTCACAGACATTGCAAAGGGGCTTGTCCTCTGCGATCACGCCATGCAAACCTGCGCGTGATTGGAAGCTGCGACGCCGCGTTCCGATTGGCCGGTAACCGAGCGTGCGGTGACGTCTAGAGAAGCGGACGCGCTGATTGGCGGATGTAGTATGGCTCGACATCGGCTGAGTTGCCGACTGGAAACGACCGTTTAATAGGAAATAAAAAGGCGGAGGTATTTTCAAGGGATCAGTGTACAGCTGGACAGCAAGAGGTTTTGGTGTGTCTTGTGTTGTGCGCAGAAAACGTCCCTTAAAACCAAGCGGGAATTCTTACGTCTTCTGTCGCTGCTTCGTAGACTTTTAAGTAAGTTTTGACTTATGTGGATAAAGTGTGAGTGAAGTGTTTGTTAATATGTAATTTCTATGTGTGCGAGATCTAAGTATCTAATTTTTTTCGTGTTTACTTATGTGTAGTTTATGTGAACTTTTCATATTTAATAATGTAAATAAACAGTTTACTAGAAAGCGTCGATTTGTAAAGTAGGCCTAACATAAATGTGCTATAGGTCTAAAGTTAACATATCCTTTTCATTGATGTGTTTACAGTGCTTCATTAGGCGACATTGTTTCAGAATATCGTATTTTATA
>NC_090731.1:159446331-159521331 GCF_036898095.1 Palaemon carinicauda
GGCATTCCAGAATGCCTGGAAAGCTATAACCGAGGGCGAGATCGAAGCTGCTATCGTGGGGGGCTCCAACCTGACACTCAAACCTCAAAATGCCTTGCAGTTCAATGCACTCAACATGTTGGCCAAAGATGGAAAATGCAAGTCTTTTGATGCCTCTGGAAATGGGTAAGAACTCTTCAATTTTAATGAGCTTGTTCAGTTTATGACCCTAAGATAAGAAGACTGTTGACTCTTAAGAAATTAGTCATCTGTAATGTGTATGATCTCCTTTTCAGTTACGTACGAAGTGAAGCCATAGCTGTAGTTTACCTCCAACGGTCCTCGCAAGCCCGCAGAGTATATGCCCATGTTGTTCATGCCCGTGCCAATACAGATGGCAACAAAGGTGAGGGCATCACATTTCCCTCTGGAGCTGTGCAACGCGAACTCCTCCAGGAAGTTTATTCTCTATCTGGAGTGTCTCCTGCAGATGTATCTTATGTTGAAGCTCACGGAACTGGAACAAAGGTAAATTTTAGGGGTAATATCTACTCCTATAAAGCGTAGTATGAAGTCTAAGCCTGTAATACCACTATGTGTGGTAAGCATTACCCACATCCTTCATTTTATTTCAGTTGACTTTATTAGGATTTCTTATCATTATTTTTGAAAATTGGTAACTGCTGGAACGGCACTTTTATGACGTTAATTTCCTCTTTTTCAAGGTGGGTGATCCTCAAGAAGTGAATGCCCTTGCTGAAGTGTTTTGCCAAGGACGTACAGAGCCACTGTTGCTTGGGTCTGTTAAATCAAATATGGGACACTCAGAGCCAGCCTCAGGACTCTGCTCTATCGTTAAGGTATTCATTAATTTTCAATTTCCCCCTTGTAGCATTTATCTTGATAAATCTGTTTAAAGATATGTTTGATATCTTCCTAATTTAATGATCACATTAATTGTAGGCTATTGTTTTTATTATCTGTCTTATGTTATATACAGGTCCTGCTAGCAATGCAGAGAGGAGAAATCCCAAGAAATCTTCACTTTTCAAAACCTAACCCAGAAATACCTGCTCTTGTCGATGGTCGTATTAAGGTAAAGCTTTGTGATTTGTTCTTCTAACTTTTACTTTATAATTATGTAACCTGAAATTATTAATCTTTACTGAACTTATAAAACCAATTTTAAGGTACTACTGGGGCAAATCCCAAAAGTTCAATTGTAAGCTGTTAACACTGAAATTTATTAACTAACTGTTACCTGCATATATTATTCAAAATTCTATTCACTCTGAATTTTCTTATATTAACCAGTTTGTCTGTCATTATCAATAAAATTGTACTTTTAATTCAAAGGTGGTCTCTGAAAACACTCCATGGACTGGAGGCTTTGCAGCTATCAACAGCTTCGGTTTTGGAGGTGCGAATGTACATGTCCTACTGCGGTCTGCCAACGTTGGTGAAGTTTCGTCCTCCTCTCTTCTTATTCCAACATCCCCAAGGGTATGCCCTGCTTTCCCTACGGTTGAAGGAAGCAATGAAGCTTCCACAAATTCCGGATCAAGTAATACCCTTCCTAGGCTGATTGTTGCATCTGGACGTACTGAAGAAGCTGTAACATCCTTTTTGGAAGATATGAAGAAAAAGGCCACACCAGAGTTGTGTGGTCTGTTAGACAAACTTGTAGATATGCCAGTTAACTCGTATCCAGCTCGAGGCTTTGTTGTCTCTGGTGTTGACCACACTGCTGCGCAGGTAAGATAACATTTATCCATTACATACAAATTTTTAGTTTGTAATTCTTATAATTACTGACTGAGTTTTTAACTGTAATTTGACTTAAAAGTAGTAAAAGAAAGATGCTTTGAAATAATTCTACAGTATTTATGCTAATTTTATATGATTCCAGCTTAGTTTTTTTATATCATGATTGAGATTCACTTGAGATATCCTGATTTCTCATGTATTATTTTATTTTTTTAGGCTTCTAGAATTCAAAATCTTGGGCGTCCACTGTGGCTTGTTTTCTCTGGAATGGGCTCACAATGGACTGAGTGCGGAAAAGCACTCTTGCGACTCCCAACCTTTGCTGCTGCCATCAGGAGATGCCATGCTGCAGTGAAACCCCTTGGCCTTGACCTCATGGAAGTCCTAACGAGCAGTGATCCTGCTGCTATGGCTTCTACTGCAGCTAGTTTCTCCTGTATTGCAGCTATGCAGGTGAGGACTTATACATTTTTTAAAACTTGTCTTATTTTCCAAATAACCTTTTAGAAATAGATTCAGTTATTCTGTCACAAAATCATTATAATGTTCGCAGGTAATGAGACGGGGCAATCTATAGTACATACCGGTGAAAAGACAAAATCATGGGAAACCCTTTTTTACAGGTTGGGCTGATGGAATTGTTGCGTCAAGTTGGTATTCATGAAGTGTCTGGAATGGTGGGGCATAGTGTAGGAGAACTTGGATGCGCATATGCCGATGGGACACTTACTGCTGAACAAACTGTTCTAGCTGCTTACTGGAGGGGAAGAGCAGTGCAGGAGGCCACTCTACCACCGGGTGGTATGGCTGCCGTAGGTATGCAAAAACATAGCATTTTTTGAGCCGTATGATTTAGGTTTGTCAGATGATTATTCTTGTAACATTCATCAGATGACAGTATTAAAACAATTCAGTGAATGTCAATATGTGTTTGAAAGGATTGAATTCAACATGAAAAAATTCATTTTCATTTCTAAACATACCATTTGATAAATTACCTTAAGTATTCATAAAATCTCTTCAACAGGCTTAAGTGCAGAAGAAGCTGAAAAGAGATGTCGGGATGGTGTGATCGTAGCTTGTCATAATGCCCACGATTCTGTAACAATATCGGGACCTAAAGAAGCCATTGATTCCATCATTGAAGAGTTGACAACTGAAGGCATTTTCTGTAGAGCAGTTAGATCTGAAGGCGTTGCCTTCCATCATCCATCTCTGAGAGCTGCTGCTCCACGTCTGCTAGAAGAGTTGCAGAAGGTAGCATTAGTCCATTGCAGTTTTGAGATGTTTTCCTTGTTATTTTCCAGATTTTGAATATTTAGAGCATTCTGTTATGAAATATGACCATAAAGAAAGCTTAATAGCCCACAGAAATTCATAACAGTATTTGTAATACTATTACTTCTCAGTGCCAAATTTTACTCTCTTTGTATTATGATTTTATGTTTATAGATATTATATAATGTATTATCTAAGTATTATATATGATTTAGGAGCTCTAGACTATCAGTTACATTTGGCTCTTATTCTTATCTTTTCTCAGATTATTCCAAAAGCTTTAGCCCGGTCTGATAAATGGGTGAGCACATCTGTACCCGAGGAAAAATTGTCAACTGCCAGAGATGCTTCAGCACAGTATCTTGTGAACAACTTACTTTCACCAGGTAAGGACAACTTTACAGATTTTCCTTTTGCTGTACTTTTGTTTTAGTACATTCAACACTTTAGATGCCTGATGACCTAACAAAACTTTATGAACACATTTAAACTTGTGTTACTTCAAAGATGTAATAAAAACTTGTAAATAATTTCAGTCCTGTTTGCTGAGGCACTTGCGAAAGTTCCACAAGATGCCGTAATAGTCGAAGTAGCTCCACACGGCCTTCTACAGGCTATCCTCAGAAGAGCCTTCCCTTCAGTTAGTCCTATTGCCCTCATCAGAAAGGATGCAAAGTGTCCCTTGGTTCATTTCCTGGAGGCTCTTGGAAAGTAAGTAGAGAATGTAGGCCTACTGTAATTTAATAATCAATATACTGTATTTTTTTTTCATTATCATACTATTTCTATGATAACAGTAATTTTATAATGGTAATAACTATGAAATTATAGTTTTGCTATAGCTGTTGTAGAGTTTTTATTTATTGTAACACTTTTAGTATTATATTTAGTACCTGCAAATGTTTGTCAGTGTTGTACATAATCACAATTGGTCTTGATGTGATGAAATATTGTAACAAGTATAAAACTCTCCACAGGATCTGTATGAATGGAGTGAATTTAGATATTGGGGCTCTATATCCAACATCACCCGTCCCTGTGCCATCTTATACGCCATCTATTGCCAGCTGCATAAAGTTAGTAACATGTCTATTCAGAAATTCAAAGATTACTGTTAACCAAAGTTATATCTTGATTATTTATATTTTATATACTTTTCAACGTTATTTATGGACCTGCATAATGTACAATCATCAAATGAGATTAGATACTAAAGATATTATCACTTTGGTGAGATTACTAGATTGTCATATTGTATGCACAATGGATACAACTATACTGCAACTGTGGGCAGATATGATGTATGAAATAATTTATTTCTTGCGTCTATCACTCAGATGGGACCATAATCAAGAATGGGAAGTAGCTCGCTTCAGCACAACGCCTTCGGGTTCAGAATACGAAGTCAAAGTTGATCTTGAATCAGATGCTCATCAGTATTTGGAAGGTCATACGATTGATGGCCGTGTCATCTTCCCTGCCACTGGATACATGGTGTGTAATATTAGTCTCTCTCTCTCTCTCTCTCTCTCTCTCTCTCTCTCTCTCTCTCTCTCTCTCTCTCTCTCTCTCTTGGTAACTAAATCATATGCTCTATATTGAAGTTTTTAATACATTACTTACCAGGATTGTAATCTCAGGTTCAGTGTTGCTAGTATTTTGAATTTTTAAATTCTATTTCTTTTGTACTGAATTAAAGATTGCTTGCTTTTGATTATCAGGTTTTGGCATGGCAAGCCCTGTGCAGACTGAAAGGTCTTCAGTGGGAAGAGACTGCAGTCACATTCACTGACGTCAAACTCCACCAGGCAACGGTCTTGTCTTCTTCCTCATCATCATCTAATATCACTACCCTCACTGTCAGAATACTTCAGGCCAAAGGAGAATTCGAGGTAATAGTTGCTTCATTCTGCAGTCCATACTGTATTCTGTATCAATGTCACTTAGACTTGAAAAGCTTCGGCTTCGTCATTTGTAAGATTTTAAGAGCCCCCGTCCGGGCACAAGGCCCGAGCAATCTGCTTCCAAGCACGTTGTAAGAACGTTACATGCATAATAATTTGTATATTTTCGTGCAAAGTCTCTGTTAACAAAATATTTTCTAGATTTCTTATTGTATTTATTTTTTTCACATAAAATTTGTAAATGTTTAAACTAGGTCGTTGTGAGCGACTCAGTTGCAGCATCAGGATGCATCCAGCTTGGAGTTGAACAGTCCAATGAGAAATCCTTGAAGAGCTACATGAAGAAGGGAGAGGGTAATAATGACAAAACGCTCTGTAAAAGGGATGTCTACAGGGAACTCCGCCTCAGAGGATATCAGTACAAAGGAATTTTCCAAGGAATTGAGGAGACAGACATCAATGGTAAGTTTAGTATATATTAAAATTCTAAAGATAATTCAAATCTCTTCTGAGTAGATGGTTTTGAAGTTTGCATACAGACAGTCTATAGCTATAATTACAGTGGTAATTACAGATGTATATGATAATATTTTGTAGCTGAAAGTTACAATCTAAATGTTTGGAAAATAGAGATTTGCAATCAAAGTATATTTGTCAATTAATCAATTTTAATATTTTTTTAGGAACCCAAGGTTCTTTGATGTGGAAAGATAACTGGGTGTCATTCTTGGACACTTTCCTGCAATTCTCATTGATCGGATCCAAATATCGTAGTCTTATGCTGCCGACAAGAATCAGAAAGATCACTGTTGACCCTGAGTCCTTCTACTCTAGCATCAACAAAGAAGAGGAGACCAGTATAGTGCCTGTATGATATTGTTATCTTTTGTTTTTTTTAAGGTTGTTGGATTATATAAGTTATGATAAACCTTTGTTGTAAATAATATAGGATGTCATAAAAAGTATTACCACTATTATTACATGATGCTAAGTAATGTTAAGTAATGTCATTGTTCCTAAATATTAAGATTCTATTCTTTTTCTTTTTTTAGTATGAGTTGATTATTTGCTTTTGTATGAACTTAGTTTGCATAAGTTTTGTTTAGAGATTTAGTGTCCCTTAAATGTTATTGTTAGAAATTACCTAATTGTATAATTTCTCAAACTTTCCACGCATTGCAGGTTTGCCATAATCCTCTCATTGGAGCAACAGCATCCCATGGAGTAGTCTTCCAAGGTTTAAAAGCCTCTTTGGCACCCAGAAGACCAACACCGGATCAGCCTCTATTACAGACAAATGAATTTGTGCCTCTTAATGTGCAAGAAAGTCATTGTTTGTCTTCAAATCTGTCTAAACAGGCAGCCTTAGGCATCCTGGTTGACATTGTTGTCGAGAATGCTTTGGCTCACACACTGAAAATTACAGAGAGCAAAACATCTTCATCACATGAAGCAGAGTTATCAGAGAATGTCCTTGCTCTTGATGCCATTACATCTGTTGATCTACACCCACAGCTAAAGGTAATAATATGATTTATATAAGAGAGAGTTTTTACGTGAATATATTACAAAACATTTACATCATTGATTATAAGGAATGTTTTAGAAAGTACTTTATGGTAATTCACTTTTAAATCTTAACAGGTGGACTATACTCTTCACACATCTTTCAAGCTAAGCACCGAGGACCAAGAAATACTTCAAAACTCTGGCGTCAATATGAAGGAGGACATAACCTCTAATCTGTCCTCTACCAACTTGCTGATTGTTCATCAAGCAGTTGACAGTGATGTGCTAGAAAAGCTCAATGAAAAGGCATTTATCATTGCAAGAGATGAGAGCGCTGTCGCGTCACTCACAGCGGCAGATTTTGAGATCATAGCCTCCATCACAAAATTCGGTCTGGTGCTTCTCAAGGTAAAGATGAATTTTCTTCTACTGTGATTACTGTATTGTCTAATTACTTGCAATGTTTTATTCCATACTCCATTACATTTTGAGGGGTTTATGAATGCAGATAAACAAGAGCTAGGTTTGAAAAAGTAAGAAATATTATACAGTATTTTGATTTTAAAAGATTCTTTAAGTTTGAAAAGGCAAAGATTTTTGTTTTTTAATATCTCCATGTCTTTGAAAGCTAATGTATTTGAAAGCCAATATTTATGAAGGCCAATATTTTTGAAAGACAATATTTTCGAAGGCCAATGTTTTTGAAAGCCAATAGTTTTGGAGGCCAATATTTTTTGAAAGCCATTATCATGAATTGTCTTATGATCAACAGAGGAAAACCGAGGAACCCTATGAAATACTTGAAATTCCTAGTGATGATACAGACTTCTCGTGGGTACCCATCTTGAAGGAAAAACTATCAGACGAGTCTAAACTTTGGCTTGTAAGCTCAGGTGAACCTACATCAGGCATTATTGGATTTGTTAATTGTTTGAGAAGAGAACCTGAAGGAGAGAAAATCAGGTAAAGTTTAGTTATTGTTTCTTATATATTGACATTATATTGTAGAGTCTATTTATCTCAGTAAATACCGAATATTTTTATTATTATTATTTATCATTATTATTATTATTATTATTATTATTATTATTATTATTATTATTATTATTACAAGCTAAGCTACAGCCCTAGTTGCAAAATCAAGATTCTATAAACCAAGGGGCTCCAACAGGGAAAAATAACCAAGTGCGGAAAGGCAATAAGGAAATACTATAAACTACAAGAGAAGTAATGAACAATTAAAATAAAATATATTAAGAACAGTAACAGCATTAAAATAGATCTTAATATTAACTTACTTATTTTTTCCAGATGTTTATTTGTTCCTGGAAAGAAAGCCACACTGGACGCCGAAGTCGCGGCTCGAGATTTGGCCATCAATGTTTACAGCAATGGTGAATGGGGAACATACAGGCACCTGGCCCTTCCACCCCTTTTGCCCAAGCCAGCAGCTCATGCTCTGTTGAATGTTGCAACCAGAGGAGACTTGGCCTCACTCACTTGGTATGAAGCCCCTGCACCTGAATCACAAGAGGTGCTCTCCAAATCCAGTCAGGAGCTTCTTGTCTGTGATGTTCATTATGCCCCACTGAACTTCAGGGATGTTATGCTGGCTACTGGAAAGTTGCCACCAGATGCCCTACCTGGAGATCTAGCTACTAAGGTAACTAACTAGTATATATATATATATATATATATATATATATATATATATATATAAAGTTGCTAGAAAAACTAACGATAACCTCAGTCAAATTGCAAATATAGTAAATTGTGCTTAATATTGTACAGTATACTGAATTCCAGACACGTTCAACGGTATTCAACTATACAGGTAGATTAATAGGTAGATACAGAAAATAATACTATAACCACATTCATATGATTATTTAGAGAATACTTATTTTTCCATAGAATTTTTTTTTTACTGTACTTTATTATGGTTTTTAGCAGCTTTGTGATAGGGATTGACTTATCCCTAGAGGTTTTCTGTTAGAAATAAAGTGAATGTATTACATACAGGAATGCATCCTTGGATTGGAGTTCGCTGGCACCTGCAAAGGAGAGCGTGTCATGGGATTGGTTGCTGCAGGTGGTCTGGCTACCACAGTCAAAGCAGATCCTTTGCTCACATGGAAAGTTCCATCAGCTTGGTCACTGAAAGATGCTGCCACTGTCCCTGTTGTTTATGCTACAGTAAGTACAAAAGCCCCTGTTGTAACTCTAATTTCTGTACATCAGTTTGTTTAATTTTATTATGATTTCCATATATTTGTGTAGCTTTTTTTCCATAGATTATTTTATAAAATCAATCTGACCTCTTTTAAAGACAGTGCTACACTACAGGACAAATTCACTTGATCAATGCCACATGAAATGCAAAATTATCAGTGGTAACTTATTATTCTTATTCATCAATTTGCTTAGCTTAAAAAGGTATATGTAGCCTATTTTTTCATCAAATTCTTGAAGAACAATAACATAATAACGTTAGTCAAGAACAGTTATGACTAATATGAAAAAATCTTCTTGATCAGGCTTATTATGCACTGGTTGTGAGAGGTGGATTACAAAAAGGAGAGAGTGTGCTTATCCATGCTGGATCAGGTGGAGTTGGACAAGCTGCCATCAGCATTGCTTTGGCCCACTCCTGCACTGTCTTCACAACAGTGAGCAGTGAAAAGAAGAAGAAAGTTCTCCAGGAAAGGTTCCCACAGGTAAGTAAATTGGTTTTGTCTAAACTTTCCTTCTGATATAAGTTTATTCTGTATAGTTTTGAGATTGTATGACAATATTTTATGATGAACATTATGCTCGTGTATATAAATATTACTTATATATAAATATACATACTGTATTTTCATTGTGATATATTTTTCCATATTCAGCTCAAGGATGAAAACTTTGCCAATTCCCGAGACAACAGCTTCGAGTATGATGTGCTAGAGCGTACTGGAGGTCGTGGAGTGAATGTAGTTCTCAATTCATTAGCTGGGGAGCTGCTGCAAGCGTCTGTCAGATGTTTGAGAGAGCATGGTCGCTTCCTTGAGATTGGCAAGGCCGATCTCTCCAACAACACAGCCCTAGGTGAGCTGGATTATCAAAATTCTGTAAAGACAGACTGTTTGTCTTGTATTTCAAGGACTCTTTTCAGGAAATTTATAGTGCATTTATATGTTCCAATTGTTGATACTGCCAATCTCTTCATAAAAATCAACCCCAATCATAACTAGCTAACTTGCTCGTATTAGAAATATAAGGGCATAATACATTAAAATCCCTGAGTGAATTTGACCTCTTTCCTTCAGGCATGGCTGTATTCTTGAAAAATGTGACCTTCCATGGAATTCTTCTTGATGCATTATTTGATGGCACTCCTGAGGAAAGGAGGCGTCTGAACGTGCTGCTAAAAGATGGTTTGGATACAGGAGTAGTGAGACCCTTACCACTGACAGTCTTCACCAAGGACAGTGTTGAAGATGCCTTTAGGTAGGCTGCATTCAATTCATATTTTTGTACGTCATTTTTGGTATTACCAGATGGATCTAAATTGACTTGAAACCTTTTTTTTTTTTCTTTTAAGCAGAATGATCTAAAACAGATATACCTAAATGTCTTAAAACTAAATTTTTGGTATTACCAGATTGACGTAATATGTCTTAAAACTATAAAGTATCTCTTATTTAGTATCTTATATATTTAGATAGGACTAATGTCTTAACAAATCAAATCAAGGCATGTTATGTATAGAAGTAGAATTCAGTACCAATTTTCCTGAGGTGACTATGATTTCAAGAGAAAGATAGATAATATTGTACTGTGTGTTACAGATATGTATGATAATGTAATAACATGAAGTAAATGTTTGGTAGACTTTATTTTAAAAATCAGGGAACGGAAGTTTGAGGAAATTACTAAATTATTGTACTTCAACAGGTATATGGCGACTGGAAAGCATATTGGTAAAGTTGTTTTGGAGGTAAAGCCTGAGAATAACGCCAACAATACCAAGGTCGAGGCAGTTCCACGCATGACTGCTTTTTCGAAGATGGTTTATGTTATCACTGGTGGAATGGGAGGCCTTGGTCTGGAGCTAGCTGGGTGGTTGATCAATCGTGGAGCTAAGAAAATAGTTTTGACCTCTCGTCGTGGAATAACTACTGGTTATCAGGTAAATTTCCCAAGACAACTGTTACAGGAGTTATACAAAAATATTCAGTACTTATTATACAAGACTACCACTTGAATCAAATTATATGCTATAGAGTTTAGATGATACTGAAACTTAAACTTTTTCATTTTACAAGATTAATTCTTGTGAAAAATCATAACTTACTATAATTTGTCGTTGTTAAGGGGCTTATTTTCTGTCAATCTTGTTAAAAAACTTACAAGTCCTGTAAATTGTTTTCTTTAGGCCTTATGTATTCGCCGGTGGACAGAATCTGGCATAAATGTTCGCGTTTTGACCCAAGATGCATCTACAGTAGAGGGAGCAACTACCCTTTTGAAGGAAGCCTCCAAAGAAGGACCCGTTGGTGGCATATTCCATCTGGCTGTTGTGAGTATTGGATTTCCATTTATCCTTTTTACTGTTGCTACTAACCGAGGTGCAACCATACTTTGCTACAAGCCCAAGGGCCCTAACAAGGAAAACAGGCGAGAAAAAAGAATAGAATGTAAAAGAGAGAGAGAGTAAAGAGTATATTCGGATGTATAAAAATGATAAACAGATAAGTAACATAAACTATGGAACCAGACTTGTGTGAACATGCTCAACAGAAATGCACTAAGCTTGAATTTTGGAGTTACACTGAATCATCCATTTGACTGGGAACTTAAGTCCACACTTTAGTAACTGCATAATATTCCATAGCACCAATTGATCTTCAATTATTCTTGAAACTAGGTTTGCAGAATGTTTATCTGCATATCTTGATAAAAAGAGATTCTCTTATAAGAAGGATTTGTCAAATGCAGTACTGTACTTAAAAATGAATTTTTAGAATTTCTCACTGCTTAACTTGACTGTAATTTATCTTGTTTACATCCATACAGGTGCTTAAAGATGCTCTTTTCGAGAATCAAACACCCGAGACCTTTTATGCTGTTAACCATGTGAAAGGTGATGGTGCCAGGGCCGTTGACATTGCTTCTCGCACATGTTGTCCCGATCTTCATCTCTGGGTAGCCTTCTCTAGTGTTGCTTGTGGAAAAGGAAATGCTGGTAGGTGGTAATATTTTTCTATATTGCGAATGATTAAATCTGCCGTAAAGTACTTTTTTAAATGAGCCTTCATTGTTAGTAATTCTTATGGTATTTCCTTTTCATTAGTTCAGTATTTATTTTTTCTTGTTGGAAATAATCTTTAAGAAAATTCTGTAAGTTTTCACCCCTTTTACCCCAAATGGTAACCTCCATATTTAATTCATTAATCCTTATTGATTAGATTACATTAGATAATGGTTAAGCATTTCTTTAGATGAAGAATAAAAGACATAAAAATATCTCGTCTACCTATAAGATTTGTCCAGACTTGCAAGATACTTTTAATAAATACTTAAAACTGATTTTTAATTTTGTAGCACAGACAAATTATAGTTGGGCCAATGGTGTCTTATCTACCTAAAAGACCAAAATTTCAGGATGTTTTTAATGAAGGTTTAAAACTGATTTTGAATATGTATTGCAGGTCAGACAAATTATGGTTGGGCCAACAGTGTCAGCGAAAGGGTAGTAGAGGAAAGAGTTCGCCTTGGACTCCCAGGTGTGGCTATCCAGTGGGGTGGTGTGGGAGAAGTGGGCGTGCTTGCTGATACTTTGGGTGATATTGAGGTAAGTTTCGTTTTAAATGTTATTCAAAATCTTCTTGTAAGACATGACCAGTTCCTTATAATCATACAATCAGATTATGAATCATATTTAGCTTAGTATAACGAATTCACTCTACATCTGAAATAAATATCTAAAGGGAAAGTTAACCTCTTCAGTGAAGGATTGTTTTGGTTATCTTAAAGTAGTCAGGTGTATGAGGAGAGAGGAGAATGTGTAAAGCTGTAACCAGAGAAGGATCAATGTAGTACTATCTGTCCTGTCAAAGGACCCAATAACTCTTTAGCAATAGTATCTCAATGGGTGGCAGGGTAGTAGGTTGTACTACCTAGAAGGGAAATACTTTTTGTAATAAGTTGTCGATACCCTGCTCAAGATTCTAATTTAAAACTGAATTGAAACAAAACTATCAAGACTCACAGATAACCTGGTTGGTTAAGTCATTAGTGCATCAGTGACAAACCCCGGAGAAAAATATACAATTGATCATAGGATACTCAGAATAGAATATAAACTTAAGGCGAATGAGTTGCCTTTCTTGGTCATTAACTCCTTAAATAACTAAACAAACATCTTTCTTGTTATACCATCTTAAACAGTTTTTTTTTTTTTCTGAACTTCTTGATTGTATCTTTGGGAATCATTGAAATTAATATTGATTCTTAATTTTCTTGTTTTAATTGCATTCTTCAGTTATTATTATTACTAGCTAAGTTACAACCCTAGTCATAAAAGCAAGATACTGTAAGCCCTATAAGACCGGCTCCAACTGGGAAAATATCCCAGTGAAAATAGGAAATAAGGAAACACACTAGGTTGAAATTGGTATTGTTTCTTAATTTTCATTTCTTAAATCTTTTTTATTATTCCTGCAGGTTGGAGGGACGAAACCCCAGTCTGTCCGATCAGTTTTGGAATGCCTAGATGTCCTGCTGCTCAATTCTAGCCCGATAGTGTCTTCTGTGTGTCTCGCCACAAAGACTAAGAAGTCTGACGGTGGAAAAGGAGGATCTCTTGTGAAGTCGGTGGCTAATATCCTAGGTATGATTCTAATCATTATAGAGTTTCCGTGTAGAATGTTTAACATATTGTAAAGATATTAAGGAGAAAATGTGTTGATACGAAACAATAATGATCATATCAGTATTTTAACTCTAACTTCCATTTCAGGCGTTAAAGATTTGAGCAAAGTTCCCTTAGAAGTGACCCTTGGTGACCTTGGCCTTGATTCTCTTATGAGCGTTGAGGTCAAACAGACTCTTGAGAGGGAAGCTGACTTGGTGCTCACCAATGCTCAGGTTAGAGAACTTACACTCAAGATGCTTCAGGAAATGGAAAGTTCTGGTGGCTCCTGCGATGGAAAACTCTCTGGTGGTGAGTGTTCTTGAAATCCTATTATGATTTGTTTTTAACTAATTTCTTTGCGTATTAACTTTGCTATTATTTTTTAGCACTAGGAAGGACTTCAGTTTGGAATAATTCTATACAGTGAATTTTATTAACCATCCCTCAGATGCAGAGAAAAACTCCTCAAAGTTAGGACACGAGTCAAGCAATGCTAACTCCTTACCATGGCTGACTCTCCCGTTGATACCTGAAGAATCTGTCAGTGTTTTGAAGAAGGAAGGGAATGGTGTGCCTTTGTTCTTTACTGCACCAATCCAGGGAAGCACATCACCTCTTAAAGAAGTGTCAGAAAAGCTTAATAGACCTGTTTATGGGTTACAATACCCACCAAATGTTCCCCACACTTCCATCATTGAATTGGCAGAGTTCTTGGTTCAGGTAAGTAAGGTGCTTGCCATTAATCCTATTTGACTTATGTGATGACAT
The DNA here is from genome assembly GCF_036898095.1 of Palaemon carinicauda. Lineage (NCBI taxonomy): Eukaryota > Metazoa > Arthropoda > Malacostraca > Decapoda > Palaemonidae > Palaemon > Palaemon carinicauda. Next base: position 159,460,435 of record NC_090731.1, read on the forward strand.
AATGCCGGATGCATAAAGGAGGTATAAATTCTTACAATAAAATCTTTTATTGTTTAAAGTTTTATTCATTATGTGGCATTTGAAATTTGCAGAAGCTGACAGAAGTTCACCCATCTGGCGATTTCATCCTTGGAGGTTACTCCTTTGGAACAGCGATTACGTTAGAAATGACAAAGATGCTTGAAGCTCAAGGTCGCAGTCCCTCCTTCGTCATCCTTCTTGATGGGTCCCAGTCTTATGTGTCTGGTATCATTGATCATTACAAAGCTCGTCACATTTCCAACGCCGACAGGCAAGGCTCCCAGAAATCCAACACTAAAGTTCAAGAACAGGTAGAAGTGCTCTTGGTGTTTGCCATGCAGTTCGTCTCCATGGATGCCTTGTCTCTCAAGAAGACACTGACGAACATGAAATCTTGGGAAGAGAGAGTGAATCATGTTGCTGGCATTGTAACTGAAAGTCGTGCCAAAGCTGGTGTAGAGATTTCTCCTACTGAGCAGCAGCAGGTACTTAACTTTGTAACTTGTTCTTTCCTTTGTGTCAGAACAGTGTCTCAGTTTACTTTTGAACTGTCAAGATATTTTAGATTTTCAGTCATTACAACCAACTTCATGCTAATGTTGCAAGATGACCAGAATAAGATTATGTTACTAAACAAATGAACTAGACCATTGATATTGATTACTTTGGTAACTCATGAAATTTATCTCGAAAAATCACAGGCTGTCCAGGCTGCAGAGTTGTTATACCGTCGGTTGATAATGGCAGACAAGCACGTAGCAGATTATTCTGTTAAAACTTCAACAATGTTGATCCGAGCCAAAGATAACCCACAGGCTCCTATGCTTGGTCATGACTATGGACTCTCAAAGGTAGGTCATTGCAGGATATTCAGTAAAGCTTGTCTTCTTCTTTTGATTGTCCAGAGCTCCTCTCTAAATGGGTGTTTTTTGACAAAATGTTATAGCCCCAAGAAAGCTTGTCAAGAGTTTAAAAAGTCGTGTTCTTATTTTTTATTACATTTTCTTACTCTTAATCAGAATATACAAGATAAAGATTCATATATTACATGGGGAGAATCTAAAAAATTATCTGATTCATTTTTTTCCAAATTTCACAAAATCTCTTTGCCAGCAAACATTAAACCATATTTATTCCACAGGTTTTGGAAGGTCCATTGAGAATAGAAGAAGTATCCGGCTCACACGAATCTTTCCTTACTGGAGAAAATGGGAAACAGGTTGCCACCATAGTTCAGTCATTCACGGAAAAGCTCTCCTAAGTTATGGAAATCCCCTTTGAGAGCAGATTACTGAATTTCAAACGTATCACTAGAATAGAGAATAGTTTGGTTTTTAATCTAAAAAAAGCTTTATTCAAATGAGCTTTAGGAAAATCCATGACACAGTTGTGATATATTTTCTGTAATCTAGAATATAGAAGACAATTAAAATGTGATATAGTTTAGTTTCATACGTTGGATATGTTTGTATATTGTTTTTGTATTGTTTCAGTAGTAAATTCTCCGTTGGTCTAGGTTAAGTCTGTGTTGTTGACTCAAACTTTAAGTGATTTTTAGCTTAATTTCCGTTAGGTTTTGCCTTATGGGGATTAAATCCTCTTCTATGCCAAATGTTAAGATAGTTTATTGGTAGAAATGAAGCTGTTAGTCCTCAAATTACGACTAGCGTGTTTAGGATTAAAAATATATACATGAAGGCTTAGCATTTATGGTGAAATCTTTAGGTATATTTTCACCGCTAGATTCATGTTTTTATAAAAGACTTGCCATTTATGATCCATATAGAATTCGGTATCTTGGCATAAGTGGTATGGCTAGACAGCCTCTCCTTATTCGTTACTATGTCCATGTATTCTTATGTAGGTGTTTTAAACCTGACATTGACATTTTCTTAAACGTATTTCCACTGACATGCTATAAAATGCCTAGATACTGTTTTTTTTTTTTTTCCAAGGCATTAGTTATTTTCCTCTTTACTTTCTATCCCGTCTGTGGTACAACATTCGGTTGTATTGTGGGATCAAGTAGACTATACTTGATTATAAGTTTTGGTGGGGAAGTTAATAGCAGGTTGCTTTTAAAGTTTAAGTTCTTGTCTCCTTCACAGAACAGCAATGCTAGCAATGCAAAGTTGTTAATAATTGTAATTATATTTACTGTAGTAGAATGGGAGTCCATTTGTGTGGGGCAATTAATTTGCCCTTGAATCCATGTAAATAAAGCAAAATTAAAGTATTTAATATTGACGATAAACGGCATTAATGCAGATGTTACATGTTGCAAAGTAAATCATTGTAGGTTACTCTATATAACCAGTGTTGTGGATGTAAATATGAATGTTTTTCTTGCCAGTTGATGTAAGCACATCCACACAGTCATTAGTAATTGATAAAGGGTTAATGTTAAATATCACATTTTCATTATCATTAGTGTTCTTTTTATCCGTCTGCACATTACTGCTATGAACAAATATAGACTAAGCTTAGTTGTGAAGTTTATTTTTAAATCTTGTGTATAGACTAAATACTATGTGTATATTGAAATATTTATTTTGTGTACGTTATCTTTATAAATACAGATCAAACTATTATACAGCCTTTTCATGCTTTCAACCCCCTATTAATTATTTAGTAAAGTTTACTTTTGACATGTATAACATAATATAAAGGTGCTCTGAATTGAAAGATAGGTTTGAATTAAGTTAATACCTACTTGATATTCAATTTTAGCTCCATTGAAAGAAATATTGCCCTGACTGACGAGAAAAGTCAGAAGTGTATCACCATGGCGGTTTAGTGCCTTCATTACACCTCACGCGCTGGACTGTGGACATTATTTAGTGTTCTTTATACAACGTTCTTTTTGTCCTTAGTTAAACTTTTTGCCTTCAACTATAGCTCCATTCATGATTCTCTTCTTCCCTCTTGTCCAACCTCTTGAGTTTACTTCATAGTACATCTGTAGGGTCTTTCCCTAGTTCTACATGGCGACTGAATGATCTCACTGGCCCCAGTGCCGGCCCTCATGACCCAAAATCATAAATCCTACAGTATGAAGTGGAAGCCTACTGGAAATGGCCTTGACTAGCAATTTGTGAATCAGGAGTTTGTGTCCCACTTAAGCCCGATGGTTTCTTGTAACGCTTGAAACCTCCTTGTGAGCTAGGGATTCGGTTGGCAGGAGGAAGAGTCTTTAGGTCTACTTGCTGAGTCATCAACAGTCATTCCCTGGTCATCTCTGTTCCAATCTTGGATGGAAAGGGTCCTGGGCATTGATCATATGTATAGTATATTGCCCTGTCCCTTACCTTTACCACCCATGAGCAACCTTTATAAAAAAGGCGTTATCAAAGGATTTTTGCATAGCAAATATCACCCCTACTGCACCTACTTTTAAGCTTTCAACTTGATTTCTTTTCCCTTTCTTCATCTTCCCGTTCAACCTCTTCTAAATTTTAGTTCATAGGGTAACTGCTGAGCTGTCTGTCTCCCAGTTGCAATTGTGTGCTAAATGGTCTCACAGACCCAACACCAGGCTGTACAGCCAAAATTCGTAAACCCAACCCCAAGTCACACTTCACCTCAGAATGAACTCCAACACTGAGTAAATCAGAAGCCTGTTGCTGAGCGACTTGAATTCAAAGAGATAATTGATGAACTTCAGGTTTACGAGCAGTCTATAGTCCTATGCTGTAATAAATACAGTTTTTAACATCCTACATGAATTATTGATAAATTATTCTTCATAGTGTTGAATTTATGAGATGAATAATAGTAGTGAACTCTAAAAAAAATCCAATGTTTTGCCTTATGGAATTTTGATTATTTGATATCGTCTCCTTTTATTTACAAATAATTAACTGAGGCTATTAGAAATTGATTCTAATGATCACAATGTAACGGCATTGGAATAAAGCAATAATAAATGTTTTAAAAAATCTAGATTTGAACCAAGCAGGAGAGTCATTTCTTTTAGAAACCGAGTAACGTTTCTCCTATCTATGGTCCTTGGCGCTTTGTCTCGTTAAACGGTGACGTCATAATTATCATGACGTCACTTCTTCTCAGGAAGTTCGCAGACGAAGCAACTCTGACTTTGTTTACATGTGACTGGTTGAAGTATCTGTCTGAGGAGTGTTACAGTGGTGTAGGAAAAATGTGATTGCCAAACAGTGTTAATTTATCTTATGTGATTCGTAGTGTAGGTTAAATGTGGATACTCCATCAAAGTTCCCTGTATTGTTATTTAGACTTAAAACTGATCCTGGCACTGTGTAACGAAGTTTAGGCCTTGTCCTCAAGTTTTGGCCCATCGTAATCAGGGTAAGAACCTAATCCCAATTGAGTTATTAGAGTGTGGTCTAATTGGTAATTACTTATGTTGAAGAGTTACCTTGAAATTTTGAAAGATTTTTTATTATGTATTAGTTGTGCACAAATAATGGCTAGGCTATTAAAAGATTTGTTTGGTGGACAATAGATTGATTGGTATTATTGTAGTGTATTACAGGGCAATGTAACCTAGAAAAAAAATGTCAATAAGATAATTTTCAAGGTCGTTTTGGTAAAATTATAGAACAACACGGGAGAACATTTATAATAGGGAAAACCGCTTTTATTACTGTAAGTAGGGCTTCATTGTAGTGCAGGGCAATGTAACCCAGGAAATCAACTACTTTTTCTTATAGGAAAAATTACGTTCCCTTCGAAAATAACACTCGTTCCCGTCGCAAATGAATAGTTTCAGAAATATATATACATCTATATCCTCCGATAATGGGGGACCCCAAGTGGGAACTCGGGGTTTTGGGTGGGGAAAACATACTGGGGAATCGATATATAATTGTAAAACAATCCTTTTCTTCTCTATACATTACAGTACCTTCTTGTATGTATATTAACCGTAGGAAAATACTAAACAGTATAAGTGGATATACTTTGGAGGAGCCGTTTCAAAGGTTATTTCATGAAATAATACAGTAACCAGTGCTGCCAACGCCTGATGCAGATCAAATGTTAGCATTCCATGCTAACATTAGCACCCATTTGTACGTACGTTCGTTCGCACCAGTTTTCGGTCTGCGCAAATATCACTCCCCTGCGCAGAAGTTTTCCCTCCCCCAATTACTCTTTTTATTATCGTATTATTTTCTCATTTTATATTCCCATTGAATATTATTTATCATTCATTCCATTTTAACTTCCTATATTGGGTTTATTTGTTTGGTTATTCCCTTTTCTCTTCCCGGTTTCACATAAATACTTGCTCTGGACTAGTTTCCCTATCCAGTTCATTCACAGTATAATCATCTCATTTTGTATTCCCATTCAATATTATTTATCATTCATTCCATTTTACCTTCCTATATTTTTTTTATTTCTTTGGTTATTTCCTTTTCACTCCTCTGTGTCCCATAAATCCTTCCTCTGGACTAGTTTCCGTATTTAGTTCATTCATGTTTACCCGCTAGTGTTCTTTGTTTTTCCCTTAACCAATCACCAACCTAGGCCTATTCAGATATCTCCCTACCCCCCCCCACACTTCCTTTATCTCTTTGAGCGGTCTGTTCATATCCTTTCCTCCAATGCCTTTTCCGTTGTAACCTTTGACCTGGTGAGACGTTCGACATTCCAAGTGCGGTTTCTTTTTTCGTATTTTGCGATGGAGGAAGTTATAGAAACTTGTAGCGGCTGCAGTATTCCGTACCTAAAAGCAGTGGCTAAATTTCATGGTGATTTTTTTGATTCTTCAGGTAATGTTGAGCATTTCCTTAAATCACACAACGTTATTCCTCAGCGTTTAAAGTGCCCCAAGTGCCGTTCTGTTTTATCTTATAGGAAAGACATTCACGTGTTTTATTGCAATTCTGAATCCATCATACCTAAAACTAAGAAGAAACGTCGTTGTGGTTATACCGTTACTGCCTATAAAGGTACATTTTTGGGCAAATGTCGTCTACCCCCATGGAAGATATTATTTGCCAACCACTTTTTGCATAATCATTCGGACCATGAGACCCTCATGGATGGTATCGACATATCTTCGAAAACTAGTGTCGATTGGAGAAGTTTCTATTCCGAGGTTACCGAATACTTCTTTGATAATCAAGAGGCGATTGGTGGTGATGGAATAACAGTGGAAATAGACGAATCTCATTTTTGTACAGTAATGCTAAATACAACCGTGGTAGACCGTTAAGTGCCATATGATTCTTTGGGGGTATTGAACGTGTATCCAAGAAATTTTTCATTATCCCTTTAATTCCCCCCCTTTCTACTAAAAGAGATGCTGCTACTCTAATTCCCCTCATCCAGAAGTATATCAAACCTAGTAGTGTTATTATCAGTGATAAGTGGCCTGCATACAACTCACTTTCGGAAATTGGTTACGAACATAAGTCTATTAATCATTCGGAACATTTCGTTGACCCCCTAGACCCAACCATCCATACTCAAAATATAGAACGTCTCTGGAGAGAAGCAAGGTCTATAGATATAAGAGGTCTTCTCAGGCCACCTTAGTGCGCAGGTAGCCGGATGGTGGGAGTCGGGTCGGTCAGAGCGATGACGTCACTCAGACTTAACCGTGGCTGAGTAAGCTGTGGAACTTCCATAAGAAAATACAGGAACCATGCTTTCTGCTTTGTATTTTTCAATCTTTTCGAAGATTTATATTTTATTCTTATAGGATAATAAAATTAAGATTACAAATACATAACTTTATTACACTCAAACAACCAAACAAATATTTGATGATGTAAATAACTGAAATTTGACGAGCAACAGACAGTTTAAATTCATAAAATAATGATATATACACAATATATATTTCAGTTATGTTCTATATCACGTTGCGAGCTTTTTCATTTTATTCTGCGCTTTTCTTGATGAACTATTATTCCTATTTAAAACACGAATTCTAAAAAATGTACATCTAGCAAAAAATTTTATCACTTCGTATGGAAATGGGATATCATTGCTTTTAAAACACTCGCTAATTAAATCAGTCAATTTATCTGTCGCTCCTTTTCCAGGTTTTAGATATTTTACCCCATGATGACAAAGAAACATTTTTTTCCATTGTTTTTAAATGCACCAAAAATTCTTCGTTTGGTTGCATTAGTTTTCCATCTCTTGCACTTATGGCACTAATCCATGTGCCATCTCCCTTCGTCGCTGCAGTTCCAAGGAATTCATATTCAGGAAACTTACGAGCTATATAACCACCTACGTATTGTAAGCCTCCAATTTCCATCGCTTTCCCTAATGCTTCTTTTTCAGTGTCAAATTCTACATATTCATCATTTTGCTTCCTATCACGAGGTACTCGATAATTGAAAAAATCGAACCAGGTATCTACAAGATATATAAACTGAGTTGTGGTTTCCCAATGCTTATCTTCAAGCAGACCGAAGTACTGAAGGCATTTATATGATGTTTCAGATAGTAGTTGCACCGCTAGTTTAACATTCATGCGTTGCATACCAATAACATTGATGTGCTTTTCAGAGAGTTTATGTGCTGTCCGTAGATCTCTTTTGTTTTTCATAATTAACTCCCTGACTGAACCACAAAGAGCAAACTTATCTCCCCACAATACAAATCCAAGATCAAGAAAATTATTCCTAATGAGTTTTATTAGGTGCAGTGCATCGGCAAACACATGTATTTCTCTGTTATCATCTACCAGGTTAACAAATGCAGAATTGTCTATATCAATGCCTAAGGAATTACACAAACTGATATTTGTTGATCCTAAGTCACTAACCATGGCTACTACAGGAAACCCAGCTTTCTCAACCCGAATAATCAATTTAAAAAGGAGATCTTTTTTCATGTTAGTGTCGAAATTATAATAAATAATTTGTTTCCAGGAAGTCGTAAGTCCTCTGATCATTGCGCATTGTACTTTGGATTTAGGATCATACAAAGTGTTCGCGCCTTTATCGTAACTCCAAATTTGTGCAACACTACACTCGTCAAATGAAATTACACACAGACGCTCGTGTTCCAGCAATGACTCCGATTTTATTTTTAATAAGTGGATTACCGATTCCAAAATGCCAGGTTCTACAGCTATCTTACTTGACCAGCGATATAAAGTTGATAAAGAAGGAAAAGGTAATTTCCACTCTTCTCTTAAAAACTTATACGCTTTTGGACTCAAACTGCGTAACATAAAGGCTTTGCTGATATCATCCTCTTCCCAAGTACTGTATTAATATTACTTCCAGTGACAAGACACGCTACTTGTTTGGGTGAAAAGTATTTCTTTGAATTAGCTTTTACTACAGCAGTTGCTGATGCATACATCTCATTAAACTTAACGTACACCGCTGTTTTCTCTTTTTCCCAGTTTTCCTTTTCTTTTTCCCACTTGACCTTATTATCCAACCATTTAGCTTTTTCCTTTTCCCATTTAGCCCTTTCAGTAGCAAAACAGCTTTCTTTAACTTCCCACTGCTCTTTTTCACATTTCCACTTTACCTCATATTCTTCCCGCATCCGTTTGATATCATCTCTCCTCCAGTTGCTCAATTACACGTTGCAAATCTTCAATCGTGGGCACCGATTTGACTTTTTGTACAAAAATTTTCCCTGTTTCGTCGTTCTCTTGACTAAGGATTTCATCTACAAGTCCTTTTTTTTTTTTTTTTTTTTTTTTCTCCGGCTCTTACCATCCTGGACGTATCTGATTAAAATTAATATTGAATTATTAAAAAAAATGGACTTGCATAGAGAACAATGCGATTAGAATTTTCTGACATTATTGAATATGTAAAAATCTGAACTAAAATTTATGAATGGTACTTTTTCACAGCGAAATGGAATAAAAAAAAAATTTTTAACTTTATACGAGGAAAACAACTGATTCCGTGATTTCCAGATTACTGATGAATAATAAATAGGATATACAATAATTATAATCTATGTAAGTTGATTACAGCGTCATTTATATCTTAATGTTTAACCAACAATACACGATACTGGTTTCTTAGCTTGTGATGCATGTGAATGTCCAGTTATAGGTAAATGCATCGTCGGTACAGATCCTTTCTTTATTCTGATGAGAGATCGAGGCACTGGTTGATTCAGCAATTCATACATCAAATTCCTTTCAAATGCACCAGCTTCAAAATGTTTACTACATATCTGAGCATTTTCCCCATTAATAAGATCATCTCGTTTTCACAGCTGAATCCACGTTTTCCTTGTAATGATGTCCTTAGGGAATTTATGAAAAGTGAGATCCTTACTTTTTCCTCTATATGAGAAGCATCCGAAAACTGCACAATTACTGGGCATTTTGTTATATATAAAACAGCTTTAATCAGCAAGGCGGAAGTGTACACCACGTTTGCTTGTAAACAACTGCCCGGTCAAGGGGTGATCGACCTTTGGTATGCTTGGGTGGAAATAGACTATAGACCTTGGCCGCACCCATAGGTCCTGCCTACGTCACAGTCTGTACCTGCGCAGAAGAGTCATATTTTTGGTCGGGGTTGAGAAGACCACCTTAATCTATAGACCTTGGAGAGAAGTGAAGGAGTGGGTACAAAGACCTGGAATGAAGACTGAATATTTCAAGCAATATTTTTCCAGGTTCTTTTTTACCCACTACTATCCAGAACATACGTTACTCCACCACTTCTTCATTACTGCCAGTCGCCTCTACCCTCCTTTACAACAACAGACAATGGACCCCCCCGACCCACAAGACCCCGATGACCCCTATCCATCCACATCCCAGTCATAGAAGTTAATCCGTCAGTCTCTTCCTCCCGTGACCCACAAGTTTCGACGTTTTCTTCATAAAAGTAAGTCATTCTTCAATAGTCATTATACGTGTTTTGTGACTGGGGTACTTCTAGGCAAGGTTAGGTGAGTTTGTTAGGTTCTGTGGCCTTTTGGTACTTTTTATTTATTGTGTAATAGTTATATGGAAAAATTATTTGATATACGTATGGAAATATTTAGCATTTCTACCTCTAGTAATGACATCGTGTCGTTGGTAACTCTGTGTACCATTCGTCAACGTTGGTAGTACTGTCAATCATTGGTAACGTTGCTAATGTTACCGTTCTCAGTACATCCGTAAGAGAAGTGACAACGTTGTACAAGTTATGTTTAAATATTTTAACACATCATATATTATATATGTCAGCAGTGTTAATATTTATATGGTACATTTGTATTGTATTACAGTGTGTGATTTTCGCACAGAAAATATATGATTTCCTATAGTAAATAACGTGATTTAACAGGTTTTCACCTTCATTTCATCCGTAATAACATCAACCAATTCGTCAACTTAAAGTTAGTCGGGTTGGTTGATCTGTTTGTTTCCGGTTGAAATGAAGGTCAAATTCGGTTAAATCACGTTATTTACTACAGGAAATCATATATTTTCTGTGCGAAATTTCACCCTGTAATACAATACAAAATTACCGTAAATAGTGTGCTTTCAATGAATTTGATCTTTCCACTGCAAATAAGCTGTTCTACCGTTATGGACCCCCCTTCCCAATGGACACAGGTGGGATCCTGTGACTTTGGGTATCTGACAACGGACTAGATGTGATTATTTGACACTTGAGATTTGTAAATGTTCACAGAACCTAATAAAACTACCTAACCTAACCTAACCTAGTAGTTCCCAGGTCATAGACCTAGTCGGGGTGCAAACCTCCCCCCGGATCCCGCCTTCCCAGGTCACAAACCTTCCTAGGTCAGAGACCTAGCCAGGGGGCAAGCTCCCATAACCCCTTTCCCAGGTCACAAACTAAAAGTGAATCGCAAATAAATCCTTACATTATGATTAAGTAAATCATAGATAAATCTTTACCAGAATCGCACTTGGGACACTAACCTTTGAGGGATAACACAATGAGCTTTTAAAACCTTATTCCCCACACTAGGACTACTGTGACACTCGCTGTGAAACTTGGCCATAGCATCGAAATAGCCATGATTGCAGCCATTACACTTTATTACCTTGGGTTTCATAGCACGCAACCAATACGTAATACAGTTACAAAGAAACTGAGAAGTTATCTTAAGAGAACGGGGTGTGTCGCAGAACTGTTTACGTCACACCCTAGTGTACATACATGCCCAAATATGGTTAACTTTATTTTGTAGTAGGGGAAGGAAGGAGGAGGAGCTAGTTGCAAATGAGCATACAAGAGTAATTCCATTGCTAGAAAGAAAGTGGACGGATAGCTTGTGCGCAGGAAGTATAAAGTTGTTATCCTGCAACAATCTATGCATAAACGCACAAATGGGAGCAGATATGTCTGACTTGTAAAACTTAAACAAAGGAGTGAAATAGATATTTCAGGGAAAGAGAATACCATGTTTTGTGCAATTTTTTGTGGATTTATTAAGAGTTCCAGAGAATAATGCATAGAGAAGAAAAAGTTAGTTCTACCATTATTGATTCACCATTAAATTTTCTCCACCCAAAACCCCCAGTTCCCACTGTGTGGCCCCCCTTATAGTAGGGTATATTAGGTTATATCTTGACTATTTATTTGCGACGAAAATAAGTTTTTCAAAGAAATTGCAAGTTTTTTTATTTATAAACCATTTCCTTTATTAATAAAGTTTTGCCGTGTAGTTCAATTATAATTCCGTCATTTTAATTGCTTTAGGGGCTACAGGTTTTCAACTGTTTATATATTTTGATTATATGCTGACAAAATTGATATAGAACGAAATAGATCGTGGCGGAAAAAAAATATGGTAAAATTATAGAATGGTGCAATAAATGGTTTGTAGAAAATAAGACTGGTTTGTTATGTATTTTTTGGTGTTTTGAATGTTTTGATGATAATTCTGGCAGAAATCCATAGTTATTGGGTTTTGGTGGGTCGACTACCTTAACTGGGAAAGCTATGGCTTTGCGCGAGATATCGTCCTCAATTATGTTTGAAACGCCTAATTGGTATTTGTTCCGTAACCGAAATACAAACCACGCTATTTACATTGGGTTTACCTTTTAGCGCAGCTGAAATGGCGAGCCATTAGAATTTAACGAGGGTGTATTACCCCCGCGCTAGTTAGCGGGGGGGGGGGGGGTAGGGGAGTGGTAGCTAGCTACCCCTCCCCCCCTCACACACAGGTGAATGCTCAATTTCACTTTTGGCTCGGACTGGGACAGACGTCTCTGTCTTGGTCCTCGCTTAGCAGCCATTGTTTGTTTTGTCTTTACTTAATCACTTACTTTTCTTTTACTCAATATATATGTAAACATGTTTTCATGTTTGTATATATATTTGAGTATAGAAATCAGTAAGTTTCCTTTTCAGAGTGTGTGTGTAGTGTACGATATCTCCGTGGAGTCCTCGGCAGTTAGGCCACCACGGCGTAATTTTATGGGTTGCGATCGAGTTTGACTTCGGTCTTTCTCTCTCTCTCTCTCTCTTGAGGTCGTTCACCCTTTTACTACGTTTTACTACGCCCCTTGTAGCTTCCTTCCCGTGTGGGGGGGTTGCTACGCCGTACGTTTTGTTTCAATTAGTTTATGAATCTAATTGTAGTTGTTAATTTTTCAGCTTGTAGAACGATTCCTTTCGGGGTTTTCGTTCTTTCTTTAGTGTTCATTCATTTTTAAATTACATAATTACATAGTTTCATAATTATAATTGTTATAATTCTGTTTTGGTTACAGCCCTCCTTCCGTGAGTGTAAGTAGTTGTGAGGGCACGTGCCTGTTGTGTAAATCTTGTTTCTTTTCCCTCGGGATTCCTCTTCGGAGCCTTCCCGGGGGAATGAATGTGTACTAATGAATTTTGTTTTATTTTTTTACAGTTACCGATCTAGTTCGTTTCTGTAATATGGCAATGGTGTGAGCTGTCTTGTTGAGGCCTGGGGATTCGGCTGTTGCTGCCTCCCCTTTAGATTTTCGTCAGGGGCGTGTCTCCTTCTACTGGAAGTACTCCTCTGACGATTGACAGCTCTCCAGTTCATTTTAGAACTCTCGGGAGGCTTGCCTCCTTGGGTGGGTAACTTTCCTTCCGAGGGAAGTTTTTCCTGTCCAGGCTTGAGTTTTTCCCCTTTTGGGGGGTTCTTCTCTTGCCTTTTTTTCGTGCGACTATGCTCTTGGTGCTGAGCGGTCACACCTGCAGTTTCGCTCAAGGGGCTGGGCAACTGCAGGAGCCCCTCTTCGGAGGATTGCTCCTTTTGGTCACTGGCTGACCAGTCTCTTCTACGAAGTGTTTCTCTTTCGTTCGCGAGAGAGTACACTCATAGAGACTCCTCTTCGGAGGATTCTTCTGCTGCTGTTGCTGTTGGCCTCCTTCGCCGTAAGGCTCACCGTCCACCTCGTCGTAAGGGCCTCTCGTCTCCCTATAAGGGTGCTAAGAGGCGCCTTTTTGAATCTCCGTTTGCAGCCTACAACTCCTCCTCCTTGATCTTCCGCCCTGGTGCAGATGGACAGCAGTCTGACCTCGTCTTCCGACGGGCAACGGTCTTCCCGACGGGCAACGGTCTTCCCGACGGGCAACGGTCTTCCCGACGGGCAACGGTCTTCCCGACGGGCAACGGTCTTCCCGACGGGCAACGGTCTTCCCGACGGGCAACGGTCTTCCCGACGGGCAACGGTCTTCCCGACGGGCAACGGTCTTCCCGACGGACAACGGTCTTCCCGACGGACAACGGTCTTCCGATAGGACATCTGTCTCCCGACGGTCAACGATCCCTTCGGGGCAAGGGTGGCCTCCCACGGGGGTTATTCCCTTGCGTGTCAGGGTTCCCCTGCGCGCCCTTCTGCTGTGTTCTCTCCTGCTCCTGCTCAGTGTTAGCGCACAGTCGCTCTCCTGCTCATCAGCGCTTCCTGATCGCTAGCGCGCTCCTGTTCGCCAGCGCTCTCCTGTTAGGTCAGCGCTCTCATGATGATCATCTCTGCTGTTCCTGTTGGTTCCTGTTACGCGCCCTGTGTGCCCACGTTCGCCCTCGCGATGTAGAACTTCGGTTCAGGTCTGGGTCAAGGACTCTTCTTCTATGCGCAGGCTTCCACGCGTTGCCTTCTGCTCGTCAGCGATCATCAGCTCGCCAGCGACCTTAGACGCGTCAACGTTCACCTGCTCGCCAGCGATCTCCTACGCGTCAACGATCGCCATCGATCTGCCACGCGTGTCAGTTCCCCTGACCACAATCAGTAGCGATCTAGCGCTCGCCTGCTGTGGACCACGATCTCCGGTAGCTGAGTCTTGCCGTAGATCTTCCTCCTGCTCGCCAGCGCTCACCTTTTCTCCTGTCCTTCTGTGCGCCAGCTTTCTTCATTTGCCAGCGCACATCTGCGCGCCCTTCTTTGCCACGCACCAATGGGCGCCAACGGTTTTCTGACCGTCTAAGATCGCCTGATTAACAGCTGGCTTCAGCGCTCACATTCCTGATGCACCTGCGCGCCTTCTGTTAGCGCGATGCGCGCTAACCATCACTAGTCTCTCTCGCGTTGGCAATCGCCTATGCACCCGCGCGATTCTTCATCTGCACCAACGCTCAGTCGCTTGCCGACTCGCCATCACTTGCCGACGCGCCATCGCTTGCCGACGCGCCATCGCTTGCCAACGCTCCGTCACTCTCCTGCGGGCTATCGCCTCGCCATAACGCGCCATCGCTCGTCGACGCGCCATCGCTCGTCGACGCGCCATCGCTCGTCGACGCGCCATCGCTCGTCGACGCGCCATCGCTCGTCGACGCGCCATCGCTCGCCGACGCGCCATCGCTCGCCGACGCGCCATCGCTCGTCGACGCGCCATCGCTCGTCGACGCGCCATCGCTCGCCGACGCGCCATCGGTCTCCAGACCGCCTGTGCTCACTCGCTCGCCCACGTGCCTGCGGGGCCACACGCCCACGTTCCTGCGCGACCGCGCACATGCTCTCCAATGTTAGCCCGCGCGCGAACCGGCGGTGGTCCGTCGGCCGGACCGGCGGTGGTCCGTCGGCCGGACCGGCGGTGGTCCGTCGGCCGGACCGGCGGTGGTCCGTCGGCCGGACCGGCGGTGGTCCGTCGGCCGGACCGGCGGTGGTCCGTCGGCCGGACCGGCGGTGGTCCGTCGGCCGGACCGGCGGTGGTCCGTCGGCCGGACCGGCGGTGGTCCGTCGGCCGGACCGGCGGTGGTCCGTCGGCCGGACCGGCGGTGGTCCGTCGGCCGGACCGGCGGTGGTCCGTCGGCCGGACCGGCGGTGGTCCGTCGGCCGGACCGGCGGTGGTCCGTCGGCCGGACCGGCGGTGGTCCGTCGGCCGGACCGGCGGTGGTCCGTCGGCCGGACCGGCGGTGGTCCGTCGGCCGGACCGGCGGTGGTCCGTCGGCCGGACCGGCGGTGGTCCGTCGGCCGGACCGGCGGTGGTCCGTCGGCCGGACCGGCGGTGGTCCGTCGGCCGGACCGGCGGTGGTCCGTCGGCCGGACCGGCGGTGGTCCGTCGGCCGGACCGGCGGTGGTCCGTCGGCCGGACCGGCGGTGGTCCGTCGGCCGGACCGGCGGTGGTCCGTCGGCCGGACCGGCGGTGGTCCGTCGGCCGGACCGGCGGTGGTCCGTCGGCCGGACCGGCGGTGGTCCGTCGGCCGGACCGGCGGTGGTCCGTCGGCCGGACCGGCGGTGGTCCGTCGGCCGGACCGGCGGTGGTCCGTCGGCCGGACCGGCGGTGGTCCGTCGGCCGGACCGGCGGTGGTCCGTCGGCCGGACACGGCCGGACCGGCGGTGGTCCGTCGGCCGGACCGGCGGTGGTCCGTCGGCCGGACCGGCGGTGGTCCGTCGGCCGGACCGGCGGTGGTCCGTCGGCCGGACCGGCGGTGGTCCGTCGGCCGGACCGGCGGTGGTCCGTCGGCCGGACCGGCGGTGGTCCGTCGGCCGGACCGGCGGTGGTCCGTCGGCCGGACCGGCGGTGGTCCGTCGGCCGGACCGGCGGTGGTCCGTCGGCCGGACCGGCGGTGGTCCGTCGGCCGGACCGGCGGTGGTCCGTCGGCCGGACCGGCGGTGGTCCGTCGGCCGGACCGGCGGTGGTCCGTCGGCCGGACCGGCGGTGGTCCGTCGGCCGGACCGGCGGTGGTCCGTCGCCCGGACCGGCGGTGGTCCGTCGCCCGGACCGGCGGTGGTCCGTCGCCCGGACCGGCGGTGGTCCGTCGCCCGGACCGGCGGTGGTCCGTCGCCCGGACCGGCGGTGGTCCGTCGCCCGGACCGGCGGTGGTCCGTCGCCCGGACCGGCGGTGGTCCGTCGCCCGAACATCGGCTTAATTCTTGCAGTATCCATTGCTCGCCTGTGGGTTATCGCTCGCCCTTCCTACCATGCTCGCCCTCCTTCTGCATTCCTTCGCTCACCTTCGTTTGCGTTCCTGCGTGACCGCGGTTGGGCGCTTCCACGTTCGCCCACGCGCAAATCATTGATTTACCATCGCGCGAGCTCCAGGGCGATTGCGACCACGATTCCCATTGGGGTTTTCGCAGCATGGCCAGCCTGGCGAGTTCTTCTGGAGCGTATTTCCAGAACACGGCCTCACCCCGTAAACGCAGAGCACGGCACATGCAAGAACAAGAAGAATCTTCCGGGAGGTCTGAGCAACACTCCTCTTTCCAGAACCTGGGTTAGCCCTTCCCCGTCATTCCCTGGAAGGATTTTTGGCGGGGGGCTTTCCGTTCGAGATTTCTCCATCGGCCAAGGGGTGATTGCTTAACCCTTCCTCTTCTCCATCTTGTGAAAGGGGGTTACCAGGTCCTTTCCCTCCTCGGTTACAGCCCGAGGTTTGGTTCAAGGAAGCTACAGGAAGGTCATGGGTACTCTCCTCCTCTCGGGCGCAGGCACCTTGGCGTTTCGTCGTTAAGTATCTAACTTGCGGGCAAGCTCGATGTTGGACCATCTGGACGCGCTGACCGAGGGCTTCCTTTCGGGTGTCTCATCCTTGGATGTCGACAACCTCAGACACCCTTCCATCCTTGAGAAGAGTTTGTTTGTGCCCAAGGACAGAGACATAGACAGCGGCTATGCGGAGGAAGTCGACTTCTGTTTTCTCTCCTCCAAGGCGCTTTCTTCCAGACTCTGCAGGGCTCCAGCGCCTTTTTCTTTCAACCACGTCGGCCTAAGTTATCGGCTACGACAACTGAGACAAGGTGTCCAATTGCAGTTTCCTCCTGTCAGGAACAGATGGCACGGGAGGCTCCCCCGGGGTGGGGAATAGTCCTAGAGGGAGCGGCAGAGTTCAAGAACTCTATGATTGGCACCCCCCCCCTTGCAGGTTTCACGCTGGGAGGATGCCTAAGGTTACTCATCCGGATGACAGTTTCCCGATGCCCATTCCCGCACGATCTCTGTGATCAGCCAAGGATATCGCGCCTGCCGTCTCTGTCAGCGAATTCATTGTCTCTGAACCTCTATGCCATAGGGTCGGCAAGAGTTTGCCTGTTTGGGCAGAATGATCCATACCTTAGGAGAAGGTCCTCCATAGGATCATCGACGGCTTCACCCCCGGCTTCTTCAGTCGATCCTTTCTTGTAAGGAAATATCTGAGATGGGAGTTCCGTAGTCGACCTCTCGGCCCTGATCAAGTTTGTCGAACAAACTTCGTCCAGCGTGGAACAGCAGAATCGATCAGACTGGTAACGAGGCGACAGGACTCCTTAAACCCTGGATCGGAAGGACGGGTACTTTCAGTTTCCATTCCATCCATCTTCCAGGAAGCTCGTGGAATTCAGCCTGGACTGCAGGTATTCCTGCTTATGATGCAGTGTGGCGATCCCGCCGTGGCATCGCAGGTTTTTTTTCCCCAGAGAACTCTCCCTGCTTTCCTCATGGCTGCTCAGGTGCAGGCTTCCGCCTCCTCTGCTTTTTGGAGGTCTGGTCAACTCCGGTAGGTTCGGGTTCGACCTTCTTCAGCGCCGGGACAAGCCTCTGGATGCTTACCATGAGTGGGGGTTCATGGTATTTTGCTAGGAGCCTTCTCTTCTTCTGCCTCAACATCTGGAGTATCTGGCCATGATATTGAGTCAACGGCCTTACCACGTTGGAAACCCCTCTTCTCGTCTGTCCAGCGAGGTTGAGCAACGTCAGTTCTGGTCGGTACTTGGATGGGTGACCACCTGGGGACGCCAGATATTGTTGCCACCTCCTCCGAGCCTTCCCTTCAGTTGACTGTGGCAAGGCTGAGGAGAGTCGCAGTACCTGTTCTCAGTCAAGCAGAGCTTTCAGCCCTAGCTTGGAACGTTTCCTAGTTCTCCTTTCCTCATTGACCCGTCTATAGTTCCGAACGGTTGCCTCAGGATAAGTTCCATGTGGGGCGGTCCAAGTTCCGGTGGTTTCAGGCAACGATTAACCGGACTTTCTGGCCCCTATGGGACCAGCGGAACTATTAGACCTGCAATGGGTGTTGACCTATGGAACCTCTTGATGGGAATGGATATTCTCGTCCTTTCCCCACATTCTTGATGCTGTTCTCGGACTCGTCAAAGAAAAGAGGGTGGGGGGGGGGCATGTTCCGGTCCAGGCCTATGGTCAGGACCTGAAGGATACCTCTCCATCATTCAGGCAGGCTTAGGGGCCGTAGTCTGGCCCCTCTACGGATCCTACAGCTCCTGCCGAGTCGCTCCGAGCGCGTCGACTTCATGATTCTGCCGTGTTCTAACCAGCAGGGGACGCATTTTCACACCTTCACATCTTGTAGTAGAGATACCAAGATGATTGAGATACTCTCAATACCACCATCGGCTCTCTCATTCCAGGCAGAGGAATGTTCTCTCCGACTATCCGAGCAGAGCCTCGTAGAGAGAGTATACCTAGGGGTCTTTGGCCTTGAGTAACCAGCAAGTCCTGGTCTGGGGGACCTGATCGTGACAGCTTGGAACCTCAAGCTTCTGCTGTTCTTCCCCCCAGTCTCAGACCCTGAGACTCTGGCAAGATGCATTTCGGTGATGGTGGGACAACTTCGACGCCTGCGTCTTCCCTCCTTTTTGTCTGTGGAGAATGGGTCTCAACAAAACCAGGTTGTCTGTCAACCTTTCAATGGGAGAGCTCCACTGGGACTATGCGCAGAACGGTTTCTGGACCCTCTGCTTCCCCTGACGGAACTCCCGGGAGAGCTTCTCCCACGGCACAGACTACTCAAACAACCACACTGCAACATCTTTCACGAGTCGGGGCGTCGCTTCGGCTTCATGCCTGGATACACTAGGCCGCCTCCTCAAGAAGAGACAACCCGCTACAGTCGCGGGACGGAGGTCGCGTCATCTGCGATAGTCATCCGCTGGGGTCTTCCAGGCGAAGTGAAGAGTCTTCGGTGGTTGGTGCCGTGGGAGATATACAGTGAACCCTCGTTTATCGCGGTAGATAGGTTCCAGACCCGACCGCGATAGGTGAAAATCCGCCAAGTAGTGACACCATATTTACCTATTTATTTAACATGTATATTCAGACTTTTAAAACCTTCCCTTGTACGTAGTACTGTTAACAAACTACCCTTTAATGTACAGAACACTTAATGCATGTACTACAGTACCATAAACTAAAACAGGCACAAATATTAAAGGCGATTTTATATCATGCGTTTCCTAAACACGCCAAAAAGCACGATTAAAAAATGGCAGCCAATGTTTTGTTTACGTTTATCTCTGATCATAATGAAGAAACAAACGCATTTACACATCTATGTGTAGGTTAGTTTTTGCATCGATTATATTGATTATTCAGTACATTATGTTGATTTTGTTATTACCAATGTTTTACTTATTTTTTCTTAGGACTTCCAAATGAAATGTTTTTCTTTATGACGCCGCCTGAAACAACGGCGTCATAAAGTACGCTCAGTAAACAAACGAAGGCATTTAACGCGCATGATGAAAGTGATAAATAATGATATTACAGTAAAAGCTTTTAGAAAATGTTATTACAAATATTATTTACCGTATCTATATAAAATCATACATACGTAACAAAGCAGGAAAACAATTTGAGAGAGAGAGAGAGAGAGAGAGAGGAGAGAGAGAGAGAGAGAGAGAGAGAGAGAGAGAGAGAGAGAGAGAGAGAGTTGTTTTACGTACGTAAATGTAAATTTTAAACAGAAAAAAATAGCCCCATTTCATATAAAATAGGTTATTAACAAATATTTTACTTTATCATATTACAGTAGTCCGTATAATACTGTAAAGTTCAGTACAGTATGTTGTTGTTATAGTCGTGGCGATGAAATTCTCACGAAAGAAAAACTCGGCATTCATTACAACAGCTGATTCATTTCTCTCTCTCTCTCTCTCTCTCTCTCTCTCTCTCTCTCTCTCTCTCTCTCTCTCTCTCTCTCTTTTCGTGTTATACAATACTTACATATAGATGAAGAAACTAAAATTACTTTTCTTAGTGTCAATTAAATATGAAACGAAAAAATTATGCCGAGTTTACATCCATTTCAATCGTTGCTAAAAATACGGCATCCGATTTCATCAGCAAACCACTATTTTTTTGGGAAACATCATTTTATTCTAGAAAATTGCTACTCTTTAAATAGTTAATTGCACATTAAGAAAGCGTGTACTTTTGTTTTTAAATTTCGGGTGTTTTAAAAATCGAGTATTGTTGATTTCTTTTTGTTTTACTTTTGGCTGTGATTAGATCAGCTGACGTCTAGCTGCCGCTCATGAGAGTGTAGGAATACACTAACAAAGTATTGTTTATACCATTTCTTAACTTATTCAAACCGTCTACAGTATACAGTTGTTATTACATAAGCACCAATGTGTTATAACCTATAAAATGTTTTTGTTTATTACATATAAAACAACACACACACACACTCTCTCTCTCTCTCTCTCTCTCTCTCTCTCTCTCTCTCTCTCTCTCTCTCTCTCTCTCTCTCTCTCTCTCTCTCTCTCTCTCTCTGGGCTACTTTTCACTACCTCCCATTCCTTACCTCTCTCTATCTCTCTAACAAATGATATCTTTGTTGCTCCTCAAAGTTTCATTTATATTGAAAATCAATCATGATTCAATTTTCCTTACTTTCTCCAATCTCGCACCATCGGTCACATCGCGGTATTTTCGAAATTTCCGGAAAAGCCGCGATATATGTATATACATGCGTTATGAAAAAAATCCGCGAAGTGGTGAATCCGCGATGGTCGAACCGTGAAGTAGCGAGGGCTCACTGTACCTCTTCCCTTGGGGCCTCTTCTCCAGCAATAACGATCTTATTGCCTTTCGGCGGGAGGAAACTCCTTTCCGCTCTTGGCAATGAAGCCTGTCGCTTAGCCTTTCCCTGACCTTCAGGCTTAAAGGAATAACTTTTTCCTTCCCGCAGGATCTTTCCTCGCTCATGCGAAGCTACGAACGTCCCTGCCCTAGTCGGAGTGAGACCTCCAACTTGGAGCATGGCTCGGACTTTTTAGTCCCTTAAGAGATCTTCTCAAGACCCTTTACGACAGGCCTCTGATTGTATTCCGTCTTGGGTCTCCTGCTCACTCTGGCCGCGGCCAGTGTGTAAGCAATCTTCTTGATCTCGTACGACTCCGCCCTTTCTAAGGAAGGGGGGAGGGCAACATTCAGGTTCGCTCCTGAGTTGTTGGCTAGACTCAGAATCTTGGGGTCCCGGCCCTTCGGTCCAATTCCTTCAAGATTTTGAGTCTCCATTCTGTATCTGATGTCCCAAAACCTTCTCCTTCTTGCCAGTAAAGGAATCGAGGGGTTAGCTTTGGGAACAGCTGCAGCCAATTTGGGAGCACAAGGAGGACACGGGGGAGAGTCACCAGTATACCTCTTCAGCTCGGACTCGAGGAAATTCATCTCGACCTGTCTCCAGACCCTCCCCCGTCACGTCGCCCTACAGCACGATGTTGGATACATCGCAACGTCCCTCGCCTTCGAGTAATACTACTCTGTGACGCAGGTGCTACAAGCTGGAGTCTGGAAGCGTCTAATGACCTTCGCAGCCCGCTTCCTGCAGGGCACGACCCACAGGAGTTTCGATACGTTTTCTATCGCTCTGTGGTGGCTACACAACAGCTGGTCTAACCTCAGGCTACTTTTTGGACAGGTAGCAGAAGGTTGAGGGCATTGTTATCAGGTTTTAGTCTGCATGAACGAAAGAAGTATGTCTGGCCCTTACTTCTTTCTTCATCATCCCCTCTACGGGGAAGCAGCATCCTGGTCTCTGCATAGCTGACCTCGAACCTCTGCAGGTAAACCATGCTTCCTTGTGTTCCGAGTATTGAGTCAATACTGTCACGTCTCCCATACCCTGACGAGGTGGTATTGGGAACGTCCTAACCCAGAGTTCCTTCTGGAACTCCAGGTCAACTGCCTAGGACGGGTCACACTTCCTTCACACACAAGCTTATGTAGGCCACACGGTTCCTTGCGGAGCAAGGAACTTGTGAGGTGCAGGGACTCCTTTTCTCGAGTGCGACTCGCTCGGATTCTGAGTCCCCGGGTAAAGCCAAAGCCAGTATGGCTGGGGACTTTCCACCCTACCTAAGGGGTAAGTCACCCAATGTAAATAGCGTGGTTTGTATTTCGGTTACGGAACAAATGACAAATTCGAAGATAATTTGTATTTTTCCTAACCATACAAACCTTAGCTATTTACACATATTTGCCCGCCAGCCCTGTCTCCCAAGACAAGTCCTACCTCTAAGTGAAAGTGAGCATTCACCTGTGTGTAAGGGGGGGGGGGGGAGGGGTAGCTAGCTACCACTCCCCTACCCCCCCGCTAACTAGCGGGGGGGGGGGGTAATACACCCTCGTTAAATTCTAATGGCTCGCCATTTCAGCTGCGCTAAAAGGTAAACCCAATGTAAATAGCTAAGGTTTGTATGGTTAGGAAAAATACAAATTATCTTCGAATTTGTCATTTAAATTAATTTTTTAAAACTTTGTTTCCTTCAGTCATCGTCATAAAGTAATAAAAAAAAGTTACCTTAATCAAAAGAGGGGAACAGTAATGAAGCACTGTCAGAACGCTGGACTCGAGCTTTTGTTTACCAGGACTTCCAGACGCATAGGAAATGGGAGTTTCCATCTCATTTTCTATGGAGTCTTTCATAGCGGTGTTCATTGTATTGCAAGTACCTCCCTACTTAATTGAGCTAATAATTATTGATTTTTGCTCTGCCATATGCCTGCTTCGCTGCCCACTAAACATTATCTCATAGCTTTTGTGTTCTGGTAAGTGGACCATGTTTTGCTACGCGTTATCCCCGTGGGCTTGTATTTTGGCGTTAATTATCAATTACAGCATACAAACTTAAAGGGGTGAATATATACCTAACAAAGGGGTGAGTTGTAGTTTCGCACTCCAGCATCTGTTCGAGCATGGACTGGGTTCCATTTCAAATTATCAGAATAGATATATCAAACGCATTTCTACTCTAGCCTTCTATTATTAACATGATCAATAAAATAAGTGCCAGATTATATGGCATGTTTATCCCAATATTGAAAATAAATAGCAAAGAGGTATAAATTCTAAAACTTTGGTTCCTTTACTCTGTTCGAACAAGTAACTTATGGGAGAAGCACCACCTAATAGTGTTTGTTCCGTAACAGAAATACAAACCACGCTATTTACATAGGGTTTACTTTCGGCGTAGCTGAAATGACGAGCCATTAGAATTTTAACGAGGGTGTATTACCCCCGCGCTAGTTAACAAGGGGGTAGGGGAGTGGTAGCTAGCTACCCCTCCCCCGTTCACACACCGGTGAACTGCTTCTCTTCACTTTTGGCTTGGACGATGAACAGACGTCTCTGTCCCGTCCTCGCATGGCAGCCATTAATGTTTTGTCTTATTTAATTACTTACTTTTCTTATACTTGATATATATGTAAACATTCTTATTTTTATGTATATATTTGAGTATAGAAATACAGTAAGTTTCTTTTTCAGTGTTTGTGCTGTGTGTGTGTGTGTAGAAGTCCACTCAATTGTACGGCAACTTCTCCGTTTGGTCCCAGGCCACCATGGTGTCATTTCATGGGTGGCGATCTCTCCCTTGGTCCTTCGGTTTCCCTTCGGCGGGCGCCGTGGTGAATCGTCATCGCTGGACTTTATTTATTAATCTGTTTCTCCGCTGTTCCTCCTTTCCTACGGGGAACTTGGTCTATCAGCGTAGGGAACATGGGAGTTTAGTTTGACTACGGTCTCTCTCTCTCTCTCTTTGAGGTTGTTCACCCTTTTATTTCCACTACGTATTACGGTAGCTTCCTTCCCGTTGCGGGATGTTGCTACTCCGTTTATTTTGTCTCTATTTTTAATTAAATCTAATTGTATTTGTTAACTTTTCAGCTTCTGTGTACAACGCTTCCCTTTGGGGTTCATTCGTTCTTACTATTAGTGAACATTCTTAGATGAATTACATAATTATAATTGTTATAATTCTGTTTTGTTACAGTTCTCCGCCTTCCCCCCCTTCCCGTGAGTGTCAGTGGGGGAGGAGGGCGCATTCCTGGTGCGTAATTCTTATGTTCTTTTCTCGCAGGGGTTCCTCTTCGGAGTTCCCCCGGGGTAATTAATGTTAACTAATTGTTTTATTTTCAGTTAACTATCTAGTTTTTCGTTTGCCTAATGTGCCAACGAAGCAGAGCTGTCCTGTTGGGGCCTGGGGAGTCTGCTGTTGCCGCCTCCTCTACGACTTCGTCATGGGCGTGTTCCTTCTCCTAGAAGTTCTCCCGTGACAACTGTCAGCTCCTTAGTTCATTTAGAACGCTCAGGAGGTTCGCCTCCATGGGTGGGTAACTTCCCTTCCGAGGGAGGTTCCCTTCCCAGGTATGAGTTTTTTCTCCTTCAGGGGGGGCATCTTCTCTTACCTTAATTATTTCTGGTCCTCGGGTGGTTATGCTCTTGGTGCTGAGCGACCGCTTTTGTAACCATGCTCAAGGGGCTGAGCGGTTGCAAGGCCGGACCATGGAGTTCGTGCGATTATGCTCTTGGTGCTGAGCGGTCGCACTTGCAGCTACGCTCAAGGGGCTGAGCTGCTGCAGGAGCTCCTCTTCGGAGGGTTGCTCTTTATGGTCAGCTTGCTGATCCAACGGCCCTTAGGGGCGCCTTCATCAGTCCTTCCTGTCTCTTCTACGAAGTGTTCACCTCTCTCGTTCGCGAGAGAGGACACTCATAGAGACTCCTCTTCGGAGGACTCCCTTGCTGTTGTTGCTGAAGGCTCAGCTCCCCCCTCCGAACATCTTCGAGGAGGCAGCTGAGCCCAACGGTCTCTCCTGCGAGTGTCTCTCCCCCTCGGGGGAGTTCACTAACAGAGACTCCTCTTCGGAGGACTGATGATGGTGCTCCTGTCCGTGGTTGTCTTCATCTTCAGCCGCAGAGGATTCTCTTCGACGAGAACAGACAGTTGCAGCTGCTTCGCTAGACCTGACGGCAGTTCGTTTGCGATCTCCGACACCTGCCAGATCTTCTTGTCTTCCTTCTCCGTTCCTGGACGCAGAAGCGCAGTGCGGTCCCTTCGGGGCAAAGGGCTTATCTCACAATGTAAGTCCCTTTGGTGCCAGGTTTTTTTTACCTGTGCAACCTCGTTCTCCTGCGCGCTCGAGTGCAGTAGTTCACAAATGCTCTCCTGCTGTGGACCAGACTTCTGCTGAATCAACTCCTGATCGCCAACTCTTTTGAGACCTTCTGTGCGGCTACGCGCCATGTGCACCTACGGTCTCCTGAACGCCCACGATCGCCTGCTCGCCGGCTCACATCTGATCGCCCTCGTGCCCACGATCTCCGGATCTGGGCGCAAGCAGGGAGATTATTTCTTCACTGAACACCACGTTCTCCTGCTCGCCAGCGCGAATCTGCGCCCCCCTTTCCTGATGTGCGTAATACGCGCTAACATTCGCCCACGCGCCCACGATCTTCACATCTGGGTGCAGGCAGAGAGTTTATTCCTTCATCTCCTCGCCGACGATCTCTCTGGTTCTGCACCCTTGTTGATATCGACTGGCCGCGCATATCTTCTGGCCACGCAACTACACTCCTACGATCTCCTGGTTCCTGCCTTGTCGTGCGCAGTTCAAGAAGTTCCTACGCTAGCGCACAGGCGCTCACAGGTTCTTCTGGACTCGCAGCGCCCTTCTGAAGTTTCGCGCCAAGCGCGCCCATACGCGGTTCCAGTTCCAGCGCGCCAGCACGCTTCCACTTCACATCGCGCCACCCAGGAGACACCTAAGCTAGCGCACAGGCGCTCGCAGGCACCCCTGGGTTCTCCTTACGCGCCAGCGATCTTCTACGCGCGCCCGCGCGATTCATCGCCTGAGTGCAAGCGTTTTTAACGCGCCAACGCTTCAATCGTCGTAGGTTTCCTACGTGCCCACGTGTTAACTCTCCTGTACGCGATCGGTCGCTACGCGCCATCGCTTGCCAACGCGCCATCGCTTGCCAACGCGCCATCGCTTGCCAACGCGCCATCGCTTGCCAATCCGCCTTCGCCCGCCTACGACCCATCGCCCGCCTACGTCCCATCGCCCGCTTACGACCCATCGCCCGCCTACGACCCATCGCCCGCTTACGACCCATCGCCCGCTTACGACCCATCGCCCGCTTACGACCCATCGCCCGCTTACGACCCATCGCCCGCTTACGACCCATCGCCCGCTTACGACCCATCGCCCGCTTACGACCCATCGCCCGCTTACGACCCATCGCTCGCCAAGACGCGCCATCGCTCGCCAAGACGCGCCATCGCTCGCCAAGACGCGCAATCGCTCGCAAGCGTTTTCAACGCGGCAACGCTTCAATCGTCGTAGGTTTCCTACGCGCCCACGCGTCAACTCTCCTGTACGCGATCGGTCGTTACGCGCCATCGCTTGCCAACGCGCCATCGCCCGCCTACGACCCATCGCCCGCCTACGACCCATCGCCCGCTTACGACCCATCGCCCGCCTACGACCCATCGCCCGCCGAGACGAGCCATCGCCCGCCGAGACGAGCCATCGCCCGCCGAGACGAGCCATCGCCCGCCGAGACGCCCCATCGCCCGCCGAGACGCGCCATCGCCCGCCGAGACGCGCCATCGCCCGCCGAGACGCGCCATCGCCCGCCGAGACGCGCCATCGCCCGCCGAGACGCGCCATCGCCCGCCGAGACGCGCCATCGCCCGCCGAGACGCGCCATCGCCCGCCGAGACGCGCCATCACCCGCCGAGACGCGCCTTCGCTCGCTTACGCGCCATCGGTCTCCCGGCCGCCTGCGCTCGTCCTTACGACCGCGCGCCCACACCTATGCTCACCCGTGTTCGCCCGCGCGCGAACCAACGGTTTTGCATCGCGCAAGCGCCAGCGTGATTCCCACCTAAACATGCCATCGCTCGCCGAAACCCGCCATCGCTCGCCGAAACCCGCCATCGCTCGCCGAAACCCGCCATCGCTCGCCAAAGCGCGCCATCGCTCGCCAAAGCGCGCCATCGCTCGCCAAAACTCGCCATCGCTCGCCAAAACGAGCCATCGGTCTCCCGACCTCCAGCTCTCGCCCTTAAAACCGTGCTCGCCCTTACAACCGTGCTCGCCCTTACAACCGTGCTCGCCCTTACAACCGTGCTCGCCCTTACAACCGTGCTCGCCCTTACAACCGTGCTCGCCCTCATAACCGTGCTCGCCCTCACCTGGGCGCCCACGCACACTTTTGCCTGCGCGCCCTTGCACCCACGCGGGGGCGCACCCACGTTCACCCATGCGCGAACCAGCGATTAGCCATCGCGCGAGCGCCGGGGTGATTTCAACCGCGATTCCCGTAGGGTTTTCGCAACACGGGCAACCTGGCGAGTCTTCTGGAGCGCGTACTTCCAGATCACGATCTTCATCCTGTAAGCGCAGAGCATGGCACGTGCAAGAGCAGGAAGAATCTTCAGAGAGGTCTGGGCAACATTCTTCTCCTTCTTTTCAGGCAGGCCCCATGATCTCTACTCCTCAGGATCGTTCGATTCCCTTCCTCCCAGCAGGAGTCGCTGGGTTAGTCGTTCTGAATCAGGCCTATGGTCAGAACCAGAAGGGTACCTCCACATCAATCTGCTAGGAATGAAGGCCGTATTCTGGCCCTTCAACACTTCCAACAGACCCTGGCGAGTCACTCCGTGAACGACATCTCCACTGTAGTGCCTTTTGTTTCAACAAGCAGGGAGGTACCTTTTCATAACAACTTTCTCATCTTGCAGTAGAGATACTGAGATGAACCGAAGTCCACTCAAAACCCTATTGGCTCGCTTCATTCCCGACAAAGGAATGTGCTCTCCGACAGTCTGAGTAGGGCCTCACAGATAGAGAGTACCGAGTGGTCTTCGGCCTCCCCCTGGTAGCCAACAAGTCCTGACCTTGTGGACCTGTTTGCGACAGCCTTGAATTTCAAGCTGCCTCTGTACTACTCCCAGTCCCAGACCCCAAGGCACTCTGGCAAGATGCCTTCCTACATGGTGGGACAACATCGACGTCTACGCCTTCCCACCGTTCTGTCTGTTGAGAAGGGGGCTCAACAAGACTAAACTATCGGTCAACCTGTCGATGACTCTGATAGCTCCGCTGCGGCATCATGCAGAGCGGTTCCTGGAACTTCTGCATATCCTGATGGAACTCCTGAGAGAG
The DNA here is from genome assembly GCF_036898095.1 of Palaemon carinicauda. Classification (NCBI taxonomy): domain Eukaryota; kingdom Metazoa; phylum Arthropoda; class Malacostraca; order Decapoda; family Palaemonidae; genus Palaemon; species Palaemon carinicauda. The sequence goes on from NC_090731.1 coordinate 159,489,000, forward strand.
CTTCCCCCACGACACGAGCTACTCAACCACACTGCAACATCTACCACAAGCCGTAGCATCGCTTTGGCTTCACGCCTGGAGACCATCCAGCATCTCCTCACAGAGAGAGGCGTTCCGCCACAAGTTGCGAAGCGGGTGTCTCGACACCTGCAAAAGTCATCCGCAGGGGTCTACCTGGCGAAGTGGAGAGTCTTTTGTGGTTGGTGTTGTGGGAGAGGTACCTCTCCCCTTGATGCCACTATTCCAGCAATAGCGGAGTAATTGTATATCGGCGGGAGGAAATGCGCCTTTTGCTCTCGGCGGTGGAAGCCTTTCGCTCAGCGTTAAGCCTGGCCTTCAGGCTGAAAGGAATAGACATTACCTCCTCGCTGGATCTTTCTTTGCTCATATGAAACTACGAATTTAACCGCCCCCAGTCGGAAGTGAGACCTCCTCCGTGGAACATGGTTTGGGCTCTTAGGGCTCTTAAGAGATCTCCTTGCGAACCATTACGCCAGGCTTCTGATCGTCACCTGTCTTGGAAGACGGTGCTCCCGCTCGCTCTGGCCTCGGCCATGCGTGTCAGCGAACTTCATGGTCTCTCGTACGACGTCGCCCATTCAAGAGGATAGGTGGAGGTAACGTTCAGGTTCGTCCTTGAGTTGGTTACTAGACTCAAAATCTTGGAGTCCGGGACCTTCGGTTCGACTCCTTCAGGATTTTGAGTCTCCGTTCTGTAACAGATGACCCAGACCTTCTCCTACTATGCCCAGTAAGGAGTCGGAGGGGTTATCCTAAAGAACAGCTGCAGTTCATCCTCATGTGCAAGCCCTGTTTGGGAGCACAGGGAGGACGGAGAGGAGGGTCATCAAGAATGCCTTTTCAGCCTGGATTCAAAGGGTCATCCATCACGCCCTGAATCCAGACCCTCCTCCGTCACGTCGCCTTAGCACACGATGTCAGAGGCATCGCAACGTCCCTGGCCTTCAAGAGGAACTACTCTGTGACGCAGGTGCTACGAGCTGGAGTCTGGAAGCATCTAACGACCTTCACAGCCCACTACCTGCAGGACGTGATCCACAGGAGCCTCGATACGTTTACTATCAGCCCTGTGGTGGCTACACAACAGCTGGTCTAACCTCAGGCTCCTTAATGGACAGGTAGCAGAAGGTTGAGGGCATTGTTATCTGGTTTTAGACTGCATGAATGAAAGAAGTATGTCTGGCCCTTACTTCTTTCTTCATCCTCCCCTCTCTTGGGGAAAGCGGCATCCTGGGTTCTCTGCATAGCTGACCTCAACCTCTGCAGGTAAACCATGCTTCCTTGTGTTCCTAGTATTAAGTTAACTGTCGCGTCCCCCATACCCTGACGAGGTGGTATTGGGAACGTCCTAGCCTAGAATTCCAGTTAAAAGGACTTCAGGTTGACTTCCTAGGACAAGTCACAATTCTTCCCTCCACACACAAGCTTATGTAGGCCGCACGTTTCTTGCGAGGTGCAGGGACTCTGTTTCTCGAGTGCTGCTCACTTGGATTCTGAGTCCCCGGGTAAGCCAAAGCCAGTAAGGCTAGGGACTTTCCACCCTACCTAAGGGTAAGTCACCCTATGTAAATAGCGTGGTTTGTATTTCGGTTACGGAACAAATGATATTCGGAGATAATTTGTATTTTTCCTAACCATACAAACCTTAGCTATTTACACATATTTGCCCGCCAGCCCTGTCCCCCAAGGCAAGTCCTACCTCTAAGTGAAGTGAAGCAGTTCACCGGTGTGTGAGGGGGGGAGGGGTAGCTAGCTACCACTCCCCTACCCTCTTGCTAACTAGCGCGGGGGTAATACACCCTCGTTAAAATTCTAATGGCTCGTCATTTCAGCTACGCCGAAAGTAAACCCTATGTAAATAGCTAAGGTTTGTATGGTTAGGAAAAATACAAATTATCTCCGAATTTGTCATTTTTCTGAGCTACCGGGTGGAAGGAGGTGCCTATGATATGTGCGATGACCAAAGGAGCAAAACTGGTATATTTTATTAATGTCTGTAACTTTGTTAATAGAGGTTTCCGCCAGTAGTACATGGTATTCAAAGTAGTGTATTTGCAAAGATCTATTCAATTATGCAAGTTTCGATGTCATAACCAATGTTGCACGCACCATTTTATAATTGAACAAATTCGGAAAAAAAAATAATTGACGATGGCTAACCTCTTGATATCAAATCCTGCATAAATGCATAGCAATTACAGTTAGGTAAATATATGCTTTTAATTTATAGCCAAATAAATTAACCATATATTTTTCCTACTCGCTGTCTTGTGTTTTATCCTGTTTGAGTTCTCTGGTAAAATTGTAGAACAGTGCAATGATTCACTGGTAGAAAATAAGATATTTTTTTAAAATGTATTTTTGGTGTATTGAACGTTTTTAAGGATTTCTGGAGAAAATCTATAGTTTTTGAGTTATGGTGGGTCAACTACCCTAAAAGATAAGCTATGGCTTTGTGCTAGATATCGTCGTCTATCACGTTCGAAACACTGGTCTAATTGTATATTTAGATTAACTTTAAGATTTGTTGTCAACTCCAGTCATCATAAAGTTATCGTAATAAAAGAAAAGTTACTGTGATCAAAACAGAGTACTGTACTACTCAAATACTGTAGTAATGAAACATGGTCAAAACATTGGAGCTTTTGCTTTTTGCCAGGACTTCCGAACACATAGAAAACGTGAATTTTCCATCCCATTTCTATGAATTTGTTCATAGCATTGTTCATCACATTTTAAATACAGTATGTCCTTACTTAATTAATCGTATTCACCTGTATGATGGCAATGCTGAATTAACACTAATTATGTATTGGTTTTTGTTTTGCCGTAGCTTGCTTCGCTCGTAGATATAAAAGTTATCTCTTTAGTCTTATGTCCTAGCCAGCAGAACATGTTCGCTATGCGTGTTAGCCTTGTGAGCTAGTATTTTGGAGTTTTTTATTTATCTGATTTATCACTTTGTTCAATTAGTTTTTGGTTTGCTGTAGCTTGCTTGGCTTGTGATTTAACATTATCTCATTGTTCCTGTGATCTGACAAGGGGAACATGTTTCGCAACTTGTGTTAGCCCTGTGAGGTTTTTGGCATTATTTTATTTCCAGTTATACAAACTAATTAAAGGAGTGAGTTGTAGCTTCACACTCCAGTCTTTGTTTGAACATGAACTTGGCTACCATTTCCCATTATCAGACTAAATACAGTACTGTATATCAAACACATGTTATAAACATAACTTTTTATTATCAACATGATAAATAAGATAAAACTGTTATTACATTGTATATTCCAATATTGAATACAAATAATCAAGAGGTTTGGAATATAAAACATGGGGTCCTTTATTTGGTTAATACATTACTGGTATATGATACATTAATTTCTAACGAAACATTAATTTGGTATAAGGAAGTGACTAGTGGTGGCCAGTTTGACATTTTCTCTATATGACTAATGGGGCAGGGACATGATGATTTACATATTGATTAATTAAATTGTTAACACTATTTCATTGTCCAATTCCATTGTTTACTTTGGGAGACTTGATTGAGTCTATTGTGCTACATATGGATTTTTTTGCTTTCGCTTTTGCCAGCTGTTTTTTTTTTTTTTTGTATGACAATCATTACTTAGCTTTTTAGCCAATTAAGAGGTTCTGAATATTTGTGCACAAGTTTCCCAGATATTGTTCTACAACAGCCATTTTTCCCACCCTCCTTTTCAGTTCCAGCATGACTATCATCACAGGAAGTCTTCAAGATGGAAGTACCAGCTCTTCCAAAATTTAATGTATTTTCTTTTATTTTGGTAATTGATTGTTGAAAACTCTCTCCATTCTCTATATAGCTAATGGTGCTCATGTGAAAGTAAAAAATACCTCTGAAATAATGGCCCATGGGCATGTCGTGTGCAGCACATCCACGTACCGTCTGGGAGAATAGAGAAGCAATAAGGTTACGTTTATTTTTGCTAGCAAAGCGACCCACAGCAGACTGATAACCATTTGAAAGATGAGATATGAATTATAGGTAATTTTGATACTTCAATTTACTGTCGCTTACATATCCCATATATTTTTTGAATTGGTTATCTTGTGTTTCCTATGGGGTTTACCCACCAAAAACCCTAATTTCCTGCTGGGGTCTGCTAACTGTTTTTTATAAGGAAGGTAGGAAAACTCATGAACAAGTGGTTTGCCCCAATATTTAATGTCGGAAATTGATAAAAACACAAGATTGGTAGTAGGATAAATATATGGTTCATGCATTTGGCTCTGAAATTAAAGCACAGTCATACCTCTCCTCAGAAAAGAATCTACTTGCGAAATTTTCACACTGCAAAACGAAATGCAAAGATTTTTATGCCTCGCATTGTAAAAAAAGTATCATAAGAAAAGACATTTGCCAGCCTGGCCGAGAATAAAAACAATAGTCGCCCATTAAAATATGAAGAAAGTGGGTTATTGTACAATAGAAAATGTATCTGTATAATAAGGATAACTATAGTACAGTACATATGGTACTGTATATGCACAATATTGTACTGTGTTGTATTATTTTCCATTTATTATTGTATTATGTTCTAATAACTACTTAATTTACAGGTATTAAGTTAGTTTAGGTATATTGAATGATTCAAATGTATTTGGCTGTACAGTATTTCATTGTGGTTATACTGTAGCTTTATTATATTTTATAAGATTTAATGTGGTGTTTTTGTAGGGTTTAGAATGAATTAGGCAATACATGTAATATGTGACTCGTAACACGAAATTTTCACGAAACAAAAGCCACTTCAGAACTGATTAATTTCGTGTTATGGGGTATTACTTTCCTTTATTATATATTTACGAAAAGTTCCCTGTATTCTCGATCCTAGTAGTGTGCAAGTGTGCGTGCGGGCTCCTACATACTGATAAGTGTATGTGCTCTTCAGTTATTGAGCTGTTGTCAAAGGTTAATCCTCCTGTTAGACACAACCTAGACTGCCAAAGTGCACGATCGCATGTAGAATCTTTTCCGGCACTTTGATCTAACCCGTCTAGATGTGCAAATTCATATCTGAATGCTCGGTGCTCAGACTAATGTTATTCTCTTAGGGTCAAGCGCATCTGAACACTCATCATTAGCAATGCATTCATGCTTACTGCCTTCTAGGGAGATAAATTTGAGAACTCTGGGATTTTTGCTCAAATACACCAATTATAGAGTATTCTCTTTTATACAAATGAGATACGGTACCAGAGACTATATTGCTAGCAGTAACTCCGTGGTCTTCGGTTCATGAGTGCTTCACTTATGGTACTCTCTTAACGTACCTGGCATATACATGTTCCCCAGACAGGATCGTAGGCACTCCCTTTTATGTCCTGTATTGAGCATGAGTCTAGTATTGAACTAATAAATTTGAATTTCTTTTAATGCTATTTGTTTCTACAAAAATACAAACCATTCATTCTTTACTATAGATATGTTTTCAGCGTAGCTAGAATTGAGCCATAAACTTTAACGCTAGGTGTCAACGACCCTCTTCTAGTTAGGGGGGCTTAATTGGGGGTAGACCAGCAATGCCTCTAATACACTCACCCAGTGCATCACATTACTTGTTTTTAGCTCGATACTGTGACAACATACTTTCTCACTCTAATTTTAACCCGTATAATCTTACCTGGCTGCAAACTAACTATTTTTGCTATTTCTTTACCAGGTGTGTTTCGTCTTTGAGAATTGCAACAATGTAGGTTTGCCCCGGCATAGCGGGCCCCACTTTGTGGCGGGATGTCAACAAAAACAAACCCCCACACCTTTGATCACTCTACTTCCAAAATATCCCACAATACAAACTTTCCCCTTACTTTACTTCAAACTGGACTGTTGCTCGAAGGGAAAAACAAACAAAACATAACCTTAAAACTATATTTACTGCAACCAAAAAAACAAAAATCACACATCATTAAACAAACTTAACACTAAAACAGACAAGAAATAACACTTTTATATTTATATTATCGCGGTGTGTGTGGGTACACAGAACTCGCCAATCACCAATCACAAAAACTTTACACATCCAACACCAACAGTCCCCACACAGTAACGAAAACACTTAAACACTAAAATAAATCACTCAAGACTAAACCCAATCATATATCACAACCCAGAAATAAATCACATCTAACACCAACAAAAGCGAGAACGCTAAAAATATTCAATATATAAGTGGTGTGGTAACCGTAGTCCACAGACTCCACACACTGGCAACAGTCCTTGTAGCCAATTGCCACAACTTCCAGGCAAACAATAACTGGAGTCAATTCGACTGTCCATTCACATCAGTGTTCATCATCATCATCATCATCGTAAAGAACAAATCTATTTCCAGCCGGGTCGTCAACGCTCAAGTTCTCTATTTATATAAATATCCGCAGTCTAACTATGTTCATTGTACGGTCCGGGTCGTCATCATCAAGCTATTCATATACAATCTAATACACACGGCTGGCAAACACCACCTTCCAGGCCAAACTAAAACTCCAAGGAGTCTAAAGGAATCCAAAGGAGGAATTACGGCCTGCAAATAAAAAGAAAAAACGCTTACGAAAACTCCTAACTAACTAAACTATCTCACTATAATCAAAGATAAACAATAAACTTTCTATCATTCCTGAAAGCGCCTAACAAAATAAATAAAAACAGTACTTACTCCGAATACAAGAAAAATCACTTCACAGCCGGCTTTCAAGAACAAAAAAAATAACAACCGACTCCTACAGTCAGAGATCCAATGCTTTCGCCCAAGACATTCATCACCGCCCTATCCTAGCTAAAAAAATGTAAACAAATAACCTCAAATATACCGACAGTCTTTCCAACAACAACCAATCATTCGCTAATTACCCTTGTTCTTCAGCGCGCACCGCGGACACACAAACATACGCACACACAAACACACATACTCTCTCGCGCACGCGTGATCTAGCAAAACTAAAGCAAATTAAATTCTCTCTCTCTCTCTCTCTCTCTCTCTCTCTCTCTCTCTCTCTCTCTCTCTCTCTCTCTCTCTCTCTGACAAAACTAAAGCAAATAAACACTTTCTCTCTCTCTCTCTCTCACACAAAACTAAGCAAATAAACACTTCCTCTCTCTTGCGGTTTGACAAAACTTCAAGTAAATAAACACACTCACTCTCACTCTCACTCTCACTCTCTCTCTCTCTCTCTCTCTCTCTCTCTCTCTCTCTCTCTCGCTCTCTCTCTCTCTCTCTCTCATTAACAAAGCTAAAGCAAATAAAATGTCTTGATTTAACAATACTAAAACAACACACTCACTCTCACTCTCTCTCTCTCTCTCTCTCTCTCTCTCTCTCTCTCTCTCTCTCTCTCTCGATTTGGCAAAACAAAAAAAATAAATTAAAATAAAATTAATCCTCCACATTCCTCCCCCCTTACTTTGCCAAATCCTCACACAACACTTACCTATTTTCTCATTACCCAGTCGCAATCAGGAACAGGGCCTCGGGTTCGAGTAACTGGGCCTTCATATACCTGCACTCTCTCATTCACTTCTTCCATGTCGTTTTCATTCAACGTACTATTACGATTCCCGTCTATGCTCTGCTCGTCTAAGATATCATGCACTATTTCATCTACCTCAATTTCATCTGGCCCGAAAATCCCACTAATTTCTGTCAACAATTCATCCATTACATCTAAACCATTTTCTACTTTAACAAAAGAATCATTCATACTGCTTATCATTCTCCTATCTTTCATTCTCGTGTTCGTCATACGTTCTCTTGCCTCATCTAACGAAAAACCACACACACTATAAGTATCATTCATACTCGTCCAAGTTTCATCTGTATTAATACATTTATCTTCCGTACTCACCTGTACATTTACACCCTTGTCCTGCTTATTCTGATTCCCGCCAACAACTACAAAATTTTCCTGTCTTTTATCCCCAGTAAAATTCTCAGACTTCTTTTTCTTTCCATACTCTACTAACACCAATTGCTTATCTTCTAAACCTAATGCCTCACACATACTCGGTTCATACTTGTTCGTTTTCAGCCATTTATTCATACCATTCTCCTGAATATATCTTGGTACCTCCTTCCATTTTCGCAACTGATTGTGGTGTGCCCTAACCTTTTCCACACTACCATCCACACTTATTTTACCTAAAACATAACTCAGCCCACTAGAACCAACATCTAACACCTCATATGGACCTTCAAACTTATCACGTACCTTATTGACATTCATTCTTCCTTTTTCAATTACTTCTTTTAACACTTTCTCTCCCACTTTGTAACTTTCAAATCTCTCATTTGCTTTCTTCCAAACATCTTTATCATTCTCGGACACACTCAATCTCGGTCTTACTATCTTTTCAAAATTCAACACAAACTTACATGGAGACATACCAGTACTCTTGTGCACCGTCGCATTATACGCCCACAACGCAGGCCCAACATATAAATCCCAATCATTATCACATGTACTCATCATCCGCAAAATTTCTGTCAAGGTTCTTACCGTCCTTTCAGCCAAACCATTCGCACTTGGCATATACGGAGTCGAATATACATGTTCAATGCCCCATTCTCTTAACATCTGCTCAAACTCCCATCCAACAAACTCCGGACCATTGTCACTTAACATTTTTGCAGGCTTACACACACTCATCGGCAACATCACTTGACTTACCATTCTCGCTACAGTCTCACTTCTTTTATTCTTGATGGGTACTGCATACGCAAACTTGCTCATATGATCCACCATGATAATCATTCCCACACGTCTCCTCGCAGTCACAGGCAACGAAACACAATCAATCACAAACATCTCAAATGGCTCTTTCATACGTAACCTCAGAACAGGCGGACTTGCATGCATGCTCTGATACTTCCCCTTCTGACAATCCTCACAAGTAGTCGCTACATCCCTACAAATTTGACTCAACCCAGGCGTAAACAACCTCTCTCGCATGCATTCCCACAATTTATTCTTCCCCATATGCCCATACCTGTCATGCACTACCATACACATACTTACAGCTGCATGCATTGGAAATACAGGAACATATATATCTTCATCCATTCCCCTATGCAAAAAATACACAATATTCATACAAACAATAAATCTTTTAACAACTTTCTTATACGCTTCCAAATCACACGGCCATTCTTCCACCCTAATACCATTTAAGATACATTCACGTAACCTATTTATCTCTAAACATTCACCTTGCATTTCTTCCACCTCTTCTTTGCTCAACAAATCATCTTCACTTTTTGCAATATCAATCATGCCAACAAAATTCGCCATGAATACACTATTATCCTCAATTACTATTACCTTACAGCCATTCTTTGAAAGCAAACCCTTACCAACATCAACTGACACATGGTGCAACCTCAAAAAATCTATTCCCATTAAAAAACAACTAGGCATTTCATTCTCTCCCATTACAATAAAATTATGTTCCACTTCCATACTCCCTAGTTTCACCTTCAACCTCACTTCTTCCCAAACAAGTAAACTTCCCTGACCTATTCCATGAATTCTCACACTCGTACACTGTCTTTTCACTTCCCAATTGTACCTCTCAATTTCCCTGATAACCGACTCATTTACTAATGACACGAGCACCCGTATCAATTAAACTACAATATTCATTCTCATTTATATTCACATATGTCATCATCCTTCCTTTTACACCATGCATACATTCATTTACTCTCCTTTCAATTCTGTCGCTCACTTCACCAATATGTTCATCATCATATTCACTGTCCTCTATACCGTCATATCTTAGATTAAGGTCACTTGCACCATTATCCTTCTCACTCAACAATTTGCAACATTCCTCATTACATTGCATCCTCAAGATATATTCCCTATCATTCTCCTTACATGCCCTATATTCCATCGGTCGATTCCATCCAAAATACAAATACACAGTTACACCATACAACATACTTACCACCATTAATATCTTTGATAATAATTCCCCTTCTAGTACACTATTCTCCTCCTCATATACCATTTCCTTTGACACTTCATTCATCACCCTTCTTTTAAGCTCAGTTACACTACCTGGTATTTCCGTATTTAACCCCTCTTGTATTAACTTACCTAACCCATTAGGATACACTTATATACCATATCTTCCCCTTCACAACTCTGCTCCACAATTAAACCTTCAGGCAACCTTTCAGAATTCTGATCACTCTCTTTATCTTCCATCCCCCCATGCATCCTCGACATCGCATCTGCTATCACATTCTTATTTCCCGGTACATATTCTAACCTAAAATCAAATTCATTCAAATCCTCTATTGTCCTTGCAACCCTTGCATTCACACACTCTTTCCTTATCATATACACTAGGGGCTGATGGTCAGTACGCACAATGAATTCTACACCATACAAAAATACTTTCAATGCTTTCACACAAAATCGTATTGCAGCCAATTCCCTGTCAATCGGCGAATACTTCCGCTCAGCTTTATTAAATGCGTTACTAACATACGCTATTACTCTCAATTGCTCTTCTCCATTTACTCTCTGCATTTGAACCAAACAACCACCCATACTAACCCCACTCGCATCCGTATACAACTCTAGCATATTCGCATTTTCACTGTAGTCTAGGAAATGCCAAAGTGACGTCTTTCGCGGCCTCCTCCTTCAACCTTTCAAACGCTTCTATCATCCGATCATCCCATTTTAATTTTGTACTATTCCTTTTACCCGTCCATTCATTCAAAGGCTTCCCTATACCTGAACAATCTCTAACAAACTTGCGCCCAAACTCAACCAAACCAAGAAAACCTCGCAACTCACGCACAGTCCGGGGACGTGGAAATTTTTGCACCTTATTCACAAACTTGTCCCTCTTCCTTATACCAGATTCACCCACTACATGCCCAAGAAATTCCACCTCCTTGGACAACCATGTACACTTCTCAAGCTTAATTTTTACACCAACTTCCATTAACCGCCTCAACACTGCCTCAAGCAACCGCATATGTTCCTCAACAGTCTCGCTCGCAATCAGAATATCATCTATAAAAACAGTCACCTTCTGTCGATCGAAACCAGCCAATACAACATTCATCGCTCTTTGGAAGGCAGCAGGCGCATTAGCAAGACCAAAACTCAACCTTTTAAATTGAAAGTGACAATTTGTACTTGAAAATGCGGTAATGGGCCTGCTCCCCTCTGCCAGAGGCATCTGGTAATAGCCCCGCACCAAATCTAATTTAGTAAAAACTTTCATTCCATGCATCTTATAAACACAATCAGACACCACGTTCATTGGAAAACGTTCTTTAACAGTCACTTCATTTACCTTCCTATAATCAATACACATGCGTAAACTTCCATCAGGCTTTCGTACAGGGACAATAGGGCTATTCCAGGCACTCTCACTCCTTTCTATTACACCCATACGCTCTAATTCCTGACACTGCTCCTCTATCTCCTTGGCAATAAGCGGAGAAAAATGCCTGGGACGCTGATATATGGGGGTATCATCACTGAGAACTATTTTAAATTCTGGCAGGTCTGACCCCCCACAATCATCGTCACCGATACTCATAACTCTCCGCTTATCCCATAACATCTTAAGCAATCGTTCTCTTTCGACCTCACTTATACTCTCATCTAACTTAATTCTTCCTTTCAACGTATCGTAATCCCAATCGTCATCGTTCTTTACCTTACCAGCCATTACCTGTCTCGCCTTAACATATCTTCCATCCTCTACATTGATCAGTGTATACATACATCCCATGCAAATGCCCTCACGTATACCACGTACTCTCTTCCTCCTAACACACGGCAACAACCTTACATACACCTGGGGTTCGTGCATATTCATAACACCATCATATATATACGCACTAGTTTTCACCAAATTACCTGCTTCCATACCTTCCACTACATATTCATCCTTGTCACTATTTGAAATTCCCAGACTGCTCGGCCATGCAACTTTTACACTAATAACCTCACCTTTCTTACCCGATAACTTTACACTTTAATTTGCTACCAACGGCACTCCCTTCCACACCTTCGTACTCACTCTGCCGTCTTCCTTTAAATAAAATTCCCCACAAATATTACCTTTAACCTTTATTTCTATCATATTCACACTTGGATGTACAATCATACCACATTTTTTCAGAAATTTATACCCAAGCAGTATGCCATATTTCTCATTCGCTCCCTCGACCACGTAAAAATCATTATCCTCTATCATCAGCCCCCCAATCATAACATTTTCCCGCAACTTCCCTTGCACAGGCATACGCAAATTACCAATACCTTTTACTTCACCCTTACATCCCTTAAATTCACAAACCTCTTTTACCTTATCATATGCATTCCTAAACATTAAATTGACACCACAACCAGTATCAATCAAACCAACCAACTCTACACCATTAAAAATAATTTTCACACTCATGCAATCATGTGCTCTTTCTCCCATCACATCTTCATGCAATAAACCCTCACGAACATGCATCACATTCACTCCCCACACACACGAGGACTCACCCAGCTGAACCCTCTGATTAATTAGTTTCCCGAACATCCTGGCTGACTTGATCCCTTCTTTCTACAAACCCTAGCTACATGCCCATCTGCACCACATTCAGTACACTTACCCCGCGGCTCCTTGCACATTCTAGCATAATGACCATCCTTACCACAATTACCACAAATTACATTCATACGATTACTACGGCATCCACTCGCTATGTGCCCAGTCATACCACACCGATAACACTTAACCACTTTCTCTTTCTTACAGTCGCTAATACGATGCCCTGTCTCTCCACACCCGAAACATGCTCCTAATGCCCATCTACACTCGTTCTCTTTATGTCCTACCTTCCCACACCTATAACACCTCTCTTCACGGATACCACTACCTAACCTAACTTGCTGCGTACTAGCACTTCTATCTCTCCAAACTTGATTTCCCTGTCTAAACCCGTCATTTCTCGGCATGGGTATTCCTACATTACTCACCCTAACACTTCTATCTATTACACTATCAGCTGCCCTCATTGGCCCTCTCATAACGGCATCTCTAAAACTACCAAATTCTGGCACACTTTCCTCCATTCCAGTTCTTACACTCACAGATTTACTTTCTTTCATACACCTATCCAACTCGTAATCCTCAACTATCTCTAAAATATCATCCCAAGTCAATCTCTCTCTAGTCCATCTCATTTTCTCCTTCCGTTTCAAATTAATAAACTCACACACACTCTCTGGTACTGTACCCAAAAACTTCTTCATTAGTTCCTTATTTTCATTTATTCCTTCGTCCCCATACAGTACTTCTTTCTAGCCAATGTTTCTAACCGACATACATACATCGAGATTGCTTCACCCACCTTCATTCGTGCTTCATCAAAATCATTTATTCGCTTATACCTAACACTACCTTTCATACGTTTTACCTGTTCAATTATCCTCTTCTTTACACTTTCATACTCAACCTCTCCTACACTCATTATCACCCCATACATCGTCAACAAATATCCTGACAAAAATTCTCCCAACTCCCTAGCCCAAACTCTCTTACTATCCCCATACCTAGCCTGACAAAACTTTTCATATTCCTTAAAGAAGTCATATACATCCCTACTGCTATGTTCATTAAAACTTTCACACCTAGGTACCTCTCTCATAAACACTGTCTTACAAACTTCCTCTACTTCATTCTCACTACTATCTTCACTGTCTACTCCCTTCTTGTTGCCTTCTTCTTCATTTGAATACAATGAATCTAGTTCTACACTCAAAGTTCTATCTTTAACTATTCCCTTCTTACCCTTTTTCTTACTTACCACCTTCACCCATTCATGATCATCCTCACTCACACCCTGACCTTTCTTCTTTTCTTTCTTCACATTATCTTTACCTTTCTTCTCATTCTTCCTATCACCCTTCGTTCCAATCTTACTACTATGTCTAGTCCCTTTATTTTCAATATCACTATCACTACCTTCCCCATTATCACTTACCCTATTCTCTTCCACCATCAACCCGTTACCAGAAGCAGAAGCCACTCCTCCGACTGCACCTTCACCCATGACAGTTTTCATCATCCCCATGACTTGCCCCATCATAGCTTCCAATCGGTTCTCCATCCGTTCCTCATTCTCTTTCATCCTCATCTCAACACATTCTTCCACTCTCTCTACAGTTCCCTTTAACTCCCTAAGCTCCTTCTGCATCGCCGCATTCTCCCAGTTCAACCTCTCATTCTCTACTAGCAACCTCTCTTTCTCAACTATCCACATCTGCTCCCGTTCTTTATAATGCCGCAATTCCTCCTCCAAAGCCTCGTATTTACCTTCCATTTTTCTTCAACCTTAATCCTAATTCCGTCCTTCGTCAAAGAGTCCAGCTTCAATCCCACCTCTATTGTCCCTGTTCGGGCGCCAAATTTATGTGGCGGGATGTCAACAAAAACAAACCCCCACACCTTTGATCACTCTACTTCCAAAATATCCCACAATACAAACTTTCCCCTTACTTTACTTCAAATTGGACTGTTGCTCGAAGGGAAAAACAAACAAAACATAACCTTAAAACTATATTTACTGCAACCAAAAAAAACAAAAATCACACATCATTAAACAAACTTAACACTAAAACAGACAAAAATAACACTTTTATATTTATATTATCGCGGTGTGTGTGGGTACACAGAACTCACCAATCACCAATCACAAAAACTTTACACATCCAACACCAACAGTCCCCACACAGTAACGAAAACACTTAAACACTTAAATAAATCTCTTAAGACTAAACCCAATCATATATCACAACCCAGAAATAAATCACATCTAACACCAACAAAAGCGAGAACGCTAAAAATATTCAATATATAAGTGGTGTGGTAACCGTAGTCCACAGACTCCACACACTGGCAACAGTCCTTGTAGCCAATTGCCACAACTTCCAGGCAAACAATAACTGGAGTCAATTCAACTGTCCATTCACATCAGTGTTCATCATCATCATCATCATCGTAAAGAACAAATCTATTTCCAGCCGGGTCGTCAACGCTCAGGTTCTCTATTTATATAAATATCCGCAGTCTAACTATGTTCATTGTACGGTCCGGGTCGTCATCATCAAGCTATTCATATACAATCTAATACACACGGCTGGCAAACACCACCTTCCAGGCCAAACTAAAACTCCAAGGAGTCTAAAGGAATCCAAAGGAGGAATTACGGCCTGCAAATAAAAAGAAAAAACGCTTACGAAAACTCCTAACTAACTAAACTATCGCACTATAATCAAAGATAAACAATAAACTTTCTATCATTCCTGAAAGCGCCTAACAAAATAAATAAAAACAGTACTTACTCCGAATACAAGAAAAATCACTTTACAGCCGGCTTTCAAGAACAAAAAAAATAACAACAGATTCCTACAGTCGGAGATCCAATGCTTTCGCCCAAGACATTCATCACCGCCCTATCCTAGCTAAAAAATGTAAACAAACAACCTCAAATATACCGACAGTCTTTCCAACAACAACCAATCATTCGCTAATTACCCTTGTTCTTCAGCGCGCACCGCGGACACACAAACATACGCACACACAAACACACATACTCTCTCGCGCACGCGCGATCTAGCAAAACTAAAGCAAATTAAATTCTCTCTCTCTCTCTCTCTCTCTCTCTCTCTCTCTCTCTGACAAAACTAAAGCAAATAAACACTTTCTCTCTCTCTCTCTCTCTCTCTCTCTCTCTCTCTCTCTCACAAAACTAAGCAAATAAACACTTTCTCTCTCCTGCAGTTTGACAAAACTTAAGTAAATAAACACACTCTCTCTCTCTCTCTCTCTCTCTCTCTCTCTCTCTCATTAACAGAGCTAAAGCAAATAAAATGTCTCGATTTAACAATACTAAAACAACACACTCTCTCTCTCTCTCTCTCTCTCTCTCTCTCTCTCTCTCTCTCTCGATTTGGCAAAAAAAAAGAAAAAATTAAGATAAAATTAATCCTCCACAACTTCTCTCAACTTGCAGGAGTCTCCTGCAAGTGGGAGTGGTATGGTTAGTGACAGAAGTTTTCGTCTATAAGGGATTCTTCTCCCTTGGCCCTTGGAGTTTTCCTCAACGTTGAAGAAGTCCCGACTTCTTTCTCCAGTGTCTCACACCCTCTCTGCTGACTCTGCTCATTTAGCCTCATCGTACGCCAAGAGTGAGGACCATTTAACCCCTGTTGCTTCCCCTAGCGAATTGGTGGCACCGGTCACCCGCGGGGAGTCTAGATCTCTTGACGCTTTGCATCATTTGTACCCTTCCTTGTGAGTTTTGGGTTCTTTCACGAAAGAACGGCTTTTGGAGATGCTGAAGTTTAGGGCACTGTAGGAGCACACCGCTGCCTGCACAGGGTTTGGTCAGGACCTTCTCCCCTCAAACCTCTGGAATGGAGTTCCTTCGAGTAGGTCTCATGGCCCGGAGTTCCAGCCATGCTTGTGATCTCCCTGGGGTGAGCACACTGAGCTTGTTCAGCAGGAGAAACCTTGTTCCTTCACCTTACAATGTTGGTCTCCCTTCTTGCCAGTGTGAGAGGGCTTCCTCACTTGAGTGGTCCCCCTTTTGTTCCTCATAAATGGGTATGTGACTCATCACTGCCTTGTTCCAGCTCTTCGGAGCCAAGATCTTCTGAGTGCCCTGGTGATCATGGAAGTCGACTCCCTGCAGTAACAGCCCCTTTTCACTGTGCCACCTAGGTACCCCGAGTTTGTGCGAGTCCTGCGAGCGGTAGATCTTCTGGGGGTCTTTTCTCAAACGCGCTCCCCCTTTGTTGGTAGAGCTGGCTAGTTATGTTGTTCATGAGCACCACGAGTCCACAGACTAGCCGACTTTGCCTTGTCATTGCAAGCGTGCACGCCCATCTTTCGGCACTAACAAGGCAACTTGCTAGCCACTTGCAAGTGTTCTTGCAAATGTTCACGAGTCTGTTCAGTGCTTTGGTCCACAAACAAGCAGTACATAGCTTCAGAAGTGAAACTAGCTCTCCAGTGCACGCTCGCTAACTCCGTTCACGCGCGGCTAGTGCACGAGGCTCTGCTCTTAGCATAGGTCTGCTCACTTCTCTGGATATGCGAGGCACTGCTATGGTGCGCACTTGTACCACAATGAACACTCCAAGAGAAGTTGCTTCTACCGATCAATGCGCTTGTGAACACTGCTCGTCAAGAGCTCTTGCTGCTGTTCCTTTGTTTATAAAGGATACGCATGGTTTGAAAAGCTTGTTAAGGCTGTTAAGCAGGGTGTCGCTGGCCTTGCTTCAGCCTGATCATTGGGGGATTACCATCAACCTGCTCAATCCCCCTCTTGGTGTCAGAGTAGCAACCCATCTTTGTACCCTAGGTGCTGGAGCACCGCTTCCAAGCATGCTCCTACTCAACCTTTTTGTCTCTCGCCTTGATACCAGTGGTATCTGGATGCTAAGGCTGGCCATGACATGCCTGACCCCATGGGAAAAACGGTATCTTCATGTTTCAAGTGATGAAAAAATTAAGGAGACCGTGGTAGGAGACGCTTCATACATAGGGATACCTCTCACCTGAGGACGAGCAGCGGTTCAAGGTTTCCTTGAGAGGTCTCATCTATGGACATCTACTGGATCAGTTGGTCAAGTGATCGCCAATGAGGATTTGACTGATCCCAATACAAAGAAAGCAATGAACACTTTTTCTGGAGCGAGGGCTGTTGAGTTTTTTACTCACAAGGTATCCAACCAGTGGGCGAACTGGATCCTGAATGACGAGAATCCGCCTTTTCAGGGTTCCATAGGCAGGTGTGTAAGAGAATAGCACTCAAGCTACGTAATTTGTCAATGGAGTATCCTTTCTTGTTCAGCTCGGAAGGTGTCATTCCTTCTGCCCAAGCACCGATGGGAGGAGGCCTGATGTGCAGGTGGTAGAGATGGGGATCCTCGGGGTCGAACTTTGGACGGTCGTCTCAATCCTCCACGTAGGGTACCATGTCCTGTTCACTCACTCTCTCCCTCCTTTGACACAACATCCAGTGATGTCTTATTCCTTCGAGAAGGATCTCACCATTCAGGCAGAAGTCCAGACCATGTTGGAGAAAAGAGCTTTTCAAGAGGCCTTCAACGGGTCCCTAGCCTTCTACAGTTGACTGGCAGAAATGGTCAGACAGGCTGTCAGACCGAAGGACTTCACGATCACACTGGATCTCAAAGAAGCGCACTTCCAAATCTCAATCCATCGGGTGTCTAGGAAGTACCTGAGATTCATCCTTTACCAGATAATTTACCAGTTGCAGGTACTGTGCTCAGGCCTGTCTACAGCCCCTCAGGTGTTCATGAGTGTTTACCTTAGTCTCAACGCTGGCCCATGCCAACAGCATTAGTCTTTTTCCTTATCTGGACAGTTGGTTGGTTCTTGCTGTCTTGTTGGTGGCCTTTCTTCTACACAGAGACAGGATTCTTGCTTTTTGTCATGATCTGGGGATCCCTATGAATGTGGAAGTCTTCTCTCCTTCCTCCACAGAACCTGCTAATACTCATGATGCAAATACACCCAAAAAGGCAGTTTTTTCTGTCCCAAAACATAATGGAGAGGCTCAAGGAAGCAGCGTGACTCTTCCTTTTGCAAGACTTGCTGCAAGTACACCTGTGGCTGCACCTGTTGGGCCACCTGACCTCCCTAAAGCATCTGGTACCCAATAACTGTCTTTGCATTTGGTCTCTCCAGGGGCAACTGAAGACTTTGTGGGCTCAGTACAGGGACCCTCTGGACCTTCGGGTACTGATAGGTCTGAAGCAGAAGAGCGACTTAAGTTGATGGGTAGCAGATGCCAACCTCCTCAAGGGAGTGGTTCTTCTCTCTCCTTCCCCGAATTTGATGCTCTTCACAGATGTATCAAAAGAAGGGTGGGGGCTCATCTGATGCAACACATGGCCTTAGGGCTATGGTCCAATTCAGATAGGCAGTGCCACATAAACCTCCTGGAAATGAGATCAGCTTTTCTTGCTCTCGAACGCTTCCAACAGCTCCTTTCAGGTCACTCTGTAGTATTAATGAGCGACAACACGACGATAGTGACGTATCTAAACAAATAAGGAAGTAATTTTTCATGGCTGCTCTGCCAAGTAGACTTAA
Organism: Palaemon carinicauda; assembly: GCF_036898095.1. Taxonomy (NCBI): domain Eukaryota; kingdom Metazoa; phylum Arthropoda; class Malacostraca; order Decapoda; family Palaemonidae; genus Palaemon; species Palaemon carinicauda. Next base: position 159,508,216 of record NC_090731.1, read on the forward strand.
AAATACTGAGATGGATGGAAGACAATTTGATTACCCTTTCAGCCCAGTTTGTTCTGGGCAACAACATTCTCATAGACAAACTGAGCAGGAAGACTCAGGTAGTTGGTCCCCAAATGGTATTACTTCCTTAACCTTGAGCGGTTCGCTGATAATAGACCTGTTCAGGATGTCAATCAACCTGAAGCTTCCTGTTTATTGCTCGCCAGTGTCATATCCCCAGGATGTCTTCCAACATCCGTGGGATAACCTAGATGTCTACGCGTTCCCTCCTCTTGTCTATTGAGGAGACTCTTCAAGAAGGTGGAGGCATCACAAGACTCTTAGATGACGCTAATAGCTCTGATGTGATAACAAGCAGAATGGTATTCAGACCTTCTACTTTTGCTCACAGAGGTACCGAGGGAGTTGTTTCCCCTCCTTGACCTGCTCCGGCAGCCACAGGTAGATATATATCACAGGGCAGACGCTTCCCTATAACTTCACACCTTCATGTTATCCAGCATCTCCTCTCTCAAAGAGGCTTTTTGCATGCTGTGGTGAAATGAAAGTTTTGATAGCTCTGTAAGTCGTTCATCACTGTCTTATCAGACAAAATGGGCTATCATCTGTGATTGGTGTCATGGAAGGTGTCACATGCTCCTCTTGATGCCACTATTCTCATGATAGCGGAGTTTTGGCTTTACTTCAGGGAGGAAAAAAACTACTCGGTCTTTGTAGTGAAAGGCTATCGCTCGGCCTTGAGCTTTGTCTGTAGACTGAACAGTTGCTCAGTCTTGGCAGTGAAAGGCTATTGCTTGGCCTTAAGCCTGGTCTTTAGACTGAACGGAGTTAGGTGCCCGCAGTCGGAAGTTAGAGTACATCCTTGGAATGTGGTAAGAGTGATATGCTTCCTGAAAGGAGCTCCTTACAAACTGCTGTGTCAAGCCTCCAGTAGGGGCTTGACACTTAAGATCGTTTTCCTCCTCATTCTTTCCTTGGCTAAGAAGTGGCTTTCCTTTTCTTTCAACAGCCGCTTCTGCCAGCACAGCTTTGACAGAAATTTCTGGGACCTTTAGCCTACCTGGAACGTTTCATTCCAAATGTTTCCACCTGCAGTTCTTGCAATGGAAGCTGAATAAATACTAATCACAAGGCAGTAACCCTCCTATATTGTTAGTTTCAATAGGGGAAGATTCCAGACTTGATCTGGAATGGTGGTTGGATGAGACGAACCTTTTGTAAGGCTTGCCCCCATTCTATCGCTTCCACCAGAACTTTGTCTGTTCACGGACGCATTGAAGGAAGGACAATGGTCAGACCAAGAATGTCGATGCCATATCAACGTGTTGGAGCTCACCTTCTATAGCACCTAGAATTTGGACAAAGGACCAACCAGGAACATTGATGCCATATCAACATGTTGGAGCTTTAAGCAGCTCTCCTTGCACTCCAAGACTTTTGCCCTCTTTTGACAGGTCAAAAGTAGTAGCATGCATAAAAAAGTAGTAAGAGCAATCAAGAGATGTCAGACTTCTGCCAATGATGGTCATCAACATTTTACTAGACCAAGCTTTACCTTTTTCATGTGTTGACCATGAATGATTTTACTGTATAATGATAACAATACTAACCAGAATCGCGATCTTTATCCATATCACCTTCAAAATTTAATGGGTTCTTCCGGAGCATAATACCTATCCTTCCGTTAAAATCGTGCAAGTAATTTTAATGTAATCCTACTGACAAACAAACAAACAGATAGATAAATAAATACAGGTCATGCTGTAACTTCCTTGGCGGAAGTAACAAACAAGGCAGTACCGTTTCTCTACAGTTTGCCAACTAGCAGTAGAAATTCACGAGTGGGCAGTACTCAACTCGATCACTCTGATAGCCATCTTTATCCCAGGCAAGAACATCATCGTGGCAGACAAGCTATGACAGAGGACACAGATCGTTGTTTCAAAATGGTCTTTGCATCCTCAGATAGTGAACAAGACCCCGACTTTGTGGCATTTACGGACTGTTGACCTATTCGTGACTTGAAACTTCCTATATATTGCTCAGAAGCAGCAATAGAGGATGCATTTTAAGATTGCCGGGATTGCCGTGACGTCTAAGCTTTTCCACCATTCCCAACCTCAACATGACTTGAGTACAGTAGTCCCGAAATGGCCCCAAGTAGAATGGTACCCGGACATTTTACTTTTCATAATAGAAACAACGAAAGAATTGCCTCCTCTCTCCAACCACACATCCAGATATTCTCAGCTCGGGAATTGCATTGGCTTCACGATTAGAGGTTATCCAGAATCTCCTCTCAGAGAAAGGTTTTTTGTGCAAAGTTGCGTGATTGATGTCAGAATACCTCCGGAAATTTTTATTTTACTTAAGAAAAGCTCTGCTCAATATCTGTAGTAAAAGTCTATTGCTCGACCTTGAACCAGGTCTTTAGGTTGAAAGGAATTTGTATTTCTTCTTCAACGGAACTTGCTATGCTCGTATGGAGGGAACTCGCTATGCTCATATGGAGGGAACTCGCTATGCTCATGTGGAGTTTTTATCAGTCCTGTCCTCCGATAGATGCGAGACGACCGCCCTGGAATGTTACTAAGGTCTTGCAGTCCCTTAAGGTGGCACCTTATGAACTATTGAAGCTTGCATCAGACAGGAACCATGCCCTCATAGCGGTTTTCTTGCTTACCCTAGCCACCTCTAAGCAGGCTAGCAAATTTTATGGTCTCTCCTTTGTTGCTCATACTGACCAGTGGAGACAGGTCTCATTCTCCTTCATCCCTGACATGGTAGCTAAAACCCAGAATCTTTTGGTTCCCAGTTCTAGGTTCACTTCGTTTCAGGTCGTGAGCCTCGGATCAGTAACAGATGATCAGTTGCTTTTGTGTGCTGTGAGGTCACTGAAATGCTTACTTAAACATACGCATGCAACTCTACATCACCTGCAGCACCTCATTGTTAGCACGAGGAGAGTTAAGAAGGCAACTTAAAATATGATCTCTGCTTGCCTAAGGGAAGTCTGACCAGGGTCATCCTTAGCTCGATTCTAGAGGAGTAAGTACAACCCTGGCATACTAGAAACATCTCTGCGGTGCAGGGACTTCAGGTAGGCAGACCACATTCACTGCCCATTACTTGTGTGAATCGCCCCACAGGTCTTTTGACACCCTTTTTCAAGGGGCTGTAGTAGCTGCATAGTAGATTATATAGCTGCATCGGCTCCTCTAACAAGACCATTAGCATTGGTTCTAGGATGGAGATTACAAGTAAGACTGGGATGAAAGTGAAGAATAACTGGTCATTTCCTTTTCCCTTTCATCTTCCCCTCTCTTGGGTTACAGCACTGAAAACACCTTCAGCTGGAGTCGATTCACTTGCAGGTAAGCTGCACTTAGCTTCTAGCTTTTCTGTTAGGTAATTTAGAAGGGTTATTCCCCACGCTCATTATGAGGGGGAGTGTGTTGTAACCAGGCAAACCCTTTGATATATATATTTGTTCCATAACTGGAATGCTAACCTCACTATTTAATAGGGGTATTACTTTCGGCGTAGCTGAAATGACGAGCCATTAATTTTTAACGAGGGTTTACTACCCACACCGCTAGTTAGTGGGGATAGGGGAGGGTAGCTTGCTAACCCCCCCTCTCACACACCTGTGCTTGAGCTCACTTTGCTCTCAGCTCGGATGGTGGTCGGACGTGTCCGCACTCATCCTCACCGTCATTTGGTAGCCATTTAATTGCTTTTGTCTTTTCTTTTTCTAGTTCTGTACAGTATATGTGAAGTTGGCCTCTGCAATCATGTGCACCTGCCCTGGGTTTCTGACCGCCCCTGTGGAACATTCATGTCAGCGGTCAAGACTGATCCTCACGCCCTTTGTCCTTCTTGTAGGGGCCAACGGTGTGATAACAACAACAGGTGTAGTGAGTGGTCTACCTCCCAGTGGGAGAGGTTTTCGTGACGATGGAAGAAGAAGTCCAAACGGGATATTTCTCCATTGAAGGTTGCTTCGAAAGGAGAAAAACCCAAGGCCTTTTCTTCTGTTGCCCAAACCTCCTCCGAAGCTCCCACTCAGTCGGTCTCTTTCGAGAGACCGAAGCAGCTCCACCTCTCCCCCCCGGGGGAGGATATGTCATTAACCTCCCTTTTCCAGCTTTGGTCCTCCTTTGGGCTTACGGGTTCGTCCTCCAAGGAGGTTTTGCTTAACTACATCCGATTGGGTGCCGCTGTCAAGCAATCTTCGTCACCATCAGAGGTTGATCCTCTGTTTCTTGTCGACGTTATGGTGTCAGAGGTATCCAATGCGGTATCACCCACCACCTCTGCCTCTCCAAACTCTACGGTAGCTGACGGCTTAGTTTCTCCCGTTCCTGTTCAACCTATGAGGGAGAAACTTAATTCCATCGTCAGTCTCTCCTGCTAGTGTTTCTCTCCCTCGGGGGAGTTCACTTACAGAGACTCCTCTTCGGAGGACTGCAGAAGGTCAGCTTGCTGATCCAACAGCCCCCAGAGGGTGCATTCATCGGAAGGCTCGCCTTCTTCTTTGCTTTAGAGGCCTTCCTTCACCTGCGGTGAGGAGGCGCCTCTTTGGTTCAACATCTTCGATGCAGTCCACAGCAGAGGAGCCTCGAGACCAATCATCCATCACTGCTCCTGCATTGGTCCTGGACCTTTCTGCAGATCGTTCGCGATCTCCTTCAGTGGAAGGTTGTCCTTTTAAAGGACATGTCGAACTTCCATCCGACAGACCTGCCGTCACCGTTTCTAAATGGGCCTAACAAGGCTCCACCAAAGCACGCTATTGCGCTCCAACTACATACGCGCTACTCGCCAATGAGACCTGACGAATGCTCCTTAGTAGCTCGTTAGGCCCCATCACTAAACCCTAACACAGGGCATCAAGGACGTATGCGCCAACATGAGGCAAATCACCTGCGCGCCATCAACCTCCTGCGCAATGGCGCTCTCCCGCACGCCATCAGTATCCTGCCCGCGCGTATACGCGTCCAACATCCAACTCTACTGCGCGCCATGCTGCACATCATCATACGTGCCAAGAAAAACCTGCGCACCAACGATCTACTGAAAGTAGTACTTCTGGAAAGTCAGCAATGCTGGCTTCTCCCACGCGCCAACCAGTACCATCGCTCCAGCCTTCTCCCGCGCGCATCCGCAACGATACGCCCGCGCGCCCTGCGCACGCTCGCCCCGCCCCCCCTAAGGATGCGCCCCAACATTCTCTCGTGCTCCCGCGAGCCCCACATGATTCAACTGCGCGCCCGCGCGCTAGGGATCTTTCTCCTGCGTGCGTGCGAACTCTCTCCCGCGCGCCCGCGCACTCAACATGATAATCCTGCGCGCCCGCACTTGCGTGAATACTCTCCCCCACTTGCGCGAATATTCTCCCGCACTTGCGCGAATACTCTCCCGCACTTGCGCGAGCCCCGATATTCTCTCGCGCGAGCGCCACTGTTCTCCCTCGCGCCAGGGCCACTGTTCTCCCTCGCGCCAGGGCCACTGTTCTTCCTCGCGCCAGCGCCACTGTCCTCCCTCGCGCCAGCGCCACTGTCCTCCCTCGCGCCAGCGCCACTGTCCTCCCTCGCGCCAGCGCCACTGTCCTCCCTCGCGCCAGCGCCACTGTCCTCCCTCGCGCCAGCGCCACTGTCCTCGCCAGCGCCACTGTCCTCCCGCGCGTAAGACTACTGAACTACGCACGGCAAGGTCGCCATCGCTTCATTCCCCTCCCCTCAAGCGCATACCACCGCGCATTGTGGGAGAAGGGAAACATCCAGAGGGGTCCAGGATCCCAAAGCCACCACAGGCGAACCCACCAATGATGAGGACTCTCCCAGGGATCCTTCAATCCCCGTCCCTTCAAGGGGTATGTCTGACAGCGCGTCTGTCAGTCAACAGCCCTGGTTCGGTGCACTGATCAGAGCCGTAACGCAGGCTTTCAAGCCTGTCTTCTCTGAATTGGGACACAAAACTATGGCTTCTTCTACCCCTTTGAAGAGAAAAAGAAGAGTTCCAGACGCGGTCACTTCCCCAAGGGCGAAACCGACTCCAAGCAGATCTTTGAGGCAGGTTCCTTCTTTTCCTCATACTGCCTATCCTTCCCTTTTGAACGAAGATTTCCCGTCCCCAAATGGATCACGTGAAGAGAGACTTTCCCCCATCGCACCAATGGGAGAAACCTCTCCTCGTGCCGAGGGGTCATCTCAGTCGGGGATGGAAAGGAACATACCATCCTTGTCAATTTTGGAGTCCTACATCCTTCCCAGGAAGGAATCTAAGGGCTCCAAAACATTGCCAAAGTCCTCTACTAGGACTAGGATGGAACCAGCTAGCCACTCGGGGAATGTCCGCGAATCTCCCCAAGAAGAGCCTTTAGGGATAGAAGGAGACTTCACTGCAAGTCCTACAGCAGGAGGAAACCAGCAAGAGTCAGAACATGCATTGTGGCAAGTTCTGACTCTAATGAGGGCTCTTAACGGGTTTTCCGACCGAGAGATCCCTCCTCGAGAGGGCCAGGACACGGTCTTGGACTGTGTCTTTGGTACTCAGAAACCCTCTAAGACCAGTGCAGCACTGCCCTGGTCTCAAGGGGTTAAGAGTACCAGGGACAAGATCTCACAACAGCTCTCCGAGATGTCCTCCTCTAACCGTTCCGGTGCCACCAACAAGCTCCTCCCATTCGAGATCCTTGAGGAGCCTTGTTTAGCTTTTCCTCTTCACCACTCGCTGGAAGAGCTAACCAGGGGAGTCCCTCTTGAGAGACACTCCAACCGGCAGGTCTTGTTCTCGGCAACCGAGATCCTCAACCAGGAGAAAGTTGCGAAGTGTGTTATGCAAGCCACTTCGTGGCTCGATATCTGGTTGGGGACCTTAGTTATCCTGATACGTTCTGAGGACTTCTCCAAAAAAACGTACTAGGAAAGCTATGGAAACCTTCCTTCTCTCAGGTACTCGCACGATCGAGTTTCTGGCCCACCAAGTCTCGAACTTGTGGGCAAATACCATCTTGAAACGTCGGGATTCAGTAGCTGAGAAATTCCATCAGAAGGTCTCTAGCACCAAGATCAATAGGCTCGGACATTCCTCCCTAAAGGGATCCGTCTTGTTCGAGCCTAAGGATGTGGAACATGCTGCTGAGAGGTGGAGGAAGTCTCGTCAAGACTCCCTCCTTCATAGGGCTTTAACATCCAAGCCCTATAAGCCTCAGCACCACAGCAGTCCCGTCCAGTCAAGACCACTAAGACGACAACAGCAGTGAAGACCTTGGTGTCTAAGCCCTTTCCTGTCAAAGAAAGGAAAGGCAAAAAGTCCTCCAGGGGAGGCAAGAATCCTAGAGGGAGCAGCCGAGGCCGCAAACGCTAGGATAGGCAGTCCCCCTGCATGTCCACCAGTGGGGGGATGCCTACAAAGTTGCTCAATCAGGTGGAAGCAACTCTGGGCTGATTCCTGGACAATCTCTGTGATCAGTCTAGGATATCACATCCTGTTCATAACATCTCTACCTCCCCTGATGACGAATCCAGTGTTGTTGAACTCCCTTGCCATGGGATCGGCAAGGGAGCAAGCCCTTCGGGCAGAAGTCCAGACCCTCTTGAAGAAGGGCACTCTCCAAGAGGTCCTCGGCAGATCTCCAGGCTTCTGCAGTTGACTCTTTCTTGTAAAGAAGGCATCTGGAGGCTGGAGACCAGTCATCGACCTCTCAGCTCTGAACAAGTTTGTCAAACAAACTCCATTCAGCATGGAGGTGGCGGACACGGTCAGACTAGCAGTAAGACCGCAAGACTTTATGTGCACACTGGACCTAAAGGACGCGTACTTCCAGATCCCAGTCCATCCGTCTTCAAGGAAGTACTTAAGATTCAGCCTAGACAACAGAAAGTACCAATTCAATGTGCTGTGCTTTGGTCTCTCCACAGCACCACAAGTCTTCACCAGAGTGTTCACCCTAGTATCATCTTGGGCACACAGGATTGGCATCTGTCTCCTCCGTTATCTGGACGACTGGTTAATCCTAGCAGACTAGGTGTCAACCCTTCTTCAACACCGAGACAAACTTCTGAGAGTTTGCCAAGGTCTGGGGATCATGGTAAATCTCCATGCCTTCACTGCTTCCCACTCAAAGACTGGTATACCTAGGCATGATTATAGACACCACTCTCCACAAAGCCTTCCCATCAGACGACAGGATGGCAAGGCTTAGGAAGGTCGCAAGACCTTTTCTCAGACGAGAAGAACTTCCAGCCCAATCGTGGTTATGTCTCCTCAGTCACCTTTCATCGCTGGCCCGTCTAGTTCCCAATGGTCGCCTCAGGATGAGATCCCTCCAGTGGCGACTCAATTCCCGGTGGAATCAAGCGTACGACTCCCCAGACATCCAGATCCCCATGTGACCTGCGGAACTGATGGATCTCCAGTGGTGGGTGGCAGACGAGAACCTACGGAAAGGAGTGGATCTTCTAGTCCTCCCCCGGATTTGATGCTGTTTTCGGACGCTTCAAAAAAAGGCTGGGGGCCCACGTGCTGCACCACAGGACCTCAGGCCTCTGGTCAGAGTCAGAAAAGTACCTCCACATAAATCTCCTAGAGATGAAGACCGTCTTTCTGGCCCTTCAACAGTTCCAACAGTACCTGGCAAGTCACTCTGTGGTGGTGATGAGCGACAACAACACAGTAGTGGCCTTCTTCAACAAACAAGGTTGTACTTTTTCGCAGGAACTATCCCATCTAGCAGTAAAGATACTGAGATGGGCCAAAATCCACTCGATACCACTATCGGCACGCTTCATTCCAGGCAAAAAGAATGTGCTCACCGACAACCTGAGCAGAGCATCTCAGATAGTGAGTACCGAGTGGTCTTTGGATCATGTAGTAGCTAACAAAGTCCTGATTTTGTGGGGTTCTCCGACTGTGGACCTCTTCGCAACGGCCCTGAACTTCAGGTTCCCGTTGTACTGTTCTCCAGTCCCAGACCCCAAGGCTTTCTGGCAAGATGCTTTCCAACAACGGTGGGACAACATCGACGTTTACGCCTTTTCCCCCGTTCTGTCTGATGAGGAGGTTACTCAACAAGACTAGAACATCGGTCAGTCGGACCTTCTGCAACTCCTAACGGAGCCACCAAGAGAACTCCCTCCACGACACAATCTACTCAAACAACCATATGCCAACATCTTCCACAAAGCCGTAGGTGTCCAGACATCCTGATCACAACTTGTGAAAATCTTCTCTCAGAGAGGAGATGCTGGATAGCCTCCAGGCGTGAAGCCGTAGTGAACCCACGGGTTCACGCCTGGAGGCTATCCAGCATCTCCTCTCTGAGAGAGGATTTTCACAAGTTGCGATCAGGATGTCTGGACACCTGCGAAAGTCTTCAGCAGCAGTCTACCAGGCAAAGTGGAAAGTCTTCTGTGGTTAGTGTCGTGGAAGGGGTATCTCTCCACTCGATGCCACTATTCCAACAATAGCGGAATTCCTCGTGTATTTGCGTGAAGAAATGCGCCTTTCAGTCTCGGCAGTGAAAGGCTATCGCTCAGCCTTAAGTCTCGCCTTCAGGCTGAAAGGAATGGACATTTCCTCATCGCTAGAACTTTCTCTACTCACATGTAGTTATGAACTTACCTGCTCTCAGTCGGAAGTGAGACCTCCCCCATGGAACGTGGTTTGAGTTCTCAGGTCTCTTAAGAGACCTCCTTATGAACCATTACGCCAGGCATCAGATCGCCACCTAACCTAGAAGACGGTATTCCTGCTAGCTTTGGCCTCGGCCAAGAGAGTCAGCGAACTTCATGGTCTCTCGTATGACATTGCCCATTCAAGGGGATGGGGGGAGGTAACGTTCAGCTTCATCCCTGAGTTTATTGCTAAGACTCAGAATCCAGGAGTAGCGGATCCTCGATTCGACTCCTTCCAAATTTCTAGTCTCCATACTGTAACAAATGACCCAGACCATATCTTACTATGCCCAGTAAGGAGCTTGAGGCTGTACCTCAAAAGAACAGCCGCCGCCCGTCCTCGTGTGCCAGCACTGTTTGTCAGCACAGGAAGGACTAAGAGGAGGGTCACTAAGAACACCATCTCTGCATGGATTCGCAGGGTCATTGACCTGGCACTGAATCCAGACCCTCCTCCGTCATGTCGCCCCAGAGCACATGATGTCAGGGGCATAGCTACGTCCCTGGCCTTCAAAAGAAATTTTTCAGTGACGCAGGTTCTTCAAGCTGGAGTGTGGAAACGTCAAACAACGTTCACATCCCACTACCTGCAAGACGTGACCCACAGGATACTCGATACGTTCTCTATCGGTCCTGTGGTGGCTGCACAACAGCTGGTTTAAAACCTCAAGCTCCTTATTGGACAAGCAGCAGAAGGCTGAGGGCATTGTTACCCGGTTTTAGTCTGCATGAATGAAAAGGTTTGACTGGCCCTTATTCTTTTATTCTTCATCCCCCCTCTTCGGGAAAGCAGCATCCTGGGTTCTCTGCATAGCTGACCTCAAACCACTGCAGGTAAACCATGCTCCCTTGTGTTCCTAGTATTAAGATTAATACTGTTACGTCCCCATACCTTGACAAGGTGGTATTGGGAAAGTCCTAGTTAACAAGTTTCCATCTAAAGAACTTCAGAACAACTTTTTAGGACGAGTCGCACTTCTTCATACCTTCACACACAGCTTGCGTAGGCCGCAGACCTTGCGTAGCAAGGTTCTAGCGAGGTGCAAGGACTCTTATTTCTTGGGTGCTTACACACTCAAATAAGGAGTCCCCGGGCAAAGCCAAAAGCCACACTGGTTGGGACGTCCACCCTTCCTAATAGGTGAGTCACCCCTATTAAATAGCATGGTTTGTATTCCAGTTACAGAACAAATGACAAATTCGTAGATAATTTGTATTTTTCCTAACTATACATACCTTAGCTATTTAATTAAACTTGCCTGCCAGCCCTATCCCCCTTGAAGTCCTACCTCCAAGCAAAGTGAGCTCAAGCACAGGTGTGTGAGAGGGGGGGGGGGTAGCAAGCTTCCCTCCCCTACCCCGCTAACTAGCGGTGTGGGTAGTAAACCCTCGTTAAATATTAATGGCTCGTCATTTCAGCTACGCCGAAAGTAATACCCTTATTAAATAGCTAAGGTTTGTATAGTTAGGAAAAATACAAATTATCTACGAATTTGTTATATATATATATATATATATATACAGTATATATATATATATATATATATATATATATATATATATATATATATATATATATATATATATATATATATATATATATATATGTATATATACACACCTCATTGTTACGACAGATTTTCTGCTCGGCATCCTTTATTGTACAGGTCGTGGACGAGCTGGTATTGTCAAACTACTGCTGTTCGAGGTGTAAAGTACCATAACTATGCACCACTTATGAGGGTCCGAGTTTGGGTAGCTCGGGGTAAGTACTCATCCCGTTGGAATAGGGACTTCCACCCACCTGAGGATGAGTCTCCTGTTGGATTTGTTTTTGTGTAGGAACAAGTGACAAATCTGGAAGTGAAAAGTAATTTTATTAACTGTTCAAACCTGAGTCCTCTACTCATACTTTCCTGCCATCACCTACCCCTTAAAAAGTCCCGCCTGCAATCAAAGTGAGTGCTCAGTGAGCAAGTAGGGGGCTAGGCTTCCCCGCTCCCTGTCGGTAACTACCACCTTGTTATATTAACTGCTGTGTATGCCAGCTTCACTGATGTTGTATCCTATGTAAAGGACTTGGGTATTTATAGCTAGGAAAACTACAAATTACTTCCAAATTTGTCATTTCAGTGCCAAGATTTTTAATAATTTTCTTGTATTATCTCTTCGTAATGTCACCATAATCCTGTTATTTAGTAAATCAAAACTTGTAAAAAAATAAACTGAAATCTTAGCTGAAGTACAGTATGTATTACTTGGGTCCCCTAGTCCAAAGCCAAAACAAGAGATAGTTCCCAGTATCTTAGTTCCTTGGGGCTATTATTTATAGCTGTGAATTAGACAGGATCAGGGTTGTTAACACAATAGTAAGCCTGCATTCTATACCTGCCCACAACCCAGTAACTTATAACGGCGCATCTAGCAAGCAAACATGCCCTCCAGTTCGAGCATGCCAGAAGGTCCAAAGGCATTCACCAGATAGGGGATTTCCCTCGCAAAGGGATGATTCTCTGGATCAGGTAGCCCCTTCCAAAAAGTTAGTAAGTGCCTTGTGGCACTTATTCATCCTAACATAATTACAGTTGCCCCTCAAAACATGCTTGCCCAAGTGTGAGCAAAGGTTCTGACCAAACACACCCTGGTAGTAGCAAACACACTCCCTCCCTGCTCCATAGGCTCTCTCACCGTCCAATCTGTTTGTGAAACTTGAAGGTCACGGTGTCGTCATAATTAATTTCGCCCACTAGTTGTCAGACTGATTGGACAGATATTCCCTTACTCTGGCCCATCAAAACGACTTTCTTAAACGCCTTTTGTATGTCGAGGTCCATCACGTCTTTATTGTCTGCCAAAAGCCCACAGTACCAGAAAAGTGGTCTATCCATGAAGAGGCCTGAAGAGTGGCCATCGCCAAGCTCTCCATGTTCATAGTCTCTGTCACGGTAAAAAGGACAAATTTGGAAGTGATTAGTGATTCACAGACAGGGGAATGCTCTCCAATGCGACTCCATATAGCTATGCATGCCTACCACATCCGTTAGACTTTCAGACCATATTCATCGATATAAGCATGTGCTCCTTATGACTCACAGAACTTGAAGATCCCACAACTTCTAGACAAGGGAGTAGACTAACCATATTCTCACATGACCAGTCTCCATCGAGCACACGCTCTCATCATCATGGGAAGTCTCCAGTACACTCTCCATCACCCAAGATCTCTTAGGCTCAGGAGTAGAGAGAACTCATTTACGGGAATAGGACAAGTCCCCGTCTAGACAGACCCTTCTATGACAGACCCAGGGCTCCAGTAGAAACCAGAAATCTGGGGACGGATTCTACCTTCCTGAAAGTGCTGACCTTAATGAGGCAGATCAACAGCCTGGGAGAGGCTACAAAAGCACCAGCAGAAAGATGAAAAAAGTCGTGACGG